>NC_064282.1:55252425-55359770 GCF_019186545.1 Solanum stenotomum | reverse complement strand
CCCCCCCCCCCCCCCCCCCCCCCCCCCAACTCTCCAACAACAAAGGTGGATACGTGATCTCGACTACTATTACATTTTCCTTTTGATACAACACTCATTGTATCTCAATAATACATGATCAATACACGGACATCAAAAAAAAAAATACATGATCAATAAGATCTCTACTCCTCTCCATTTTAGTTGTATATTTTTGTCTCTTTACATTTATTGCATTTACTTTACGATTTATATTCACATTTATGCTATTGGTACTCCTTCACCAATTAACCATAGATAATTTTTCAACAGTTTGGCATCCACTGTGGGGTCCTAACCGCTAAATCTATTGATCTCTTCTTATCAGTTCTTCGCATGGAAGAAGTTCTGATTATTCGGGCAAACAAATGACTCAAATTTAGTGCCAAATCTGACACCACCAAATGCAACTTTATACCAAAAGTTTCAAAACACGTCTTCAGATAGAGAAAATGGCACGGCTAAGTACCATTACTTATAACCATTTTGAGCAATATAATTTCTTCGCTTGCTTCAACATGGGTCTGCTAGAGAACAATATTACTTATACTAGTAGGAAATTTAGCTACATATGGTTTTTTTTTTTATAAAGGCTACATTTGGTTTTTGAATGCCTATATTTATTCTAAATGAAAGCTTAAGTTTACGGGTGTAACATTAACTTGACACCTCATGCTATTTTTGTATCACTATTAGCTTGACACGTCATGCTATCTTCCTTCATTAAAGTGAAACTTCATGTTTTCCTGTTATAACTTTGCCACCTGAACAACTATTGCATGTCATATGAAAACATATATTTGTAATAGTGATTACAAGGCTCTTGCATACTAATTGGTAAGCATTACTAATATAAAAACTGGTGAAGATTATACAATTGTCTCTACATCATGATTACTTGCTCAAGGACAACCAAAAGTGATGAAACTTTACATAAGTAACTAGAAGACAATGATATCATATACTGTATCACGTATACATTGCTATGACATAGTAATTGTTGTAGCAAATTGCCTTTTCATATCATCTACTCAACTTCTAGCTACTCAGTGTACTATTATCATCATTGTTGCTTGCCTGACCCATAAACCCAAGATTATCATTACTAACTGGTACTACTTCTAAAGGGAAATTACATTTCTGTGGAGCTATTTTCATCCCCGTTCTACATTTATTTCTCCTAAAATAGAATTAATTATATATTCATTTTGAAGACCGTCCTTTTTCATAATGTGCAAGATCATTGTCATACTTATTCTGTATGATGAAATTCTTTTGAGAAAGTCTTTTTTTTTTTTGAGAAAGAATGTATGACGAAATATTATGAAAAGAATTACATCATTTACAATAGAGCTCACATATTGTCTTATTACAGGAATTTGCTTTCCAGGTTCGCAAACAAACTCATGACTTCGCTTTCATGATTTATTACATTCAGTAACTGCATTTTATTTGCAAAATACTTAAAATAGAAATTGAACATGATTGGTTGAAGACATGGACAAACCCTCAAATTTGCCTGTAATTTTCAGACACCTCAACTAAGGGTCTGACCTATTGAACACTTACTGTTAGTTAAATATGTATCTATTGAACACAAGATACCAAGAAAGGCAAATAAATAATGTGTGAAGTTATCACGCAGTGATACAACAACAACAACAACAACAACAACATACCCAGTGAAATCCCACTAGGTGGGGTCTGGGGAGGGTAGAGTGTACGCAAACCTTACCACTACCTCGTGGTGGTAGAGAGGCTGTTTCCGGGAGACCCTCAGCTCAAGTACATCAAATCTAAGTGAAAGGAGAGAAACATATAAAACATAACATCCAATAAAGAAAATAGTGTATAATCAACAAATGAGACAATAACATCAAGGAAGTAATGTGAGAAGTGAAACGCAGTAAACAGCATAAGGCTAGGACTACTACAAACGCTAACAACCCATACCCTCGCAAGGGAAGACAACACGCTAACCCTACTAACCTTCAATGAAACAATGATATGTGGGCATCCCAAATAGTCCAAAAGAAAGATCTTGAGCCAAAATAGATTAAAAAAAGTTTTTACACCCACACCCCTCATATCCCGTCGTTTTTTTCCCTCTGAATCACATCTTCTTCGTTCTTCTCTTTTTACTGCAGAAAACAATCCCACCATTGAAATCAAACTCAATCTCTCCATCCTTTTTGCCACTTGGTAATGTCTTTGATCTGACTCTACCATGGTATTTTGTACCGTATTAGTTAAGTTTTGTTGAATCAACAATCAACGAAAGCCTCAGACATGAAGTCTATGAAACTTGGATCTCCGCCTGAAACTTTCTATGCTGCTGAAGTTGTTGAATAACTTCAATTTTACACATTATACCTGTTCAGTTGTTCTCTTTCTGAATGAAGAATACTTATTCAAGTCCTCAGAAATCTTAGTGATCTATAATGCAAGTAAAGGACATTAGACATTTACTTCACAAAGATAAATTCACTACTCAACTGTGACTTCTGCACTTCCTTCCCTTTCCAGATCTCTATTTCAGCAACTCCATCCTTAATAACACTAGCAATTCTTTCTAAAAATCCAAGCTCCTGACTATATACTCTAATTTAAGAGTGTGGGACAAAGTATGCAAAATAGAACACCAGAGAAGAAAGAACAGCTTTTTCACTCAAATCCACACAACAGCCTTTAGGGTCTTCAGCTTAAAAAGAACTAGGAGATTGATGAAATAAATAATGACAAGGAGGTGGTAGGAACTGATGTGATTAAACGAGGGTTACAAGAGGAGGTTGACTGTAGTGTGCTTTTACATTATTACATTGACATTTGTAGATTTATCATAGAGGTTTTAACTGGTTCACTGTGGAATTTAACTAATAGGTGATAAGAGATCAAATGGAGTCTGGAGATTACCTCAAAGAAGAGGAATTCTTTATTTCTTTTACCCCCTCTTTTTCTTTAGATTTTCAGGGTAATTAGAACCTCTATACACCCAATATCAGGAGTGCTTACTGTGCGGTAAGGTTCACTGCTTAAATATCTTCTATTTATAACCTTAAACCAGTGAATAGGGCAAAAGCTACATTGAGTCATGCAATTGATAGGTCGGGGGAACAACATATTATCTGATCACTAGTTAAAGGGAAAGATTTAAGGCAAAAGCTTGTCAAAGATCTCCAACCAAAAAAGCAAGTTAACATCTCTAAAGATTTCTTTTATCTTCAGGATTGGTAAAGCATTTATGCTGATAAATCTATCAAGAAAAGAAAAACACACCATTCAGTAACAGCAATCCAGTACACCCCTGGAACAAAAACTTATCATCAGATAAAGTAAAAGTCATTTTCAGTGGCAGAAGCAAGTATCTCCGATGAGCACTCTAATTTTTAATTCTCTGCTTTATCAATTAAGACGCAAGTCAAAAGAAAGCTCCCAGCAGTAACTTTCTCTTATATGTGATGCTTTAGTAGCTTAGATAGTAGACACAATTGAATGGACAAAATGAAAAATCATGATAGAAGATCAACATCATATTGTAACCTAACAAATGGCATTGGATGTCAAAAATTGCACTAGTCAACAAACTATTGAGGCACTTTATTCTTTTTATTAGCTACAATAACAATCACATATGCATTATATCAAACAAAATTAGAGAGCTAGACTTGCAAAATAAAGTCAAATTCAGCTCAAATGATCAACTTTACGAATCAAAATACAAAATCAAGCAAACAAGGTTTGCCAAATTTGAAAAATGTACAGTATGCTACATCAAATGCGAATATAATACCTCCAACATACTCCATAGCAGTGGCTTCAGGTACATCCCTAGCTCTTTTGCTGATGACAACTGCCAACTCCACCTCGTGATCCAGTGATTCCAATGGATGAGGAACTTCTATTGTCCCTCCGTTCTCTAAATACGACGATGTGGGCTTCATAAACAACACTGGCTCCTTCAAACATTAAATCAAAATTACACATAAATACACCTAGTACAATAATCATGCTCAATCAACTTCAAGAAAAGCATCAATCACAGATCAGTACTCTAAATATCACACTATTGGTTTCACAGAGAAAACTATATCTTTCAGAAGCTAAAAATTATTCATAGATCACTCCTTCAAGTTTAGGGCAACACCAGCTCCTTCCTAAATCATAACTACACAAAAACACCCCGAGTGCTGATCAATTATGCTCAATCAGCTTACTCAAAAGCATCAATTACAGATCAGTTCAATAAATACAACATCGGTTACATAAACAACACTGGCTCCTTCAATTTTAAATCAACAATTACACTTATTAAAAACATCGAATATCACCTTAAATCATCAGTGACCGATCAGTTCATCAAATAAACTTAGATTCATAAAATCACTGCCTCCTAAGGTAGTTAAATAAAAAAATTACACCTAAAAATAGTACACTAAAAATTTCCTGTTTAAACAAAGCATCAATCAGAGATAAGAGTTGACAGAGATAGCGAAAGAGAAGGAGAATAACCTTAGGCACGGCGTTGCCGAGTTCTTTGGCGTGAGCGGCGTAGTTACGACCGACGGCGATGATCTTACTTCCGACGCTGATAAGGTTCTGATGTTCTGCCGTCGCGGCGCCGGTGGTGGCCATGTTCCTTGATGAAAATGATTTAGCGATTGCTCTACCGCTACTGCACACTAGGTTTCGGGCAATGGTGAATGTTTGAATTTTCGCATACATAGTAGTATTAGTATATATATGTGTATGAAAAGTCTGAAAGAAATGGAAATGGAGACCAACAATGTGTAGTAGATGAAGAGAAATTCTCCTTTGCTTTGCTGCTGCTTCTTTCCCAAAAATTTGGTTTCCTGGGAACCGTCCTTAAAGCTTGATGTACCACTATTTAAGCACAAGTACTATTTATTTTTTCTAACTGATATTCTGAAATTCAGAAAACCAAAATAAATAAATTAATGGTATAATTTCACACACTTTTGGCTTCATTACAATAAAATAAAAAAATCGTGGTTTACTTTCTATTTTGATTTTTTTTTTTGTAATAATTCTTTATAAATATTTATTATTAATATAAAATATTATGAGTTGAAAATTTAAACCTCTATGGACTGATACATGTATTAAATACTCATACACAAAATTGATTCATGAGTCTGAAACCTGTGCTAGCTAAAGGATATATGCGGTTAATTTTTTAAATTTACACCTTTGTTTAATTAATTTTATAAACATCTTTCTCAAAAGACTTAATTAATTTCCAACATTTATTTTTAATTACTTCCAAAAATTTATAGTGCTATGCTAAAATTCAACACCTATTATATGTCACAATTTCTTCATCGTCATGTGTAGGCAACTCATGTACTGCTTTTGTAGGAGGTTTTGGATGGAATTGTTGAGTAATAAATCAAAGGTTTTAGTGCTTTTGCAGATAAACATCTCAAAAAAAATGATCTTCCATTTTAGTGGTTAATTATAGAAATGATCTTCCATTTTAGTGTTTTTGCAGATAAACATCTCTAAAAAAAAAATCCTCATATAAAATTGCAAATATATATATATATTAATATTAAATTTTTAGTACTTGTTCATGTTTAGCATTGAAAATCCAAAAAAAGGATAACTAGGGTAAAACTTTTGATTCACATATATACCGAATGAATCTTTCAAAAGAATGTAATCAATGAATCTGTATATAATATAGGAAATATAATTATTTTCGTCCCTATATTATTGCCTTATTTTGTTTTTAATTCCTATGATATCTTACTTCTTACTTTTTAGATTTAACCTTTAATTAATTAAAATCAATTATTTTAGTTCTTTTATTAACTGTGATGACCAATACAAACAAATTTTTTTTACTGCTGTGGAGGGCAATTATGATACTTCACTGTAAGGAACACTTTTATACCGAAAACAAAACAGAAACATACGAACAAGTTTACAAATTGTTCTCGAATGTAAAAATTGTGTATTCATTTGATATGTTTTAATGATTAAGATTATAAAAATAATATTACATTATTTTATTTTATTTTGTAACTGTTTATGATTTGTCTTTTGTTTTGTATTTGATATAATTTTTTAATTGTGTAAGTTAATATTTTCCAAGTAACTGATGACACCAGTAATCTAATTAAATGAAACTTCATATCAAAATTAAACAAGTAATGAATCAATAAACTCAGCCTCCATCTTCAAAATAAGTTCATCTCTGTTTTCTTCTAATTTCTCCTTCAATAACATAAGTTCTTCAACATTAAAATTTTCCAGCCACAGAGTACTCCAATCTTCATATAAATTCGACCCAAAATCAGTAGAAAAATCGAAATTTGAAGAAAAAACATTATTCTTCAAGCTGTCGTCGACGATGGGAAACTCGTTGGAACTGTAAAATCTTCCGTCCGGCGAGAAAATTTCACTACAACCTTCAACATTGAAATTTTTCAGATGCAGAGTACTTGGTTTTGCATATGAATTCGATGAAATTTCAGTCAAAAGATCAAAATTTGAAGAAAACCCATTATTCTTCAAGTCGTCGACAACAATGGGAAACTCACCGGAACTGTAAAAGCCGCCGGGCGGCGAGAAAATTTCACTACATTCCTCATCATCGAAATTTTCCAGCCACAGAGTACTCCAATCTTCATAGAAATTCGAACTAAACTCAGAAGAAAGATCGGAATTTGAAGAAAACCCATTATTCTTCAAGTTGTCTTCGACGATGGGAATCTCGCCGGCACTATAAAATACGCCGGCCGGCGAGAAAATTTCACTACATCCTTCAACATTGAGATTTTTCAAACGCAGAGTACTAGGTTTTACGTATGAATTCGAAGCAATTTCAGTAGAAAGATGGGGGTTTGAAGAAAACCCATTATTCTCGAAGAGAGAAACATCGCCGGAAGTATAGAGTCGGCCGGACGGCGAGAAGACTAATAGAGCAATTCGAGCGCCGGACTTGGTTTCGAGTTCTCGAGCTTTCTTGAAAAGACCAGTGCGTCTTTTCGAGAGTGTGACTTTTCTTGATGAATCACTGGCGATCTTTCTAATGTCAATCTTCTTCTTCCCTATTCCTTTCGTCATCTTTACAATTCTAATCACCGGTGATGTAAAATTGTGGCGGCCTGAGTTGAATCCAGACACCGGCGGCGATGTTCTGAAGTACTTTTTCCAATCTTTCTCCAGTGAGTGAGAGACGCGCGTACATATATATAAGTATTAAAAACATCGAACTTAGCGCAAATTATTGGTTTCATTCTCAAACTATTGACATGATTAAAAACACATTTATACTTAACGAACTAAGCTTAAATACACCCCTCCCATTTGAATTACCAGTTTAATTTACGTGACATGGACATCTAATCAAATACGAGGCCATGTGGAAAGAATGATTTTGCAAAACTATCAAAGCTATCCGTTAAAATATAATAGCACAAATGAATCCTTTTTGTAACGGAAGTGACATGATTGAGCCCAACATAAGTTCTTTGATATATTTGAGCTTTAACACCTCTCTCCTCCCCTTGTTTTTTTTTTTTTAAAAAAAGTCATTAGCAAAAACCTACTTCAGTTGCATATATATATATATATTATAAGGAATTGAAACAATTGTTTCAATCAGAAAGTGTTTGGATTTGATATAAAAATTTAAGTTTTCAGATTGAAGAAATTACAGTCCAAATCCAATTCAAATAAACTCGGATTTGATAAGATTATTTTTTTCTTAGTTTGGATATTGTAAACTTTTGGTTTTGACTTTTGAGCCTCTTTCTAAGATAGACCATAACAATTAACAACCTCAATTCATCTAATAGTTTACTTCTTAAAATGCTGAACTTTCTACCGTCAACAAGGATTAAGGCTTCCTTGCTGCCCATGCCGCACAATTCCATATTGGACTGAGTACTATAATGGGTAAAGTTATGTGGTACTAATCTATTGGACCTATAGAAAATTAGACTTATTATTAGCATTGGACAAATATACTATGGGTAAAGCTGAATATAAGACATAAAAAATTCAGATATTTAAAAAACTGTACAACTATAGTGCATATCCAATCCGAAATCCATAATTTAAAAATAAAATCCAAACCAAATATCCAAAAAGTTTGGTTTTTGGGTTGACCCGAACTATGCCGACCCCAACGGAATATACAAATAACTAGATTTACTTCCTGCAACATTAGTATTGACAAGTGCTGGCTATAGGTAATAATAATGTAGTGCACCATATAATTAATAGTACAATGTCCACAAGCAGACTATGAAAAAGAAGTTGATCATCTTAATAAACTTGAGGGAAGCTCTTCCAGTTGCTCATCTTTTGCAGAAGTTGCAGCACTTAGCCCAGAAGGAGAAGTCATTTCAAGCTGATCACTTGAAGAAGTATTGGTGGCTTTAGGAAATCCTCCAATTCCAAGCTGTAGGCATGACCTGAAAATATGTAGTTTATGTTTTAACCATGTAGAACAGAACCGCATAAGACCAACGACTTAATTTTTAGTGCAAGAGAATACAGTTGAATAAGACTTTCTGCATATTTGAACTGCAACTAACTAGTTTGTTTTTGCTGAGAAATAACTCTCTGCAGGTAGTACATTTTACAGATTTAACACAGTATGCTCATTCTCAAAAACACTTTAACACTGTATGTGTTGTATCCTCTATGACCCTCCTTACCACAATTAAAAATATTCTTCATCTTCATAAGCTTCCATTCACACTATCACAACCCTCAGCTTTAGTCAGTCTGTACAGTGTTGAACTTGTTTACGAATCACAAGATTCCAAACTTTCTAATAGCTTACAAAATGGTGCATCTTTCCATAGTAAAAAAAGACTTTTGATTCCAGCTTTCCAAAAAAAGACAAACTAGAGCCATTTTATTACTATAAACTTACCGCAAATGGAATTTGGAGAGCTGGAGATTAGACGTGAAGAAATTTGAACAGCATCCTCTGACTCGAGTCATCTTATCAGATAAATCCTTGGTTAACTGAACAGTACACAAAAAAAACATATTATGAAAGATCTTATTCCATTACTACCAATCAGGTAGAGTATGGTATGCAACAAAAGAATAATGGATGTGTTACATTGAGGAAAAACATCAACCGCAGATGCAAGGAAAAGATAAAATGCTGGCTTGTGGAGAACAACAGTTCTTGATTTAATCGCATACTTACTGTTCCTTCTTGGGAATTCTGGACATTGGAGAACTCAAAATCTTGGGATGCCTGCCTCCTTTTCTCATTAATGAGAACAAATGCACATTTGCAAATGAAGAATAGAAGTATCACACCAAAAGAAAGCACCAGAACGAATTCAACAATAATTGCTGATCCAAAAACTGCAAATCAGATGCACTTATTATTATCATCCTGATAATTAATACCATGATAAATTAATAAGTTTGTCAATGCTTCACTTATCCCAAATGAAATTTCAGATAAAAAGTTAAAAACATTGCATAATTTGTTAGAAATTTAGACTATTTCTCATATAATTAATGCAACTTCAAAAAGTTACCATGCATCTCCCTTTCCATGAATTGCATTTTGTATGAAAAAACAATTTCTTTGACAGTCTCATCAGAGACCTGTAACTGCGTATTTTAACATTTCGAAATCTTACCTGAGATCTGTGGGAGGTAAAAGCACCATTTTCAGTTATGGATTTACCAAAAGCAACACATTTGGAACCAAAAAGCTGAAGTATTTGGCGGGTGAAAATGGAGTTTGGCATTAGGTAAGGTAAGAATTTAAGAAGTGGGCACCTGTGGTAGGCATGCACCACAAAGTTCAGGAAAAAAATGCAAAGGAAAAGCTTCATAATGACAAATGTTGCACCTCTCTGATGCATAACTTACCATGTGCAAATAATGAACTCAGAGGTTTTTCTCTCATGAGACTAACAGAAACCTCAACAAAATGAGGCATTGACATCAAATCAGTGCAGCCTGGGTAGCACCCATAGTTCCCCATATCATTCACCGTCACAATAAGACTAGCACGATGTTCATCACCCTGCAAAGCAACTCATGTAGTTATGCAGATCGGAACATGAAAAGGGAACATGATAGATAGCAACAGATATGACAAGGAATGAGTCCGCAATTCTCCAGTACAATGTAGAAGTGATAACAAATCCATTTGCAAATATAACTCTTAACATCTCCAGGGATTTTCAGTATATGTCATACAATATAAATACAAATATTCATCTAAGCCCCTATTATTGTTCACAAAGTCCTCAACTAGCCATAAAAGAAGTCATAGTAAAGGAGAAAAGGGAAAAATGTGCTTATAAAGGCTGCATTGCAGAAAACCATAACTGACTATCTTAGATCACTCATGATGTCTCGTGACACTGCCTTTGACATTCCCTATGCCACTTCTCAAGTAGTGGTACATATACCATTAGCTAACCTGCTGATTCTCGGTAGTCCATTGGTATAGTGGAAGACAAAAAAGAATGAACTGGAAAACCAACAGAAAAATATGAAAGATGAGTGTGAAGTGAAAGAAAATCATATTGCTTGAATTATTATTATTGTTTATCACATCTTCCAATACTGTTTCTTGATTTTTGTTTTGGTTCTTTAGTTCATTAGACTAGTTTGGAGGGGAGGTTCCAGGAACAGCATATGTGGCTACATTTGAAAGAATGCCACAGGAAATCAAAAGTGATCTCAGAGGGAAATGCAATCATTATCAGAACTAATCTTAATTCTCTCCACCTTGTACTGATTACCTGCTGTCTTATGAAACAGATAGTAAGCATAAGATCTGATTAGATTCTTTGTTCTTGATGCACTTATTACAGACTAGGTAAACGATACTACCATATTATCAGGAAACAATACATCAATAATATAGCAAAGGAAGATACAAGGGAAAGAACCAGCCGAAAATGATAACAGTAGCTTAGAATCTCAAGAACACACATGATATAGCAATTGCTCCAAGACACTGTTGCAGTCTTCTAGTGTACCCCGAAATCTAATGCCTTTGGCTTTGACCATAAAATGTTCTGAGATGGTTACAAATGTCTGAAGAGGCTGCCACTGGTAGCTGGTTTTAAATTTTAATTCAGTTGTGCTAATGAGGTTAGCAGGAAGCTTTGTTGAGAGGAAGCCAGAGCTGACTTCAACGGAGAACATAACCAAGAAACGAGACGCATTCCCTGAAAATAAACTTAAATCAAAATCTGTAAGATTTGAAGGAGGAACGCAACTATGTTTCAGATGTAAAAGTATCATATCCCTCTCCCATATTGCAAAAGCATCAGCAATTATAAACGACAGAGGTTTCTGTGAGACTTGCATAATAGAAGCCATTTTCAGCAGAGCACCACACTACCAGATATAGAATGTTTTGACCAGAAAAGCAGGTGTCTTTTTCTAGAATATAAAGTTCAGCTATCTATTTCGATTAAATAAATTGCAAATCTGTAGGTGATATCCTTGATTCTTACCTATAACTCAACAGCAAAAATTAGTGCGACTCTCAACCTTCATTATCCATTTATTTTACCAACTATTAACAATCCTAAGAAGGTGCTGGGAGTATCTCCTATTACAGTAGTACCTATTGATTACATCCACATTGGGTTGACTGCATCAATAAACTCACGTACCAGGATAATGCAGTAGATCTGGATCTCCAACAAAAACAGCAGACTTATTCCTGTCTCTGCTAAAAATGGATACTTCTTCACTCCCTTGATCCATAATAACAAAAGGAGGAAGATTAATTAATGGAGGATCATTGATAGGTTCAACCAATATAGGAATATCTAAACTGTTCTTCCCATTTGTGTTCATCGTAGAGACGTGGATTGTATCAGTGCCGTAGAAGTTCTCATTTCTGATTCAATGAAACACATGAGACTCGTTAACATAACGTGTTTAATCCTACTCTAAAGTTATTAGTCATTCTCAGCATTTAATAGATTTCTATGTTCATGTTAGCAAGAAAGGCTGTCCAGGTTCCCTGGCTTATTATAATGTTTAAATATAGTTTTTTTTTTCAAGAAGAACAACTAGAATGAATGAAATGAGAGGCAATAAGATAGTGTTAATGTTGTATGACGGGAAAAAGGAAGAGGAAAAGGTAAAATATGCTGATACAACAAAATAGTTCATAATTGTTAAGAATTATCTGTCTTCCGTTACATAGACTTCTCACTAGAGGATGAAGGAGAAAACAGATAGCCATGTAATCAGAATATGTGAATCTAAATTAGTCTGGAATATAAGAAATTGTGTTAAGAAGAGAACTTTTGTCCAAGTTATCAAGAGTCCGTATATTCTCAACCTGTCTTAAATGTTGATAGAACAAGAATATTCCAGCTCTATCGATAACTGGTTCATCAGTAATGAAAAGCTAGCACAACAATATTTTCTTCTGAATTGGTGGTCTATCAAAAGTTAATCTCAAAGAAACACTTCCAAAATTTAGTAATTCCCAACTATATACTTTTATTTTCACATATCATGTTGCTTTGTGAATATAGCACTATCAAGAAAAAACCTTCATTTTTACTAAAATATGATATTCCTATCTAATTATGCTCATAATATTACTTCCTAAACTAATATGTTTATTCTCACCCATCATTCTTCTGGACTTTTACTTGTTCTTTCAATATCTTTCGCTAAGAGCCTACTACACATTCTATACCACAGACCCCCTTGAAAAATCTACACATACACAAGGATGATTTCCCATTGAGAAATGGACACAATTATAGAAGCAAGTAATAATTAACTTACTAACTTCCAAAGAAAAACAGACTCAGAAGAAAAATAAATGGTGAGGAATTTATGTACAAATTGTCATACCCAAAATACTGCAGCGACTGTATTGCAAAATTGATTTCTTCTACACAGCCTGTTAAAGTTAACTCAGTAGACTTTCCGACCTCCCTGAACGTAGAATAAATACTCCAGGCTGGCTGCCAAAATTGCATTAACATAGGAGACAGAAAGACGATCCCAGATTGTGCATTAAATGTAATGCTGACGTTTTCAGTTGAATCTGAATAGATAATCTCAAGTCCAGAGAAACCCCTGCATCCAGTTAGCAGACCAGATTACAAACTCTTAGAACCAAAGCAACACAAAATCTTAACTAGAACTTTACCCGAATCTTGGACAAATAACATCTTCAGTTGCCAGTAATTGACTTGGAACTGAAACGAACTGAGGAGGGATGCTTAGAACAGATATATCCACGCCCCCGGAGGCAATGTTCCCATTCACATCACATATTGTATAAGAGAAAGAATCCCTCCCGTAGAATCCTTTGAAAGGTGTATACCTAAAGAGATGCCCATATTGAAGAATTGAACCATGACCTGGCTGTGCATAGAAATTATATTGAGGCAACTTTTCACGAAGACAACCAGAAAAGGAAAGGAAAATATAAACAGAGTCTAAACTCTGTGTCAGGAAAAAACTTGATCAGCTGTAGATGGACTACTTGATAGCATATGTAAGAAAAAATGTCTAAACACAATTTTATACACCTACGGTATAAATAGTGGAGAATATTCAAGAAGTTTCTTGTACCTCTAACTTTTAGATGCAAAACAAAAAGCGTATAATCTTCGATATATGTATAATGGAAGTACACCTACTTTTGAAAATTCAAAAATTGTAATGTTATGGCCAGCAAAATAGTCATTTTGTACAGCATCAAAAGCTATAGAATCATCCTCCCAGACCCAGATCGAATCATTCTGTACTCTAGGGAAATATTCACCTGAAGGGCAGAATAAATACTAGGGTCAGATGAAGTCAGGTCATGAAAAGCAAGAAATTATAACAAGCCTAATAATTTCATTTTTAGCTTCAAGGGAAAGAACTCACTAGTGTATACATTCAAACCAAAGGGGCATGGCATTAAACGCATTCCATCAAAAGAAGCACATAACTCATAGGTGCCAACATCCTTTGCCAGATAATTTCCACTATACGTGCCATCCTTATTATCACTAAAAGTCCATATTGAAGAACCTGAGCTGTTAACTGAACTAATCTCCAACTTTAACTTTGACTGCTGTAAGAGGACTGGATTAGAATATGAATCCATGAGTTGTACTGTGATTTCATTCTTTGTCAGCTTTGATACTTTTGGACTGGGTTTCACTAGTCCCGAAAGAGATGTATTAACTTTCCCTGCACCAAAGCAATGAAACATCATTGAAATTTGAGAATCAGAAGATCCATGCATCGTCATCCTCAGTAAAGTTAGACAAATTAATGTATGATGTATACAAATGTTTGGTTGGATAGACATTTTGTTGTGACTATTGGTTGATTTTTTCAAATAATTCACAAGCTGTAAATATAGGACTATTTCTAGACAAATAAAAAGTTCTTATATAAGCACCATCTCTTCATATCAGCAGGAAAGCACTCCTTTCCTAGTTCAACTCCCACAAATTAGCTATTTCATGAATATGCATACACATTAATGGGGTCGTTTGGTAGAGTGTATAAGAATAATGCTAAATAGAGTGTATTAGTAATGCTTGCATTAGTAATGCATGTATTAGTTATGCTTGCATTAATTATACATAGATTATTTTAATGCATTGTTTGGTTTGATGCATTAAAAATAGTGTGTATGGCATTAAAAAAATTATTTACAAAGATACCCTTGACTTTTACGGTGGAAAAGATGTAAAAAAGGTTTTGAGGGGTAAGTGGGTCTTTTATCATATTAATGCATGCATTAAAACCATTGCATTGCTAATACATAGAAATCCATGGTATTAGCAATGCACTCCTTAATACACAATAGAGTGTATAACTAATACAAGCATTAGTTATACATAGGTTGAAAAAGAGTACCAAACAAGGTACTAGTAATACACAAGGCTAATACATGCATTATTTTTTCTAATACACTCTACCAAACGAGAGCTAAACACGTACCTGCACTTACTGCCTTTCGGAATGGATGACCACCATTTAATGGAATATTTCCACAAAATACACTAATTTCATAGATTCCACTCCTCTCTGGTATATAATTAACATCAAAGGCACTAAATCTCATGTTTCTAGGCTGCAACCAAAAATTAACTATCAGCTCTGTCAATTCTAAAGCTTAACATAAAGAACACTATAAAAAAACCTTACATCAAGGTTTGTTTCAGCCAGAGGAGTAAAAGCAAGTTCCACATCATCATGTGCACTGCAATTAAAATTCGTACCACATGGAGTTCCTATTATAATGAGGCAAACTATCAAAAAATTGTCAAGGTAAGTATATCCTGTTTATCAAAAAACGAATTCTAATTTTAATACCATGGACCATCTTCATTGGATGTATGCTTGCTTGTGGTTGATAGGAATCAAATTCATTCACTACTAGTACTTGCAGGCTTTCTAGTTCATTAAGTGAAGGATATAGATAAGCATCCTTCAATAAGACAGAGAACCTTGCAGCTTCACCAGCAACAGAGTCATTTAGACCCGACCCATTAACAATACTATTCATTCCATCACAATAACCTATAAAAATTTGAAATAGTAGATCAGAAGCTAAATACCGAAAATGTACCTACCCTGATACATAGCTTCATACGCAGAAGGAATATCAAGATGATAAAGTATCAGAACATAATCAGAACAGAGCAAGCTAATTATTGCATTAACAAGCAGTTAAAAGTTCAATCTGGTAAATCGGAAGAGATTGGGAACTTTTCATTTCTGAAATATTCTTCCCCTAATTTGAGATTATTCACAAGGTTAGCTGCTAATGGAACCTCCGACATGATTTCTTTTCAGCGAGAAGCTCTTTCGAGTCTAAAATCTAATCATACATGAACTGCTAGAGCACTAACCAGGTGAAACAGAAGCAACTTAAAGACATAACTCCACAGATACTGTTAACTAGTGCAAAGAGTTAACAAACTGTATGGTTGAGTTAGTTAAGTCATAAGTGTAGAGAGTAAACAGAATGCTGAGGTGGCATGAGTTAGTTACAAAGTTAGTTTTTTTAGATAGTTTGTATCTTTGGACTATTAGACTAGTATAAAAGGCAGAGATGTACAGATTCAATGTATCAGTGATTATATTCAATACAACTCTTCTTTCTTCTCTAATTTCTCTATAAATTGAGCTTAGGCCTGGTCTTCTAAGTTCTGTAGTGTATGCATCTGATGCACCCAAAGTTTGGCTGGATCTGTGGGAAAGGTTTGATACAGTAAATGGATCTAGAATCCTTCAACTGCACAGAGAGATTCATACATTAAGTCAGGGCACTATGCCTATTGCTGAATATCATTCTAGGTTAAGAGATCTATGGGATGAATATAATGCTCTTATGCCTTGCCCTATTTGTCTTTGTCCTGAGTCAAAGAAATTTGGTGAGCATTGTGATTATCAAAGGCTATTGCAGTTCTTAATGGGTCTAAATGAGTCCTACTCCACTCCTAGGAGTCAAATCCTCATGAAGAGTCCCATTCCTACTCTTAACAAGGCTTATGCACTGCTAATTGATCAAGAGAGTCAGAGGAATCTGGCTAGTTCTGTCTCCACCAACTCAGCGCTAATAGAAGGCACAACATCTCTCATAAAGGTAACACTTACACCAGTGGTGCTGGCACCTCTAAAGGTCCTTTTTCAGGAGGTTCTGGTGGAGGATATAGCAGTGGTGCCAGTACTTCAGGAGGAGGATATGCAAGTTCTTCAGGAGGAGGATACTAAACTAGAAATTTTTTTCTCATATGTGAACATTGTGGGTGCAAAGGTCATTCTAAGGATCAATGTTATAGGATTGTTGGCTATCCTGCAAACTTTAAGTCTAAGAGGAAACCTAGTTTGTATGCAAATCAGGTAGCAACACAAAATGAGGTTGGCCATGAGGTCAGGACTAACACTAACAGCCAAACAGTATCTGGTGTAGTTTCACCCAATGGATCTTTCTTCACTAAAGATCAATACCATCAAATTCTTCAACTGCTCTCGAAACCTGGTGGTTCAAATATCATAGAGTCATCTACCAACATAGCAATTGTTGTTGATGCAGGTAGTTCTCTTGTTGCTCTATCTTGTAATTATGCAGGTAGAAATTGGATAGTAGATACTGGAGCCTCTCATCATATCACTTCTAATTTTAATGTACTTGACAAAGCTAAAGAAGCTCCCACTCATACCGACAGTAAAGCTCATTTGTCAAATGGTAAAGCTGTGTTAGTTTCTCATATGGGCAACACTTGGGTATTCACTGATCAGTCTATTTCAAATATGATATTTCTTCCTGAGTTCAAGTGTGGTTTACTATAAAGAATTACAGTGTATGGTAGGTTTCTTCTGAGGATTGGTAAAGAAGAGCATGGACTTTACATACTGCATGAAGGACTAAGTTACACTCCAAAGCAACTGGTCAATAGTAGTGTAGCTCATGCTAATTCTGTAAAGACTGAATCTTGTGATATTTGGCATAAGAGACTAGGACATGCTCCTATTGATGTAATAAAGAAGCATGAGCCTCTTAGATCACTAAGTAGTACTGATCACCATCATTGCACTGTGTGTCCTATAGCCAAGAAGGCTAAGCTTCCATTTCCTTTAAGCACTCATAGGACCAAAGCTGTATTTGAATAGTTGCATTGTGATCTTTGGGGTCCTTACAAAATGCCTACTCATAATGGAAAGAGGTTTTTTATCACTATTGTGGATGACTTTAGTAGGTATACTTGGATTCAATGTATCAGTGATCATTTTCAATACAACTCTTCTTTCTTCTCTAATTTCTCTGTAAATTGAGCTAAGACTCAACCTCCATACATGGAGTTTTCAGATACCTAAGCTAATAGAAATAAAAATAACACGCTCAAAAACTAAAATTTTAAAGCAATTTGTTGATATGAGAAAAGCATAATAAGCGTAAAGGAAAGAAACAGAGAAATGTAAGTGGAAGCAAACAAACATAGTCGCTAAAGTACCTATATACACTGTAAAATGAAACGGCATAGCTGAGATGGAATTATTCTGCTCTTTATGATATATCATAAGCTTGAAATCCCCTGGTTCCATTAAGCTGAAGGAGAACAACTGGATACCCAGGCCAACCTGCCTGAATTGAATATCTGTCACAGGAATAATCAAGTTTGTTCCATTTTCAATAACTTCAACATCAAATTCATACAACCCTGGAACAAGATTTCCATATTGATCGTGCTGGTGAATAAAACCTTCTACCAGAGAAAATATTTGAAAGTACTTTGTTTCAACTTCCCACTGCAGCAAACATTTTGAAACAACCAGAAATCCTGCAAGATGAACCTAGGAATCAGTAATTACTATCCAAGAGAAACATTCACTCTAACAAAGGGCCACAAAAGTATTCACCACAAGTTTGTAAAAGATAGAGTGAAGTCACTTTTTGTCAAACCAAATAAAAATCGATTACAACTTTATCAATGTGTGAGCATGGTAATATTATCATCCTTATGCTTACATGAATCACCTGGATTCACTATGAAGATTAGTGGAGAGCCACTCAATGTTTGGTTATCTCCTTGTATATTAAGTAAAAGAGTTCCAGCTGTAGCTACAATAAACTCGGTAACAAGATAACCAGATATATCCCATCCTTTATTAGTGAAATCGAGGATAGTTGCAACGGAACCATTGAAAGTAGATACAGAGAATGTAAAATTGTAAGAGTTGAGCCCTTGATCAGTTGCAGAAGAGATATTATTCCCAAATGCATCTTTAGGAAGAATCACAAGTGAAGCTAGCATCCCTGCTGCAAATTCACTCACTCCATTCTTCCATGACACAACGCTTGCAGATGGATACATATTACCTTCATATACAAAAACGAACAAAAATTATTTTTATACCAGACCAATGCGAATACGTATCAAATTTCGCAAATAAAAGAACCTGGAGTGACATGAAAATGCAGTGAAGAATCAAAAACATTGAAGTGATTATCAGTAATCAGCACATTGAACAACCCAGTCCTAATGGGAAGGAATGAAATCTTCCAATCCCCAAAATTAGCACCAAAATTTGACGAAACCCCGGAAATGTAAGAACTGTTTCCCATCTTATCATTGACACTAATGTTGGGATTGAAAGGGTGCTTGAGTTGGGCAGGATCAAAATTTCCAATAACTTTCACCATTATGGTTGCAAAAGACCCAGCCATAAATGTATCATTGTTGTTCACCCAACTGAATGTAAAACTAGGAACTGCCGAATCTTCTTCTGCCAAAAGAAAATCAAATGATTGTTTTAAATTCTTTCTGTATTGACTAATATACAGTAGAAGCGTTAGTTGAAAAGTTTGAATTACCTGGTAATGAAAGTTGATGAGTTAAAGAGGGGAAGATAGAGATGAAAAACACTAAGATGGTGTAGAGGAGAAGTTGGTTCGCCATGGATGAGAGCTGGAGAAATTTGAGCGGTTTATAGAAAAAGTTTAGCGGTTTTATTAATATCAATGCTTCCTAGTTCCTACGGTGGGGTGAAAAGTAATTTAAAGAAATTTCAAAAGTAAGAAAAAGTGATCGGAAGTCTTAATCATCTATATATTTATATTCTATTTATTCTATATATAATAGGAGAGGAAAAAGTGTCATGTGTCAGCACAATAAAAAATCTCTAATTTTTAATTTTTGAATTATAAATAATTAAATAGAGTTAATTTATTTTTTTAAAGGGAAAAAAGTAACTGTTTTAAAAGACAAGTTAGATTTTTTGTTTTTTTTTTTTAAAATGAAAAAAAAACGTTAGATGTTAACAGACAAGTTGGATTTTTAGAATTTTGGGTTTTAAAAAATCAATTAAATATATATAACTAAAAGCTTATTAACAAAAAAAATTATCTAATAATAATAATAATAATAATAATAATAATAGTTTATATAATAATAATAATAGTAATAGTACTAATATATATATATATATAATAATAATAATAGTTTGAGTTTAAATACAAAACTTTTATATTTAAATGATTTTATAAAATAAAAAATAGGAAGATAAAAGCTTGTGGTTTTGAAAGTGGTTACAGTTCCCCATTTTATCATTAATTTTAGGAGGTTTTCAAATTTAAATACATTTTGAATTCAAACTAACTTCAACTTTTCAACTTTATCATGAAATTATGCATTTTTTTTACGTGAAATTGACAGGTTTAAAATAATTTATAATTCAAAAAACAAAACAAAAATTTAAAGCAATTTAAAAATAATTAAAATTAAAAATTGTTTCTAAAACAAATATGAAAACAGTTTTAATACATACACGTGTATTAGTTTTTAAAAAAAGTAGAAATATAAATTAAAAATAATTGATATAAAAAATTTAGATTGTGTTTTTCTTTTACAGAAACCGCAAGATAGTGGGTTACTATTTAAAAGAGTTCTAATTTCTCTCTATTACTTTATCAATTTAAAATACAATTTTCCAAAACAAAACAACATTTGTTTTAATAAGAGTAACACATTTTACTAAAGAAATAATTATTTATATTTCAACTATAACTTGAAGACGCATATTAAAGGACATCTGGGCATTGGCATGAACGAAAAGAACAAAAAAAAATAAATGAACAACACACTATACTGACATGTTCCACTCATATTAGGGTATATGGGTGAGTGTTTCTTACTTCTTTATATTTGATTGACTGTTATCAAGATGTAAATAAAAAATACAAGTTATATATTAGAAATTTTGTTAACAAAATTTAAATTGTAATTCGTATACCAAACATGCAGCGACCATATTTGTTTTTTATAAAGCTTTGTGTTTTAATATAGATCAAACTAAAAATTCACAATTGCAAATTAAACATGGATTTGTTTTGAATTCAAAGCAGGATCTTTCGGTGAGTGCTTCTTACCCATATTCTTTAAATTTGATTGAATTCTATCAAATGAAACTAAATTTGAAAATGATATATTGTTATATTAATTAGGAATAAAATATATTATACAACAATTGTTGATCCTATGCATAATACACCATGAAAGATGCTGCAGATTAGTGTGCAAGTTAAGATAATGGGAAGCACGGACCTTTGAGAACCAAACTTCAAATACACATCTGTGGAGTCACGCATGATAAAAAGCTTGCCTCACATGTTTTGATGTATTTTTTCTCCTAAAAACACTTCTTATGAATATTTATCTAAATTTGATTAAATATCGTCCTAAAAATGACATTACTTTTGTGAATACTTATCTAAATAAATTCATTTCAAATAGTAAATTGTGAAAACTCAAAAAATATAATAATTCATGAAAAGTTAGCTAATACATTTAATTTCATCTAAATTTAATTTAAATTTGTTTCAAATAGTAAATTGTGAGAATTCAAAAAATATAATAATTCATTAAAATAATAAACATATATTTTGTAACATCTCGCAATTTGAAAGAGCTAGGAAGAAGCTTAAAAACTGAAAATAGTCATTTTTGGAAATAATGAAAATCTGGAAATTTGTTTAAGAAAAGTTGAGTTTTGGTCAACTTCAAACTGACATAACTTCTAGCTCAGGATGAGTTAGAGGTATTTTCAGATATGGTTGGAAAGCTCTTGGAATGATCTTTCCAACGCCGCTGCGTTTGTGCGATTATGAGTTAGTATGAGCGAGTTATGCCCTTTGGAAGTTGGGTTGTTGGAATAAGGAAAGTCCAATCCGAATTTTTAAAGGGTAGTTTGATCTTTTCCTTGCCCAATTATTTTATTTCGTTTTTGGTAGTTAAGTTAGGGTCTAATCTTAGATCAGTTTACGCTTTTACCAAAATAAGCTAGGGCTTGGAGAAAAGAGAAAAGAAGAGGAGAAAAGAGGAGAAGAAGCAAGATTCGTCGAGATTGGCTTGTGGATTTCGTCGGGGGTGATCCCTACAAGGTATGTGAGATCACATAGCGTTGGGTTAGTTCACCCACGCGCCAATCATGATTTATTTCAGCGAATTTAAGTTCTTGAAAGCTTAGAAATTGAGTTCTTGATGGGTTTGTTGAATTCCTATTAAACTCTTGATTCGTTGAAGTCGTTGAGGAGTTGTTTGATTCGAATCCGTGATTTTAAGTTTGATTTGAGTAGAATCTAATGTACTTTGAACATTTAATCGATTCTAAGTGTTTGGGAAAAGAACCCATGGAGTTTAGAGGGTTTAGAGCTGGAAAATGAAGAAGAAATTTCGTTAGATAATTCAGGGTAGTGGTGGCCCGTCGCGGAGCTGATTCCCCAGATCTGGGAAATTCCTTTCGCGTCGCGGAGCCGTCACGGAGTATCCTGCCTCAAAAGTCATTTTCAAAATTAAATTTTAAATGCTTCTCCGCGACCCACCCTCAGATATCGATTTTGATCATTTTCTCATGTTTAGCTATCTAAAATCATTCCTAAACATCATGAGATCTTTCCAATCACAAATCACAATCCTTGAATCCATAATTCAATTCAAGGACCAGTTAAGAGTCAAGTCAAGAGCAGTTAAGATCAAAGTCAAGAGAAGTTCTTAGAGTTTTTCAAAAGTTTTTTCCAAACATTTTAACTTTGTTTAAAGACTTAAAGTTCCAGTTTAGTAAAGATTAAAGAGTAAAGTTTGAAGTTCATTTATTCAAAAGTATATGGGGACTATGTATTCCCAAAGGATTTAAATTATTTTCACATCTAAACAAGAAAGGAAACCTCGATTTCCAAAGAGTCTTCGAGCTAATTTTCAGAAAAGAGTAATCGCTTTCTAAATGAAGCAAAAGGGGAAACTTTGATTTCCAAGATAGCCTTTGAGCTAAGTTTTTGAACACTAATCTCAAATCACAGAAGAAGTATGTTTTTAAACATAAGAGCTAATATTATATTTTTGGGAGTAGTATTGAGCACCGATATGGGGTAGAGCTCAGACAACTCACAGCCCTCGTAAACTATGCAGCCATCATGGGTAGAAAAGGGTCATAGTTTTTAGAAAATTCCTTTAGAAATTTTTAGCATAAAATAGTGGATCCACTTAATAGTTCAAGTCCTATACCCGTGGCAAGGTATAGGATGATCTGGCAGCGTGAGAAAAATCAATGTATCACAATAGTTCTTACATGATGGTTGTCGGTTAGAGAAACTCCCACAGAAGTTATTGTATTCTTATATACACAATTATTTATATTTTTACATACATTTCAGAGTTATGTTGTATTCTTGCATACACACAAAGTTGACATCATGTTTTTAAACAACTTTTCTTTATATTACACTTGTTTTAAACTGTTTTCTATTGAAATGAGTTCAGTTATGTTGAGCCAGATAAGTTATTCAGATTTCTTTCAAGCCTATGTTGTATTTAGCATTTCAACTCGCATACTCGTACATTCAATGTACTGATGCCAGTTGGCCTGCATCGTCTTATGATGCAGACACAGGTAACTAGGATCGGCATCCAACGCACCGTTGATCCAGTGAGCAGTTCAGAGTCTTGTGGTGAGCCTCATTACTTTCTGGAGGATCTATTTTCATTGCTTTCAGTATTAGCTTTAGTTCATTAGGATGTCGTGGGACTGTCCCGACATCTATCTCAATTGTTTAGAGGCTTGATAGACAGTCAATTAGTTAATTCATTTGTCATTACTTTATTATTGACTTATGTTTTGAGATTTGAGTTGCCATCTTGGCTAGTTTGAATGTTTGACTCTTTAAACATTCCTAGAATCTTATTATTCAGTTCAGTTAAGTGTATTTGATCATTGTAATAATGTCTAGAGTCTTTCGCTGAGTAAGTAAGTCAGGCCAAGGGTTCGCTTGGGGCCAACAATGGTTCTCGAGTGTCGACCACGTCCAGGATGTAGGTTCGGGGAGTGACATAGTTATTTAACAATTACTCTCTTGCGTTACAGTTTATTTTAAAATAATATTATATTTCAGTTTTTTTGTATCACTAACTATATGTAAATTTCTTATGAAATCAATTCTTGAAAATTTATAAGAATTATTTTAAATAAACTAAAAATTTATTGTACATAATATAAGCTATTACAACATTTTTGAGTCAAGTGTCTGCTTTTTTTCTTTTATTATTTGTTAGATTATGACAACCTTCCGATAGAAGCAGGAAAATAACATTTTAAACAAACTGAAATAAATGAAAAATATAAGAATTCTCAAATTATAAATTAAGTTAATATTATTGTATTTTAAATATCCACGCAACGCACGGGCGCGAGTACTAGTGTGGAGAAGGGTCTAAAATACTATTAGGACCTATTTGAGAAAATGCTCTAACTTACAATGATTTTAAAAAATGAGTAAAAATGTTATTAATTAAAAAGCATATCTTTTTAAGAACAAATAATTTTTTTAAAAAAAATATTTTTCTATACTCTGTCAGTTTCTCAAAGATTAGTCAAAACTTTGTTTTTATTATTCTTCAATTAATTTGAAATAGTCTATATGCTTTAGTTGATCCAAATTGATTCAAATTGTTGTTTATAAATGATTCAAATAAATTATAATTAACCTAATTTGGTTAAAATCTTAATCATTTACAATTTAATTCAAATATTTCAATTAATGTCCTCCTTTATTAAAAAATTGAAAATTGCTCTTTATTTAACTGTTTTCTCAAAGCTAATCGAATATTGTAAATAATTATTTTTATAATCATTTTCCTAAAAATAGTCAAAAATATTTTAACCAAGTCGTAGGATAATTGCGTGTCAGCGGATGCTTCAAATGCCTTAAAAACCTTCTTGAAGCGTAAATAAGAACCTCTTACCCATTTTTTTAAATTTATAAAGACTTAATCTGTTAGAGTCTTTTTAAATTAAGTTTTCTTAATTTCTTTAAAAAATTAAGTGACGACTCTTTTCTAAGTATTTTTCTCAAATTGTTTTATACTTAGAATATTTCAAAAGTGATTTTTCTAAAGATAGTAAAATTACGGCATAACAGAAATGACGATTCTACTGAGGAAGAAGACCTTGCAGGGTTATGGTTTGCAGCGTGATTTCTGCTGCGATGAAGAAGAAAAAAAAACATACAGGATCGCTGTTCTCGATTTTTGCTGGAGTAGAAGATGTTGCAGGGTTGGGTCGGGTTGGTATTGCATTGTTGAATGTATTGTTGGGCTGAAGTTTGGAGGAAAAATTGGGCCTGGATCGGTGTAAAAAATTATTGGTATTGAGTATTGAAGAGAGAATTGACATTGATGAATGATTATGAAATTGATGGGCCAAGAATAATGGGCCAAAGTTGGTCTAAAAATAGTCCAAGAATTAGAGTCACATATTGGTTGTATTTGAATTTGAAAAATAACCAAATGGATTGCAAATTTAGCCAAGTGAAGTTAAGGACATAGCCGATTTAAATTGATTGGTAAATTCAACTATGGTTGCAACAGACCCATCCATAAATATATCATTGTTGTTCACCCAACTGAATGCAAAACTAGGAATTGTCGAATCTTCTTCAGCCAAAAGAAAATCAAAGGATTGTTTTAAATTCTTTCTGTATTGACTGATATACAGTAGAAGTGTTGGTTGAGGAGTTTGAATTACCTGATAATGAAAGTTGACGAGTTAAAGAGGGGAAGATAGAAATGAAGAACACTAAGATTGTGTAGAGTAGAAGTTGGTTCGCCATGGTTGAGAGCAGGAGAAATTTGAGCGGTTTATAGAAAAAGTTTAGCGGTTTTCTTAATATCAATGCTTCCTAGTTCCTATGGTGGAGTAAAAAGAAATTTAAAGAAATTTCAAAATTAAGAAAAAGTGATCGGAAGTCTTAATCATGTGTAGAAACGTCTAAAATACTATTATGACCTATTTGAGAAAATGCTCTAACTTAAAACAATTTAAAAAAATGCATAATACTTACAGAGAGCCTTTAACTTGGCATCAATTCACAACTATGATCCTAAACTTTGCCAATGCACAAGTAGGCACTTTAACTATCACAAATTTAAATAATTAAATACTCGTATATCCCAGGCAAAGTGCGTGATATACAAATGCTTCTATGCGGCTGCCAACTAATTAAAATAAATACACGTGGATTTTTCAACTAAAATACTGAAAATAAAAAATAAATAAATATCAATTAACAACTATGACCATATGCTTAGAACAGAGAACAACGTTTTCCTCTTTGTTCTCTACAAAACCCCAATCCTAAGTTCCTACATTTCATCTTTCGAATCAAAGGTAAAATTGTTCAAGAATTGTGCTGAAGTTTTACGTACTTGAATGTCTATCTATTCTTTTGCCTCAATTTAATTTAAATTGAGGTGTGTTTAATTTCCCCTTTTGAAATTTCATTTTTGATAATTTTATATAAAAATATATGAGTTTTTTATCGCAACTGTAAATTTGCTTTTTTTTTCACAGTATTGAGCATATGGGTCACATTATCGTTGTTTTTCATCATGAAGGTAACTTTTATAAAGGTCAATATATTTCGAAGTTGGACAATATTATATTTAGCATAGACAAGGACCACTTCTCTTTGATTAAAATGAAATCTTATGCAAAAGATGTCAGGTATGATGAAATTAAAAT
The DNA here is from genome assembly GCF_019186545.1 of Solanum stenotomum. Classification (NCBI taxonomy): domain Eukaryota; kingdom Viridiplantae; phylum Streptophyta; class Magnoliopsida; order Solanales; family Solanaceae; genus Solanum; species Solanum stenotomum. The sequence continues at coordinate 55,333,220 of NC_064282.1, read as the reverse complement.
TTTTTATGTTGAAAACCCTACTACCCATAGGTTTGTGAAGTTAGAAAGTGACAACCAATTATACAATTGTGTTAAAGAGTTGTGGAGTGGGTCGTATTTTAATTTATATCTGAAGCATGTGATTGTTGAAGAAGAGAGGCCTACTACTAGCACTGTCTTGGAAACATTTTATGCTGAAAAAAATATTCAAGAATTGGGGGATTCCTCTAGAGCTTCACATCCTGAGGATGGTATAAATGAGACCTTAAACGAGAGAGCTGGTGATGATAATGAGGAAGAAAATAGTTACTCTCTTGACTTTGACGATGAAGATTTAGATGGGGTTTCGATTGAAGATGACAGTGAAGTTGATGAAGAATTGAGAGCCTTTAGAGAAAATCTGAGACAAGAAAAGAGGAATGAAGCTGCAAAGTCAAAAGAGAGAATTAAAAAATCTTCCAAGAATCAAGAGGTTGAGCTTGGAGAAGCTGGCATAGATAAGGGATTTGAGAATATTTTCAAGAATAAGGAAGCTAAGTATATTGGTAGATTGGGAGGTAATGAAGAGTTCATTGGTTCATCAAATGAACCAAGTGAAAATAGCGATGAAGAGCTAGATGTTCTAGCACAATCAGGTGTTGAAAGAAAGATGAGAGAGAGAATAATATCCCAACCTGATATTAGAGTTCATAAGCTTCAAGAGACAATAAAAAAGAAGTAGGGTTTAAAAGTGGGAAGATCAATATGTTACAGGGCAAAGATGACTGTTATCAACAAGTTATTGGAAGTTTGAGTTTTCAAAGTTGTTAGACTATGCTTATATGATTAAGAGTATGAATGCTAAGACTTCTTGTTGGGTGAGAACTGATAATGAAACAGTCCTCGAAAAATACTTGTTCAAATATTTCTATGTTTGCTTTGGGGCATTGAAAAATGGATGGCTTGAAGATTATAGGAAGATTATAGGATAGGATGTATGTTTTTTTAAGGGTGCTTGTGACGGAGAATTATTAGTGGCTGTTGGAAAAAATGTAAACCAACAAATGTATCCAATAGCTTGGGCAGTGGTTGACCAAGAAACCAAACACTCTTGGAGTTGGTTCTTGAGCTATCTTATTCAAGATTTGCAACTTGGTGACGAAAATGACGTAACAATCAGACATGCAAAAGGTATTGTTTTAAATTGTTTATACTTGTTTATATAAGTTGTTTCTGTATTCTTCTTCTTTATACTTGTTTTATCTTTTATTTACAATTTATAATTTTGAATCAGTTCTAAGGAGTTACAACTCTACCCTGAAGGTTTGGTGTTTGATGGTGAGTGGGAGATACTTGAACGCACTATTGTACGTCAATGGATGGAAGGTTCTTCATTTGGAACTGCCATTTTCCTTTCCAAAGTGGAATTCCTCCTTACTTTCCCCTTTGACAGGTTTATATGATATTGTAGTATAGAAAAATGAGGCATATGTGATATTGTAGTATAAAAACAGGAAATGACACAACTAGACAATTAAGATGTATAAATTGCACCATAGGAAAGAAATCAGCATTCTATTCTTAAGGTTGATTTTAATATGTCAAGGCTTGATCTCGTAGTAAGTGAAGAAGGAACAATATCTACGCTAACATGAGAATCTGGCATAGCCAACAAAATGCTGGTGTTGTTAACAAAAACAAACTATAAACACCTCAAGAACGCTATCTAAGATTCAAGAAACATAGTGTTGTTGTCTTAAAGCAGAAATGTTTCACTCGATAGGTTCTCCTAAAAATGTTATTAATTAAAGAGCATATCTTTTTAAAAACAAATAAACGTTTTTAAAAGAATATTTTTCTTTACTTTGTCACTTTCTAAATTAATTTGAAATAGTCTACATGCTTTAGTTGACCCAAATTGATTCAAATTGTTATTTATAAATGATTCAAATAAATTATAATTAACTTAATTTTATTAAAATCTTAATCATTTACAATTTAATTCAAATGTTTCAATTAATGTCCTCTTTTCTTAAAAAAATTAAAATTGTTCTTTATTTAACTGTTTTCTCAAAGTTAATCAAATATTGTAAATAATTATTTTTATAATCATTTTCCTAAAAAATAGTCAAAAATATTTTAACCAAGTCGTAGGATAACTCTATGTTAGCGAGCGCATCAAATACCTTAAAAATCTTCTTAAAGCGTAAATAAGAATTTCTCACCCATTTTCTCTAAATTTTTAAAGAAATTTAAATTAAGTTTTCTTAATTTCTTTAAAAAATTAAGTGGCGACTTTTTTCTAAATATTTTTCTCAAATTGCTTTATACTTAGAACATTTCAAAAGTAATTTTTCTAAAGATAGTAAAATTACGGCATAACAGAAATGACGACACTGCTAGAAAAGAAGACGTTGCAGGGTTATAGGTTTGCAGATGGGTCACGTGTCGGCTTTCTTCACAAAGAAGAAGAGGCGTGTGATTCTGGGTTTCTTTATGTATTTTTTCGCGAAGAAGATGCAAGGGTGGGGTCAGGTTTGGACGGCTAAATTTCAAGGTTAACAACACGATTTCTGCTACGATGAAAAAGAAAAGAAAGTGTACAAGGTCGTTTTTCTCGATTTTTGCTGGAGAAGAAGACGTTGCAGGGTTGAGTCGGGTTGGTATTGCATGCATTGTTGAATGTATTGTTGGGCTGAAGTTTGGAGGAAGAATTGAGCTTAGGTCGGTGTAAAGAATTGTTGGTGTTGAGTATTGAAGAGAGAATTGACATTGCTGATAAAATTGATGACCAAGAATAATGGGCCAAAATTGGTCTAAAAATAGTCTAAGAATTAGAGCAATATATTGGTCGTATTTGAACTTGAAAAATAATCAAATGGATTGCAAATTTGGCCAAGTGAAGTTAAGGACATAGCCAATTTGAATTAATTGGTGAATTTAACTAAAAGTTAAATAAGATGAATTAATATAAATTAATTAATAAGCTTCTTAATCTTAATCAAATAAAATAATTAATTTACTTGTAAACTAATTTACTCGAAAATATAAACATAACTTAAACTAAACTAAATTAACTAAAAAAATGTAAAATCTTTAGAGATGATTCTCAAATATTTATAAAAATATACTAATTATATACATAATTATATAAAACACATATATTATTTAAAAAATTAAAAAAATAATACAACTATTTAAAATAACTTGCAAAGTATATTATATTTTTTTTTGAAATTTTATAAAACTAATTATTTTAAATTATTTTAAATTTAAGAAGCTCGATGATTAGTTTGCATTGTTGAGGTCCAAAATGAATGTCAACAGTTGTCCCTCATTTGACTTGGATTGATGAAAGAAATTCGAGGTCAATGAAATTGACGAACCCAATTTTGATCTACTACATATTCATTTTTTAGAAAGGGATTTTGGTACGGACTGTAGGAATTATAGCCGAATCTCGGTATTGGGTTTCTTACATATCTCAGGCTATATGAGAATTCAGGCCACTGTAGTTCTATACGCTTGATTTGACGCAAGATTATAAAAGAATTAAAAAGCTATCCCAATATCGAATTATGAAGAGACCGAAATGCTTGAGAATAAGATTTGAGAGAAAATGTCGGAATACAATCAAATTTTCAACATTGGGTCCGCCTGCATATCCTTAAACCTTAGAAATCAGGTTGTTTCTAGTTCGACACGATTGATTGAAAAGGAAATCTATTATGCAAGATAACCCTTGGTTTTGGAGAAGTAACAAGTAAGTCGAGTATGAAAAAGAGTCTTGCAATCTCTTAGCCATGAACGTGGCACACTTCATACCCATAATTAATAACTTACACGAACATAATTTTCAAAGCTTTTGGAGCATTGTCACTCAGATTGAAAAGTTGTCCCCGACAAGAATAAAAATTTCCTGGATGTGAAACTGAAACCGATAAACCCAAAGAAAAACTCACATGTCTATTGATATGTGGTTTGATTGTGGTGGAAGTCGCTGCTCAGCTTGCGTTCGAAGAGTTTGACATTCCTCTTTGGACTATGTCCCAATTCGCTGCTAAGAAAAATTTTCACGTTGTGTTGCATTCTTTTTTATGTCGTCCGCACCTATGGTTTGTTTTAAGAATTCGTTCTCTTGGATGCTCTCGGCAAAGACTAAAATAAATTTGTTAGTAGAAACTGTAATTTATATAAAGAAGTGACATGTTTTACCGTATTCAACACATGTTTTTTTTGTAAATATTCTGATGTCAGCCTTCGTCTATTTTGACACAATAGATGATGAATTGAAACGATGCTTCGATGATGATGACTTTCTCGATAATGCAATATTGTTGATGACGATGCTTCATTGATAGGATAATGATGTTGATGTTTCAATGATAAAATGACGATGATGATGATTTATTGATTGAATGATGTTGATCCGTTGGTGAGATGATAGTGTTGATCCTTTCAGCAATGATATTATCACCTCTGATAATATAATATAGATGACCCTCTCGGTAGTCTGAATATGATGGCCCTCTTGGCGGTCTGAATATGATGGCCCTCTCGGCAGTTTGAATATGCAATGGCCCTCTCGCGCGATTTGAATATGATAGCCCTCTCGGAGCTTTGAATATGCATGCAATGGCCTTCTCGGTGGTTTGATTATGCAATGGCCCTCTCGGCAGTTTGAATATGTAATGACCCTTTTGACGGTTTGAATATGATGGCCTGATGCTTATCGTGACCAACGACATTATCCTACGATATGAGTGTCTACGATCGTCAATAATATAGTAACCCAATCGAGGGTTGGGGTAGTGTCCCAAGAGAGCGGTTTTGAGATTTAATAACCAATTAGAATTTCATTCAAGTTAGTCATAGTTAAAGACATTTGCGATAAAAGATATAGTAAATTAAAAAGAGATGACACAAAAGTGTCAAATATCAAAGGAGGTTTTGTAACAAGTACTCAAACAACAAAATAGACAAGAAAATCAAGTGTGGGGAAAGGTTCTTGGGATGTGACTGCAATACAAGTTGAGATAAATTGTTAGGTACATGTTTTCAATAGGAAATTTGCAAGATAATAGTGACTAGACTAAGCTTTANNNAATACAAGTTGAGATAAATTGTTGGGTACATGTTTTCAATAGGAAATTTGCAAGATAATAGTGACTAGACTAAGCTTTAAATGGAAATAAGTTCCCCTTCGGGCAACTTTCCCATTTCAAATGCGTTTCTCTCGGACACTCATTTGTTGCATGAAGACCAGCCTACGTCTTACCCCACTCACTCTCTCGAGCTGAGTGTTAGGATATGGGACTAGGGCTCACCATCTCGGGTTGAACCTCATGTCGACCCACTCCTTAGGTAATCAGTCTAGTGGTTTTGGTTTAGTCTAGTGGTTTTGGTTTCGCGACCTCCCTCTCGGGCAAGCCGAAAACACATGGGTTTTTTTGTATTTGCAACTACAAACCCTTTAGATTAAACCACAACCACTAGGTAAAATCACCATTAACATACATCTAACCTATCAACAAGCAAGACCCAACAAAAATATCAACTCATATTTGCTAAATCACACCCCAAGAATGGGGATTTTTAGCCACACATCAAGAAATAGCCACACATCAAGAAATAAGAAATTATACCTAACATGATAATGAAATCAACTGTATATAAGAAACTAAACCTTGAATTAAGCAGAGGAAAGTGAATAGAGAAGACCTACTTCCAACTTGAGGAAGAAGAACTCCTTTCTTCAAGTCTCCACAAAATCCACTACAAGCTTGAGAGAAAAATACAGAAAAATACTATAGACTAATAATAATTTTTTTACTCTAAAAATGTTCCATACTTAAGACTACAATTCTAACTAGTATTTATAGTTTTCACAGATTGTGCTGCGAAGGATTGTTCGGCGACATTAGTCGAGATCGTCGATGAACTTGGCGATCGGCCTTTTGGTCAGCTCATCGCCTTCAGTGTCTTGCCTTTAGCATCCTCGCATTCTGGATCATTGGGCAGTACAATGCTGCTTCGCGAAACGAATCGGCGACTCGCCGACTGCTTCTTTCCTCGCCTTTTGATCCACTTCCTTCAACGCTTCGCGTACTGGAACGAAAGGCGGTTCATATCATTTCGGTGACTCGCCAAGTTGAACTCGGTGATCCACAGGATTTCATTTCTTGTTCTTTTCAGCCCTATTTGCTCCGTTTTGCGCCTAAGTGTCTATGCTTCCACTAAAACTTTAAATACCTGAAACTTCAGCATTTTAATCAGGTATTGAGTAAAGCAAGCATTCAAGGACACTATTTCTATTAAAATAAAGCCCTAAATGAGTCCAATTTGTGGACTCATTATGGTCCTCTCGGCAGTTTGAATATGCAATGGTTCTCTTGGCAATTTGAATATGATGGCTCTCTCGATAGTTTGAATATGCAATGGCCCTCTTGGTGATTTGAATATGATGGCTCTCTCGACAGTTTGAATATGCAATGGCCCTCTTGGCTATTTGAATATGATAGCCCTCTCGGCAGTTTGAATATGTAATGGCCCTCTTAGTAGTTTGAATATGCAATGACTCTCTCGGCTGTTTGAATATGCAATGGCCCTCTTGGCTGTTTGAATATGATGACCCTCTTCGTAGTTTGAATATGTAATGGCCATCTTGGCGGTTTGAATATGATGGCCCTTTCGACAGTTTGAATATGCAATGGCCCTCTCGGCGGTTTGAATATGATGGCCCTCTCGGCGGTTTCAATATGTAATGGCCCTTCGGCGATTTGAATATGATGGCCCTCTTAGCGGTTTGAATATGATGACCCTCTCAGTAGTTTGAATATGTAATGGACCTCTTGGCGGTTTGAATATGGTGACCCTCTCGGCAATTTGAATATGTAATGGACCTTCTGGTGGTTTGAATATGCAATGGTCCTCTCGACGATTTAAATATGTAATGACCCTCTTGGCGATTTGAATATGATGAATTTAACTATGAATGTCATTTTCTTTGGTCAAGCAGACATGTTTCACTCACTATCAGATATATGCTGATAGGTTCTCTTAAAAATGTTATTAATTAAAGATCATATCTTTTTAAGAACAAATAAACTTTTTTAAAAAATGTTTTTCTTTACTTTCACTTCTTCAAAGATTAGTCAAAACTTTGTTTTTTTATTCTTCAATTAATTTGAAATAGTCTTCATGCATTAGTTGACCCAAATTGATTCAAATTGTTATTTCTAAATGATTCAAATAAATTATAATTAACCTAATTTTGTTAAAATCTTAATCATTTGCAATATGATTTAAATGTTTCAATTAATGTTCTCTTTTCTTAAAGAAATTGAAAATTGTTCTTTAATTAACTATTTTCTCAAAGTTAATCGAATGTTATAAATTATTATTTTTATAATTATTTTTCTAAAAAATAATCAAAAATATTTTAACCAAGTCATAGGATAATCGCGTGTTAGCGAGCGCTTAAAATGCCTTAAAAACCTTCTTGAAGCGTAAATAAGAACATCTTGTTAGGGTTTTGCCCTGATTTTCTTACCATAATTTAAGATATATTTTTTCCTTAAAGAAAAAACAAAACATTACCATAAATGTTTTTACTTTTCTTGAAAGGAAAATATAATATTATTTTATATTTGGTTTATTCTCTCCTTTTAAGACTCCTTTTCTAGTAGGAAAGGTTTTTTAGGACTCTATAAATATAGGTTTGTTTCTTCTAACACAAGAACAATAGCATCCACAATGTAGTCGTTTAAGATTCTTGTTTATGGGGAGATTTTCTCTCTATAGTTTCTATGCTTTTGATTAGTTTTTAATTATGTAGGCCAATTGGTCATATCCTACAATAATATATTTCTTTTAGTATAATTTTATGTATCGTCTAATTTATCGTCATATGATTTGCAAATTATAAGCTTCCGCATGACGCCCTAATCACCCCTTCATAACTCAACAAGTGGTATCAGAGCACATGGTCTAACGATCCCATGGTCCGATGGTCCTATTGTTCAACAAGGTTGAAGACATGCTCAAGATACTTTCAAATCAATTTGTAATCAATTTGATGATAATGAAGATTTTTTTGTCAAGCTACATGTGGAGAAGAAGTTTCAACATATTTTCAACATTCCTGTTGCTATAATTTTTAAGAATAAAAATAAAATATTTTTAATCCATATATTTTTAACTTTATTTTTAACCATGGCAAGCAACAATGATGGAGATTTTGTGAAGAACAAGATTATCATGCAATGAAGAAGACAGATCAAGCTTTGTCAAGAAAATCCAGCCAAAAGGGGAGATTTGCTAGGGTTTTGCCCTGATTTTCTTACCATAATTTAAGATATATTTTTTCCTAAAAGAAAAAACAAAACATTACCATAAATGTTTTTACTTTTCTTGAAAGGAAAATATAATATTATTTTATATTTGGTTTATTCTCTCCTTTTAGGACTCCTTTTCTAGTAGGAAAAGTTTTAGGACTCTATAAATATAGGTTTGTTTCTTCTAACACAATAACAATAACATCCACAATGTAGTCGTTTAAGATTCTTGTTTATGGGGAGATTTTCTCTCTATAGTTTCTATGTTTTTGATTATTTTTTAATTATGTAAGCCAATTGGTCATATCCTACAATAATATATTTTTTTTAGTATAATTTTATGTGTCATCTAATTTATCGTTATATGATTTGCAAATTATAAGCTTCCGCATGATACCCTAATCACCCCTTCAGAACCCAACACATCTTACCCATTTTCTCTAAATTTATAAAGACTTAACCATCAGAGAATTTTTAAATCAAGTTTTTTTAATTTCTTTAAAAAATTAAGTGGCGACTCTTTTCTAAGTATGTTTCTCAAATTATTTTATACTTAGAACATTTTGAAAGTGATTTTTCTAAAGATAGTAAAATTACGGCATAACAGAAATGACGACTCTGCTGGGGAAGAAGACATTGCAGGGTTATGGGTTTGCATATGGGTCACGTACCGATTTTTTTGCAAAGAAGAAGAGAAGTGTGATTCTGTGTTTCTTTCTCTGTTTTTTTCGCGAAGAAGATGTAGTGATGGGGTTGGGTTTGGACTGCTAAATTTCAAGGTTTACAGCATGATTTCTGCTGCGATGAAGAAGAAAAGAAAGCGTTCAGGGTCGTTGTTCTCAATTTTTGCTAGAGAAAAAGACGTTGGGTTAGTATTGCATTATTGAATGTATTGTTGGGTTGAAGTTTGGAGGAAGAATTGGGTATGGGTCGCTGTAAAGAATTGTTGGTGTTGAGTATTGAAAAGAGAATTGGCATTGCTGATAAAATTGATGACCAAGAATAATGGGCCAAAATTGGTCTAAAAATAGTCTAAGAATTAGAGCAATATATTGGTTGTATTTGAACTTGAAAAATAATCAAATGAATTGCAAATTTGGCCAAGTGAAGTTAAGGACATAGCCAATTTGAATTAATTGGTGAATTTAACTAAAAGTTAAATAAGATGAATTAATATAAATTAATTAATAAGCTTCTTAATCTTAATCAAATAAAATAACTAATTTACTTGTCAACTAATTCCTCGAAAACATAAACATAACTTAAACTAAACTAAATTAACTAAAAAAATGTAAAATCTTTTGAGATGATTTTCAAATATTTATAAAATTATACTAATTATATACATAATTAGATAAAACACATATATTATTTAAAAGTTTAAAAAAATGATACAACTATTTAAAATAACTTGCAAACTGTATTATATATTTTTTTTTGATATTTTATAAAACTAATTATTTTAAATCATTTGAAATTTAAGAAGCTCAATAATTAGTTTGCATTGTGGAGGTCCGAAATTGGGTGTCAAACATGTACTGATTGGAAACCTCGTTTAGAAAGAGTTGCAAATGAATTTTTTAATGGCTGATAATCAGACACTCTTCATAATATCCATGAGTTATGATTATCAATAAAAAACTTTTGGATGAATGGCATGTCTGGTTTTCATTTTTGTCAATACAAAAGTTAAACTACTGGTGGAGGCACCTAACCAGGCTTTAGCCCAAGTGAGAAAACATTGACAATACTATTTGCAATTTCTTGATTCTTTGTGAGTAGTTTGGTGGCAAATTAATCAAAGTGTGGCAGCTCTTGGACTGTCTTAGCATTATAGGTGGTGACAACCTGTTTATTTGGGAATTTTAGCTTGCTTCTTGATGATCTACTATGATTAGGGGTCTTTCTCATTCATAGCGAGATCAATGCTTTTATTTGAATATTTATTATTGGAGATTTTCACTAAATCTTCTTGTTCATTAGCATCTAGTTGTTCTCAATACACATATATGTAGAACTGTTAAGAAAAATCATAGGTTAGTGAAGTTCTTCTCACATAATTTTTTTCTACATATACATATGGATGGAAACATCTTTCCAGCGTCAGTTATATCCTTGTACTGTACATACCACTGCTACAGTAGCAGTTCACTTTCCAGTAAGCCTAGAGATTACAAATGCAACGGTCTACATCATTCTAAAGTTGTCTCCACTGGTACATTTATAGTTGGACTGCTTATAATAGTACTCTTTGTTGTCTACTCTGTTGTTCGTGCTGGATCTTCTACAACTCTACTTTTCCCTCTGAGCTCACCACGTGCAAGTTAGATTATGTATTCCTGGAGGGTTACACTGTGTAAAATTTTATGATTCTTTTGTTCACATTTGGTATAATTGTGCCTTTTGTTCCGTTAAATTTGTCTGCAAGACCTTATGAAGTTATTAGAATGTGTCTGGATCACAACACATCAGCTGCCATTCAATAAAAATACTTTCTAGGTGAACGATTTTAGTGTTTTTAGTATATTAACCTTTTTGTCCATTCTGATGTGATTCTTTTTCCTGATTGTTCATTACTTGTTCTAGACTTCATTTTGTTAGCAATCCTGCTCCTGCTAAGTGATTTAACTTGGATCTATTCTGCTAGTTTAGTAATCAATCTATCTAAAGTAAATCCTAGGTGTATAAGTTAATTGTGTAGGCATAGCAGCTCTACCTTGAACTTGATTAGGCAGATCTGAGCTTATTGCCTCTCTTGCTAGTATGTATTCGGTGATGCTTCTTACAAGTTGGTTCACTTCTGTGGGAGAGAGTGGGAAATTGGGCCATCCGTTTGGGTCAGAATTGTGACCAGGGGTTGGTTACTATTGTGGTAATCACACTTGATAGTTAAAAGATATTTATTATCTAAACCATCTAAAACAAGGTAAAGTTTAGAACTCAAATATATTAGAACTAAGAAGTCTAAATCTAGTAGAACACATAATTGTCTAAAATTTGCACCGTCAATCTATAAAAAGAGAACCAGCTAATAGACTATCAAAGATATAGATACCTAAATAAAAATATTATAAAATAAAATAAAATAATATATATTAGAAATTACTGATTATAATGGCGGGAGAAGAAGAACGGGTTCCTGGTGAAGAATGGAAGCAACAAATCCCACCGGATTTAAAGTTTTGTCCTTCTAATGAAGACATACTACAATTTTATATTTTTCGTCATGTCACGGGAAACTATATTCTATCCGGAATAATACCTCAAGTCGACCTCTACGAATGTAACTCTTATCACCTTCCAGGTATCGTAACTTGAGCTTCTTCCTTATATGCATGACTTATATATGTATGTAGCTTGTATTTTTTGAACGTGTTAACAAATCTGAAATCTTGAAATAATATATTAAGAAACTAAAATATTTGATTTATACTTGGTTTTAAAAATAACAATAATGATAATCATGAATCTGTTTTTTTATTTATAAAAGAACTGGTTTATAAAATATGACTAGCTATTAAAATTTATTCTATAATTACATTAATTTTCTGAAAATAGAATATAGAATAAGAGAGCAACCTCCCTTCTTGTGTTTTTTTTTAAAAAATATTTCTAAAAATAATTATTTTAAACTTTAAACTAGTTTCAAATTTATTTAAAAATTCTAGATAATGAGTTTTCGTTACTTAAAACGTCAATTCATTTCCTTAAAATAAATGGTCTAAATGAGTATGGATAAGTAAACTAGTTTCAAATTCATTTGGGTTTCTAGATCACGAGTTTTCTTTTTTCTTTAAAATAAATGGCTTGATACTTAAACTTTATTTTAAGTTAGAGATATTATTTTCTAATTTCAAAAGGTTAATGAAATTACTTTTTTACCCTTATAAAATAAGGAAGACAAGTGAGTATACCGTGGTAATAACCCTTATCATACTGGGATAGTTAAAAAATATTTATTACCTAAACCATGTAAAACAAGGTAAAATTTAGAACTCAAATATATTAGAATTAGAAAGTCTAAAAATCAAGTGTTTACCCACCATCAACCTATAGAAAGAGAACCAGCTAATAGACTATCAAAGAAATAGAAAGCTAAAGAAATTAAAAATAAAATAAAATAATATATATTACAATTACCATTATCTAGCTAGGGTAAATTTGTAAAAAAAAAACATATCTAATGTCTGGAGAACAAGAATGGAAGCAACAAATTCCAGCGGGTTTCAAGTTTTGTCCGACTGATGAAGAGATACTACAATATTATCTTGTTTGTCATGTCACCGAAAACTATACCCTACCCGAAATAATACATCAATTCGACCTCTACAAATGTAACCCTTATCACCTTTTAGGTAACTATTAGATTAATGCATTTTGATTATTCTTTTCTACAAAAAGGGGATATTGGCAGCTTGCTGGGAAAAGAGATGGGAAAAGGTTCAAAAATGCCTCCAACCTATTGGAAATGGTTCAAAAATACCCTCCTTCCACCTATTGATTTAAAGATGGCCTTAACGTTTTTCTTTAGGTTCAAAAATGCCCTTTAGCTAACAGAAATATGACATGAAATTTAACTAAACAAATGAGCATTTTCATTGGTCAACATAATTATTTTATCAAATTAAAAAATTCCACCCAAACCCATTTCAAATTAATCTAACCCAACTTTTGTCTCTCTTCTTTCTTTCTTCCTCTTCCCTTATTCCTCATCTACTCTTTTTATTTAATTTGTGTTTTCTTTCTTCCTATTTAATGTATAAAAAATCAGTTTCTTAGTCAAGGTTAATCGCGTAATAGTTATTGAAGATTGATTGAAAATCATTTTACAATGTGGATGCAAATGAATATTGTATGTAAATTTCCACCTTGCGGCATCAATGATTAATATTACTATGCATTTTAGTTGCTATTTATTGGGTTAAAATGTTGTTTTGGGAGGGTTTACATTCTACATTTAGATGCTATTTTTGGGTTTAAAGCTTTCATTTTAATTGTTGTTTGTTGGGTTGAAAGTTACTGTTTTTTGGACTTAAAAGTTGTAGTTTACTACATGCTGCAATTTAGCTATTTTTTTGTCATGTTAATTGCTGCAACTTAGCTACTTTGGTGAAAGTTGCTGTTTTTTAAAGAAATAAAATAGAGGATGAAGAAAGAACAGAGGAAGAAGAAAGAATAGGAACACATGAAGCGCCAATTGAAAACGGGTTTGGGTGAGGGTTTTTAATTTGATAAAATAATTATGTTGACCAATGAAAATTGACCATCTGTTTAGTTAAATTTTATGTCATATTTTTGTTAGCTAAAAGGTATTTTTGAACCTACAGAAAACGTGAAGGGAATTTTAAAACCAATAGGTGGAAGAAGGGCATTTTAAAACCATATCTAATAGGTTAAGGACATTTTTAAGCCTTTTCCCAAAAGAGATTTAGGGATTTTATTTAGTTTGGCATATATATTACTTTATACCTAATATAACATCATTTTTTCATATGTTGTATTTAATAGTGTAACTATTGCAGGAATTAATATGGACGGGGGAGTATACGTACTTCTTCACGAAGAGAGATCGAAAATATGTAAATGGAAAAAATGTTGCTCGGGTTACAAGAGATGGAAGAGGATATTAGAAATCAACAAGCAAGAAAACTAAAGTATGCGCTCAAGATGGCTCTGAGTTGGGTAAAAAGACCACACTTAAATACCGTTTTAAAAACTCAGCAGGTGGCAAAGTGGATGTCCCCACAAAATGGATAATGCATGAGTATGTAATTTCAAGAAAGCTCGTCTTCCCTTCAATATCATTAGATGAGGACGAATATGTACATATACCCTCTCTTTTAATTTGTTTGTTGATCTTAACTATGCAAATCGTTTTATACTGTTGACAAAAACATAGACTACTAAGATTATTTTTACATTATGTTACTTGCAGTACGAGGATATTGCAGCCTGCAGAATTTATAAGAAAAAAAGTGAAGGCTTGATTAACTCTTTAATTGGGCCTAATCTCTTCACAATTGATGATAACAATGGAGAACCACAACCATCACTAAAGCAAAAATTCGAGCCCAATATGGAACCCTTATCACATCTGATCAGCCACATGATACAACCATGACTTCAAATTATCTATGTGATAGCCATGCTGCATTAATATTAGATAGTATGAGAACCAATTACGAGATTGACCAAACATCAAATACTAACTCATCACCATCCGAGATTAGCCAAACATCAAATACTAACCCAACACCACCCGAGACAGGCCAAACACCAAATAGTAACTCAACACCATCTGAGATTGGCCAAACGTCATATACTAACCCAACCCACTCAAGATTGGCCAAACATCAAATACCAACTCAACACCACCTGAGATTGGTCAAACATCAAATATGAACCCAACACGACTTGAGATAGGCCCAACATCAAATACTAACGCAACACCATTCGAGATTGGCCAAACATCAAATACTAACTCAACACAAACCTAAGATTGTACAAACATCATATAATAACTCAACGCCACCTGAGTTTGGCCAAACATCAAATACTGACTCAACACCACCTCAAGACAATATTGCGCTAGTGGAAGAAGGGGTATCTGTGTGTCCCACTGATCAAGCCTCGATGACTATTTACCAAAATCAGAGTAATGAAGTGAAAATTGAAGGAATTCATCTTGATTTTAATTTTAATTTTGATTTTGATGGATTGGATGACATCATACTTAATAGGTCGCCCCCACATGAGTCATTTGAGAAATACTGGCAATCTCTTGAAATTTGAGGTTCTTTACCAAACACTATCACCATATTTAGCACACAAGAAGGACGTTTTGAATCTGATGTTTGTGATTCTTTTTTACCTCTCTCTAGGAGCTCGTATCTTTTGACATTTTGTAATCCGATGTTTGTGATTCATTTTTACCTCTCTCTAGGAGCTCGTATCTTTTTTGCTTACTTGGCTACTTAGGCTTATAATCAATTTTGTAGAGTAATTGTTTTATAAGATATCTATTTTTTCGAATATTATTCCTAATAAAAATTTTCTTTCTGTCTGTTCCTTAGTTTTACTTTCGTCTCAGTTCTTTCTAATTTGTTTCTCAATTCCATGGCTATGTCTACTAGTATTCACTTACTTTGTTTCTTTTTAATTGTCATGTATATTAAAAAGTATTTATTTCATGTTAATATAAGAATTAGTTAGTTTTTTTCAACTTTAAACTTAAGCATTACTTATTTTAGAATTAAGAAGTACATAAATAGATTTATAAAAGTACTCATTTCGTTTCAATTTATGTGACACTTTTCGGATTTTGAAATTCCAACTAGTCTATTTTTTCCGTAAATTTTTCAAATATCTTTTAAATATTTTGAATTGTCAATATTGTGACTTATAGTTAGAGCTATCAATATGGGTTGTCCCACCCCATTCGGGCCAACTTATACAGGCTTTGAAATTTGACGGGTAAGGCCTGGCTAACCGATTTTTTGTGTGGGCTAGAAAATTGTTGGCCCATCCCAGAAGTACTGTAGCATCTCGCAACTAGAAAGAACTAGAAGGAAGTTTAAAATCTGGAAATAGTTATTTTTGGAAAGTATAAGGAAATCTGGAAAATTTTAAGCAAGTTAAAGTGAGTTTTTGGTCAACTTCAAATGACCATAACTCCTAGCTCAGGATGAGTTAGGTGTAGTTCCAGATATGGTTGGAAAGCTCTTGGAATGATCTTCCAACTCCGCCAAGTTTGGGGGATTCCGAGTTTGGATGAGTGAGTTATGCCCTTTGGAAGTTGGGTTGTCGGAATAAGGAAAGTCCAATCCGGATTTTTAAGGGGTAGTTTGGTATTTTCCTTACCCAACTTAATTAGTTTATTTTTGGTAATATTTTAAGGGCTAAACTGACTGGGTTCAGTTTACGCTTTTGAAAAATAGAGTTAGGGTTTTTGGAGAAAGAACACGAGAAAAGAGAAAAGGAAAAGCAATATTCATCATTTCAGAAGGATTTAATCTAGGACTTCTTCAAGGATTTGATCCCACCAGGTATGTGAGTCTCTCATAGCGTTGGATTCATTCACCCACGCGTCAATCATGTTTAATTCAGTGAGATTCGTCCTAGAAGAGTTGGAAAATTGATGCTCTTGACAAATATTCTTGAATTCGAAGCGAATTAGGATGAATCGAGAAGTTTATGAGATCCTTACATTGAGTTTAGGGTTGCTTTGAGTTAGTTTCTTGAGTATACATGCTGGGCATCGGGATTTAAAACGAATTTGAGGAAGATAATTGAATTTAGGTGGTTTGAGACTGAAAATCGAAGAAGGAAAAAGTCGAGTAAGGTTCATGAAACAAGTCCGCGTCGTGGATTTGTTCCCTTAGTGAACAAAAATTTGCTCCGCGTCGCGGAGAGCACGCAGACTCCACTGTCTCAAATTTTAATTTCGCGAATAATTATTTAGGAACATCTCCGCATCGCGGACTTGTTCCAAGACGGTGATTTCGTAACTTTTCTCAAGTTTAGCTATTCTAAATCATTTCTAAACATCAAGAGACATTTCCTATCACAAATCATAATCCTTGAATCCATAATTCAAATTCAAGGAAAGTAAAGAGTAAATTCAAGTAAAGTTAAGAGTCAAGTCAAAAACAGTTAAGATCAAAGTCAAGAGAAGTCAAGAGTCAGTAAGAGAAGTTCATTTCAAGTCTTCACAAGTCTTTTACAAACGTTTTAACTTTGTTTTAAGACTTAAGTTTTGAAGTTGAGTAAAGAGTAAGAGCAAAGTTCATTTTCTTTAAAATGATATATGGGAACTAAGTATTTCCAAGAGTAAATATTTTCACATTTGAGATGAGAGGAAACTGAGATTTCCAAAAGAGTTTTGAACAACAAAAGGGAACATTGATTCCAAGAGAGCTTTTTAAGTTAAGTTTGAACAATTACCTCAAACCAGAGAAGAAGTTGTTTTAAAAACATATGAGCCAAGTATATTTTGGGAGTAGTACTGAGCACCGATATAGGGACGCAAGTTCATATTAACTCAAGCCCCCATAAACCATGTAGCCATCATGGGCAGAAAAAAGATCATATTTTTTAGATGATTCCTTAGTGCTTTTTAGTATAGACTAGTGGATCTAGTTAGTAGTTCAGGTTCTATACCGATGGCAAGGTATAGGATGGTCCTTGGCAACGTGACGTAAAACGTTGTACCATCACTTAGGCTCATAGTGATGGTTTTCGGTTAGAGAATCTCCCATAGAAGTTATATTACTTTCTAAATGAGTAAAGTTAAGTTTGTTATTGTTTTATCTTTAACGAACTAAGATTGTTTTCAGTTGTTTTATAAGCTTTATATATATATCGCATGTGTTTTATTGCTTTATATTGAGTTGAGTATTCATGAGTTGAGAAGAGCCAGGTAAGTGTTTCTTTCAGAACCTCTATCAAGCCTATGTTTGTTAGCATCCCAACTCACATACTCGTACATTCAATTTACTGATGTCAGTTGGCCTGCATCGTCTATGATGCAAACGCAGGTAACCAGGATCAACATCCAGCGCCTAGTTGATCCAACTTGAGCATTCAGAGTCTGTTGGTGAGCCTATTTGCATTTCAGAGGACTCTTTTATTTGCTTTCTAGTCTTTCAGATGTTAGGATGATCGAGGGTCCTGTCCCAACATCCATCTTTGTTTTAGAGGCTGCATAGACAATTAGTAGTTCAGTAGTCTTTGCATTATCATTCTTATGTTAAAGACTTGGGTTGCCACTTTTGGCCAAGTTAAATGTTTAATCTTTAAAACATTCTCAGTTATTTTATTATTCAGTTCAGTTAAGTTCATTGATCATTATAGATGTGAATATTGTCTTCCGCTGAGTTAAGTAAGTCATGCCAAGGGTTCGCTTGGGCCAGTAATGGTCTTCGAGTGCCAGTCCCGCCTAGGGTGTAGGCTCGAGGCGTGACAAGTACATAGGCTACGGGCTTTGCCGGACCAACCATTTTTTCTTAAAAGTATATTTTTTATGATTTTTAAAATTAAATTATAATTTAAAAATATTATCATAATATCGACAAGACAATAGGTGTTAGTGTTACTACTTGTTAATCAAATGTACAAATAAAATTATCTTTATAATATTTACTAAGTTTGTTTTCAAGTAAAAGAATAAATAGCTAAATAGAAATATTAACCTAATTGTTTTCCACTGATCATAATAAAACATAAAAACTATGACAATATTCCATAGATTATGGCCTATGTAGTGATTCCCTAGAAATATTAGGAAATTTTTATTTTATGTAGTACATATTTTATAAACATAATTTGTATTTGTAATATTTCAAACTTTAAACAGATTTTGAGTTTAGTCTCTTGTTATTTTTAATACTTTATTTTATTTTTATTTTTAAATTAATTTTTATTTGGCCCACGGGCCGGCCCTATCCATATTTCTCAATCCCCACAAATTGGCAGGCTTATTTAGGTCGGGCTAAAAAGCCTTTTTCTTAAATGTGCTCCAAAAATCGTAGCCCAGTCCTATCAAATCACGGGTTAGGCCAGGCCAGCCCAACAGGCCTAGCCCATATTGACGGCTCTAATTTTCAATAAAGGGGTTTAAAATCTGAAGAAGTAAACACGTGAAATAGTCGAAGGGAGTCCGACATCTATTATATATATCTAAAAAATAATTTTAACCATGTATATGAAGTAATATTTTTCGCCGCATGGGGTTCAGATGAAGCCCCTAAGAACATGTTGGCCCTGAACCTGCCCACAACCGGTCCGCCTCATTGTCATCCCTAGTTATACACTAAAAATGGTCTTATTTTTATCCCAAGGAAATGAAGAGATAACTAATCCAAGATTTTACAATCCTTGGATAAAACCCCTAAATGACTAAACTATCCCCTATTTCTTTTTCTAATTTATTTCGTAATTTGATTCCTATAACGACCTGTTCCCGTCGTTATAGAAAAGCCATCGGAAAGTTTTTTTGGGCCGGAATGATAGTAACTTGAAATTCCTTGCCTAGTCCAGATTTGGACGAAATATGAGTCATGTGAAGACTAGGGAAATATGGTAATGAATGAGATCTCTAACTATAATTTTGATCACATAAGGAGATAGCTAAGACGTCAAGGAACCCGTACGATTTTACGGAATCGAATTCAGGCGAGTAGAACTCTCGAAATTGATCTTAGCGTGAACGGGTGGTTTTTGAATGTCAAGGGTTTAAGGTGTGTTGTGAAATGGGGGCTTGAAATTCAAATTTCAACATTCTGTCTCCGTGCATGCCGCCGTAGTGAGATGGGTGTTGTTGTAGTGGGATGGGTTGCGCTTTAGCGGGACAATCGCGACTTAAGTAGGGTAAAAACCCCCAAAAATGTTATTTTCTGCAAAAGTTCGTTCTTGAGAGCTAAGAAACGACCCATGGCTATTTCTTGAAGTTTTTTCACCTCTTCTAGCACTAAAGGTAAGGATTTTACTCCCCTAATCTGTTTTTCGATCCGTAGAACTTGGATTCTTGGTTAATTAATATTGGGGAGGGTTTTGATCTGAAACTAATGGTGGAAAAAGCCCTAAATTGGGTATTAGGATCTTGGGTTTGGTCTAGGGTTATTGGGTTTGTTATAATCCAGATAATTAGACCTTTGATTGTTGATCCTTGCGTATATTAATTGTTTGTAGACCTAGAACAAACGGAAAGAATCCGGAAAGGAAAGATTCAAGTGCTTAGGGGATTCAAGCATGGATTCGGGGTAGGTGATGGTTGTGATTTCATGTTGGTGTGATGTATGTTAGTAATTACTCCATTATAATGCATGCATGTATGCGAATGTTGCATTATTGATCACACTAATCGTAAATGAGTATGAATGAAGAATTGTATGTCATGAATCAACTCTTGATTGTATGATTATGAGAATGTACATTGTGATTGTGATTGTGGCTTGTCGACTGGATCGGGTGTTACGTTCCGACATACTAAACATCATAACAAGTCAAAATATTATTTGTATTCGAGTTTTATTGAAAATAAAAAAAAAACTTATAATAAAAATGTCAAACAATTATCCTTTACATATCAGTCATAAATGTTAATCCTTCATTATTTGCCAAGTTTAGAGAATTTCATAGCAACTTAATAAATTATTTCTATGTTCTAGATGTTTCTCTGTACACCATTGTCCAAGTAAGTAGATAAAAGTGTTTCACTGAATCTTGTCCTATTGCAATCAATATTTCTTTGCATTTTTCTTTTTAAAAAGTATCATGCAACCCTATAAAAGGCATAAAACCTCGTTTCCAACCATTTTAAAAAGCTTGAATGCACACAAGCATTTTTAAGAATCTTTTTTTTCTTGTTTCAAAGCCTCTTTAGATATGTTTATGATAACACAGTACCATGGTATATGATATAGATGATTGGGTTCTTAAAGAATGAGTTGGTTATTTTCTTTTGGGTGGATCCGAATTTGAATTGGGTAAATTAAGTTTTAAACAAATCAGGTAATGTCACATAATATATGAAATTGCTAATTAAATTGATTAATGAGTCCGTTTGTGAAAAGGGCATATTAGGGTCATAAAGATTAATCCTAAGGACATGTTATGGTCAAAAGGTAAACGAATGATATTTTTGTACCAATTTCAATATTTTAAGGATATTTTAGACCATCCACCACTTAATTATTGGCAGAAGTGATGACTTTAAGATGAGTGATGATGACATTAATTTTAAAATTCGCAAATTGCTTACATAAAAATCATATTTTTCCTTGTCTTTCCACCCATCCCCATCTATATTGTGGTCGTTATTGTCTCCAACCTTTATATTGTCGATGTCGTCACGACCAACAACTCCTCGTCTTTCTCCTTTATGAGTTAAATCAATTTTATACCCCAATAATTATCACATCGTCGATTAAGGCATCAAAGGTGTGAGTCTAGTGCTGAGATAAAAGGTCTAGAACAGAAAAACAACTCCAAAGAGCAAAATCTCTGATTGAGTAGAGAGCCCATAATGATGATTAAACATCAGTTAAAACTAGATGCAGCTTAAGACGGATTTTAAAATTACTTGTTTGTTAATGGTAATGACAATTGAATTTAAGGAAATAACTCAATTATTCCTTACCCAAAATAACTCAATTATCATTAGTTACATAAAATTGTCATTCAACCACTTTCAATTTCAAGTGCAGTGCATTTTCTACTACTATTTTCCCTTTTCTTTTTTAAACTTCTAGCCATTAAGGGCTTTTTTCTGATCCTCCTCCCCCTCCCTCTCCTCCGCCTCCGCCCCCTCCTCCTCCCCCTTCCTTATTTCTTCGTTCCTTCCTCCTCCTTCTTTCATGTTCAAAGCTCGACTTAAAAGTTTGATGTGCCACAAACTTGAATTGTTTCGAGTGAATTATATATTAAAAGACTTGAAACACTGAGAAGAGCTCATATCAAATTTTTAGCCCGCTTAGAGATGATTTTGAGTTGATCGTGATTCGTGGATTTCATTAGCCATTAAAGCTTCTACAAATATATGTAATACACGCTATTTATTGATACATTACATGCACATAATATACACTATTGATACATCAGATATTCATAAAATACACCATATACACAATATCGATACATGCGGACATTTTTGTTGAATTTGTTTTCGCCTGTACATATTGGTAAGTATACAACTCTTTGGATCAGGGATTTGCTAATCCAAATGCCAATAAGGTAGCTACAACCAAAACTAGAACATCTATATGATCCAAATTGTACTTTTTTATCTTCCCAGATTCTGAAATGTGTTGTTCTAAAATAATGCAAAAGAAATTGTCCTTCCAAAAGAAGCTCCAACCGTGCAGTATATGACTTCGAGCATTTAGATTACAATAGGCAAAATACTTAAAAAGACCCTTAGTTGCACATCTAAGCTATTAGGAATCTTAATTATCTCCCTGAACTTAACTACTTGATAGCCTTGAGCCCAAACAATGCTTGCAGGTCTGTAACAATTTTTATAGAATAGGAAGTTGGCTACCAATGGAAACAAAAAGCTTAAAATGAAGAGTTGCAACAGAAAATATATAGAGAATAGGATGGTTACAATAAGTAACTTTCAAAACTAATGCTTATTATCAAGAAAATAGTCTCTGTAAACTATATTTCTCTTCTATTTTTCCAACTGTTGTCACATTCTGACAACAGATTCTTCCCCAAGTACAACAGGAGACTAGGTAACACTGCCTTTATCTATTAGATTTAGTGATTCTTTCTTTCAGGACACCTATAAGCTTCAAATGATCTTTATACCCACAATATAATGACAAGGAAGGCCAAAATGAGCCTTTGTTCTTGGATTACAAATAAATTAATTCTGATCAAGTCTCGGATACGAAAATTTATCTTGTATGCAACAATAGTAGGTCTGGTTTTTCCACAAACTTTTTCCAGTCGTTACAGAACCTTGCAACAGTTGCTCCATCAAGAACTCTATGATCTGCACCTATATTTATCTGAAAAACAAAATCATCCGTATGAGATACTGAAACATGTTTAATGAACTCACCCTGGTTTTGATGCATTGCACAACATGTTGCTGATTATAGAAATGGGTGAAAAGGTGCCTCGTGAAGGTCTTTAAATCACTACATACCGTCATGACTGATGCAGGACATACATTCCCATCTTCAGCAAAGTGTGGAATTTTCTGGATCCGGCCCATTGCTATGATGGCAACTTCAGGTGAATTTACAAGCGGGGAACCAAACTTTCCACCAATTCCTCCAATATTGCTTAGAGTAATAGTTCCCCCTGATATATCATCAGAACTAAGCTTGTTTATCTTAGCACAATTCAGTAGCCGTGACAGTTCCTTTGTTATCTGTAGCAGAAAGCATATATCCAGTTGACAATTCAAAGGGAAGCACAAACATGCATTTAGTAGTATATAGATATATACACATAAAAGATAAGAGGAATTGATCTGGGACTATGGAAACAGTATCACTAGGAAAGGGGGGAAAGTTCCATTACGAGAATACATAGTCAAAGTTTTCCCAGCCTCCTTTCACAGTATGGTAAGACAAATCAAACAAAGAAAATGGATACAAGTTACTTGAATTGAATAGAACAAGCAAAAAACGATGAACAATAACATCAGAAAGGGAAAGAAAAAGGGAGGAGAAAGGGGAAAAGACCAAGTGCTGAGTTACATAACTCAAAAAAGTTCTTAGCCTTACTTTAACAGAATGGTAAGAACCAGATGGCAGGAAGTATATACAGGTCGCTAGTGTGGAAGAGATCAAGCAAAATACTGCATTCTATGTACTATACCAAGGATTTCTGGTCATTCCTTCACTATAAACAGGGATATCGATGGAAGCAATTTAATTATCAAGGTATTCCTTTTGTGCACAGTTTCGTGTATCCTCTCCTTTTTTCCATATTTTTATGCCTGAAGCATACATAATAGGGATATGAAACTCTTTCATCACTTGGTAAAACTAGAGATGACGGATTCATCTTCTAGCTACTGTAATCCAATTTCCAACACCACAGAAAAGAGAAGCATCTCTACTATCATTTTCATTTCATTACAAAATGATCTTTATCAACTAGAAATTGTTCTATTTTGAGCTGAGCAAAATCTTTACCAGGACCAAATGCCCACATCTGAGTCCCTCTCCCTATCATAACTTTATTCTATCTCTTTACTTAACATCAGGCAGTTCATATCTGGAACTAGTCCTTATACTCATCACTCAAATGAGAGTAGCAATTTTTAACATGTAACACCAAATCAACTCAAGGATAATACAGAAAAGTATAAATAAACTAAGCCGGTGGAATAGTTGAGGTGGGCACAAGGTGGCTAAGCTTTTGCGGGTAGAGTTAGTTACCTGGTACCTGTGTAGGTGGAAGGTAGCTGGTACCTGGTGAAATAGTCTTGGTGTGTGCGAGCTGGCCCGAGCACCATCACCATAAAGAAAAAGTATAAATAAACTAGCCAAGCTCCACTGCCTTTCAATCATCCTCTATTCGTTTCTCCGTAATTTCTCTATATTTTTCAGCTCGAACTAAACATTCTTCTATATATTTCTTGATTTTCAATAATAACATACACTCTCTGACTCTCATAAAGGAGAAGGCTGTACCCACATCATATGATATTAAAGTAATACTCACACACGAGAATCTACAGAGTACCAAGGAACTTCTACACTTCTTTCTAGTAATCTCGGCCTCCAATATCTTCATCAGGCAAGTGTACATGTGCCAGATTCTCATCTTAATAATGTTTTAAAATTGTCATGTCAAACTAGGATTTAATAAATAAAAGATGTGCTTAATAGACTATATCGAGCGATGTAGAGATGTAACTATATGAGAGGAAAAGCAATAGATAGAAATGTCATATTTCAGTACAAAATAAACAATGTCAATACTTGAATTCACTGGGGTAACAGCTGCCAACTAACCTCCAAGATTGAGAGAGACTGAACATTTTTTATGTTTGGTACAACCAAACCATTTGGAGTAGCCATTGCTATTCCAATGTTGTGCGACCCTAGATTGTGGGAAGAAAACAGTACCATTAATACGAATGAAGAATGTGTAAAATAAGAAAAGAAATGCTGTATCAGTATAAAACACAAAATCTATAACTGTCGATATGGTCACTAATCATATGAAGAAATGGAAAATATTGTATCAGCAGATAACACAAAATCTATAATTGTCAATATGGTCACTAATCATGTAAAGCAAGCTATATTTACTATGTTAATGAGTAGGGTACCATTTAAAATTGATAAATAGAATTTCACATTTGATATACCTTTTAGGATAACCTCATAGGATTCCTCACTGAAGCGACTATTTAGCATGGGATGTGTAGTTAAAGCCATCGAAAGTGATTTTATGAGGACAGGAAGGAAAGTGTGCTTGATCTCCAGATCAGAAGTCTCATTCTTGAATGATGTTTTGAGATCCACAAGTGCATCACAATTTATCTCTTCGACATAATGAAAATGTGGAATTCTTGCAGCTAATGTCATTGACTTAACCATGGCCCGCTGATACCCCCTGTAAGATAAAGACAGAAATACATGACTATAAAAAAATAGAACACCTTCCTTATAAAGAATATGCATCTAAATTTGCCACCACAAATTGTTGATGCATTTCAAACTGATGGACACCACTTGCAATGTAAGAAATATATTTAAGCATCTTAAGAAATAAGAGAAGAGTTGTGAGATGCTTTCAACACACACTGGGAAAATGTTCTCTAGTATGAATTACTCGGAAACTGATATAAATCTATAGCCAACTCATCTGGAACTCCTACTGCACCATCGAAGTTAGTTGAATCTAGAGACAAAGAGGGACAAACAAGCAGTCACATATGCTTTTTTAGGCTATAATTTTGGTTCTTTTTTTGTTTTCTTTTTCTATAATTTTGGTTCTATATTGTGGTAATATAATTCTCAAATTTGCAACACACACTTGAAAAACTTGTTCAAAGAACATGCTTCCTATCAACAAAATTTTGTTCAAAGAATTCTCCCACTAATGAAAATCACGGCCCATCTGCAGTCAGAAGTCTCCAGTAACATAACAGTATAGTGAGCAAGTGAATTTGAGTTCTCCTTGTGTAGTAACTAACCTTAGCTGAAGCGTCTTATCTTCATATCCCCCTCCAATGAGAGGTGAAACCTCTGAAAGTTTTTGTTGTGCACATGCTGGTGCTCCATTAATTAGTCCTTTTTGCATTGCATAATTCATCACGTCCTCTTTAAGTATCCTTCCACCTTTCCCAGTTGCAGGAACATCATTTATGT
Organism: Solanum stenotomum; assembly: GCF_019186545.1. Lineage (NCBI taxonomy): Eukaryota > Viridiplantae > Streptophyta > Magnoliopsida > Solanales > Solanaceae > Solanum > Solanum stenotomum. The sequence goes on along the minus strand of NC_064282.1, from coordinate 55,307,083 downwards.
CCAAACCATACTGCTTTACAAGGTTGCGGACAGCAGGTGTGGATAACACTCCACCCATCTTGGTTTCTTCAGGCACAGAGCTGATGTCACTTGTGCCACTGAAATCAGATTCCAGCGATGTCATCTTTTCTAAAGCATCAGAAGCCTCAGTAGGATCAAGAATTTCATCAACGCCAATCTTCAAAAGTGTTTCTCCAACCTACAAAATTTGGTAGAGAGGATGATCTAGTTCTTAAACATCCTTGAAACTTCTACAGACATACATGAATCATGATATACTACATATTGATGAGGCAGTCCATAAAATCAAAATAATTGAAGGAGAGAAATCGAACCCTAAGGTATAAAGGAGCACTGGTTTCTCCTTGTGAACAATATGTTTGCGTAGTTTTTCTTACAAGCATAGTTCCAAAGTACACCATACTAAAGCTAGTTTTCAATATGGCCTCATATTTTGAAAAGTGAGTCCTCTCCGTGTCTTTTGCTCATAAATTTGAGAGTATCTTTAAACAGGAAAAAAGTTATTTTTTCCCTCTTTTACAGTAAAATAAACGGAATGGGGTCGTGAAATTCTCACTTCAATATCTCATATTGTATCTCCAACTACAAACTGATGTCATCATTGAGGTGCAGTCAAATAAACAAATCCATAAGACAAAAAGATCAGACACCAGAAGAATTACAGTGTGGTCAATACACTATGACTGTGGTGTTGTACCTTTACGATGCTGCCAGGAACATGAAGAATTTGACAAATTTTCCCCTTGTAACGACTTGTTATTTCAATCGTTGCCTTGTCACTCTGAACTTCACAAAGAGGTTGGAATTCTTCGACCTGGTCCCCCTGCCAAAAAAAAAGAAGTACCATAATGAATTTGTGAAATGCTTCATATACTATATGGTATTAGTTATTACATGTAAATTATAAACCAATGAGTGCAAAGTGAGCAATCCAGAAAAAGGTGATGGTAGAACAGAAAAAAACCAAGAGACAGAGGAGGGGAAAGAATCAGGTATTCCCAAGTCTTGTTTTGCATACGAAACAGATGGTTTTTACTGCTGCAATTCTATGCTGTTAGAATCCTGAACGATAAAGCAAATAGAGGAATATGAAACCTAACTCATCCTACCAAATTATAGATGAAAAAAGGGGGAGAGCCTTTAATGGCTATTTTAGACAAGAATCCAGCATACTCGTACAACCAAGTAACAAATGAAAATAATGAGTGTATTTGATTGATAGCTTCTAACAAGAGAAGATTGGGTAAACGACCAAAATCATGAGGAGCAAAACCTTAATTGCAGTTTGCTGTATGAGTATGGGCAAAGAGATGCATGTAAATTGTCCTTCAAAGAATAATTGACTTGAAGTTCCTCCAAGCCAGAGAAAAAAGCTAATGCACCTCAAATCAAGTTGAAGTTTTAAAACAAGTCAATCAGTTGGGCGTCTAACACAAGTCAATCAGTTGGGCGTCTAGCATAGGCACATAGCTAAAAAATCATTAACCAAAGGAGAAAAAGTATGGCGTGAAATAACCTATATATTTACAAGAAACATCTACTAACCTCCTGAACAAACCATTTGATAAGTTCACATTCCGCAATGCCTTCACCAGTTTGTGCCAGAGGTATATCAATTATCCCACCAACAGGAATATCCAACGCAGCTTGAGTTGAAAAACCACACCCTCTTAGAGTAAATGAAGCATTTGACTGCAAAAAATATTGGCATAAACAATAGGTAAAAACAATAGAATAGCCAGATTTTGCTAACCTACAGAGAAAATAACTTCTCAAAACATATTGCAAGAAACCTGCATCGAGAACTTCTGATAAGTTTTACAAGAACTCAAGCAAAACAGACGAAACATGTTGCACAAAGAAAACACGCGAGCTACCTTTAAAAATTATGAACAAATTCCATAATCTGATCAACTTTGGTGAAATGCTAGTACTAAACTACTAATGATCCTTCAATATTAACACCACTGTATAAAAAGAAACACCAACTTTAGAAACTATTATGATATGCTGTTTGGACTCTTCCAAGCTGTCTACCAGTGTCGGATCCTTCAAAAGTAGTATTTATTTTTATTTTTTTTGAGAATCCAACACAGAGAGCAGCAACATTTGTGAAGAGTCCGAGCAACATAGCTATTGTGACACTGATTCCAAATAACCCAGAATCTTGATATTCCCATATCCAATATATGGGGGATAAGGGAAAAGGGAACAAAAAGCAGGCCTACAAGATTCCCCTTTGAATATTCAGTTTGACAAGATCAACAAAAAGTACTACACAAACACATCATGCAAGTTACCCTAAATTATTTTGGAAAAACAAACAATAGTATAACAAAATTTTATACAAAGAAGAAAAATTGTCACCTTAGTATATGAGCAAAACGGCGTCGTATAGTTTCTAAGAAAGTGAAGTTGAGACTGAATTCTCTTGCCACTACATACAGTAGAAGTAACAGGCGTCACCGGAGTTTCAACGGAAGACTGAAACCACCGGAAAATGGTCTGCCGGAGGGCGGAATTCCGGAGCTTACCCTGATAAATTTTCCGGCAAATCATGGTAATTGAATTGATGAGAATGTAATTGGGATTCAATTATTTATTGGGTCAGAAAATCAATAGTTGTCCAATTAAAATTTAATTTGGACAACTATTGTGTGCTGTTTATAATTTCTTTGCGTTGACCAAAATTCAGCCGAATTTTTACTCTTGCAATTTTTCAGAAACTTCACAACATGATTTGTTTTGTTTGTTTTGTTTTGGGAACGAGAAATAATGGGTTATTGCAGCAATGTGACCAACTTTTATAAGTGAAAAAAAAAAAACTCCTATGATACTAATCTTTGGGATTTACAAAATATCATAATGTATTTTGTGTTTTGTTATTATTCCAGTGACATATTTTTGAAACACATATCTTACTTTTTCTTAGAGATGACACAAAAGAAGTTATTTTCGAGAAACTCCGACCTCAAAAGAGAATGTACTTCAATATTTTTAAATGTTTATGTTCACACGAAATTTTAAAGATTAACTTACATAATTTTCACTAGTTTAGGAGTTAATTACTTAAATACACGCTAGTTTGCAATATTATAAATTTTACTAGATTTTGGTGCATTCAAATACATCTATCTCGAGATATATGACGTTAAAATTAGGTGTTTTGTTCTAGATATACTGTATCTAAGTAGATTTACATGTATTTAAATATAGACAAATCTAGCTCGCCTCCATCACATCTTACTCATCATTGTCATATTTCACTCGTGTATCTGATATCCTAAATATATATGAATCACACTAGATACATATATATAGTTTGTATCTAGTGTGATTCTCATGTATCTAACTTGAAATTTGATATGAAATTATAAAATAAAAAAACAAAATGTAGTAATTTCAAATTATAGAATTAGTATATATGATAAGAATGTTTGTGTACTTAGCTCGTTTCTCCAAATTTAAAAGGTTTTATGATGGATTAAAGTATATGTTACATAAATCAAGTGGGAAAAAAAGTACTTTTCAACATCCAGCATTAGTTGATCATCTTACTAAAAATAGTTGTCTCGTATTAGTTGTTCACTTTACTAAGTTAAATTAATTAAATTTTCCTATATTATCCTTACATTAAATTCTTTTGAAAGTGTTCACATGTGTTTATAAAATTTCCAAGAACTTTTTTAAGGAATAAATTAGTAAAAAATTATCTTCTTATTCATGATTTCTTAATATACGTATAGAAATAAAAATAATCAACTAATTATGAAAGAAAAGAAGTATCCTTTTCTTGAAAAATAGCTATTCCTTTAGTGAAGGGGAAATATTATTACGAATTATATTGAATAATATATTGTCAAGTGGTGTTTAAAATAAAAGTTGTTTAAAGGGGAAAATATATAATATATTCTGAAATTATTCGAACAAGTCCACTCCACGTTCCAGATTTTGATTAGTTGAAGTGTTAAGTTAATTTATTAGGTATTTAATGTATTTTTCCTTGTTTTTTTTTTAAAAAAAAAACTGCCTGATCATACGAAAGAGTTACATTTTAAAGTTTGTATTTATCCTTGTTTAAATGATAATGATCTCCCTTTTCTTCCTTTGAATATTAAGATGATAAAATCCACGTGCGCTTATCTTAATTGAGATGTGCAACACACATCATCAAAGTTATCTACTTCTTCCAAATTTGCCTTATTTGGCAAATAAAGGGTCGTTTGGTTGGGAACAAGTTATTTTAGGATAACTAATTCTAGAAGAAGTTATCTCAAATAAGTTTTTTCATCATGTATATGAGATAAGTTATCTATAAATATGACAAAAATTGTGGTATACTTATCTAATGACTACCTAATACATCTAACCAAATATGAAATGAAATATTCATTCATTTAATTATGAAATTATTGTACCTATACCTCACACCAAATGAGCAAGGACTGATATACGAGAGGTAAAACAATGATAATATAAAATAAAATATAAAATTATTTTATTTTGTGTTTAATTAAAAATATTTACTAGTTTTTAAAAATTATTTATTTCCTTATTTATATTATAATAATAAGATAAATAATTTTGTATATATATATATATATGATAGGATAACATTCGCATATCAAACGGTTCCTTAATCCACCATTTGATTTGGTGCATTAAGAAAAGCTATGTCTTTAACAATATTTATATATGTATTAGTAATCTTTGTATTGTTAATATTATAATGTATTATATATTTGTTATATATGCTATGATATTGAATAAGGTGTATAGTTAATAGAGCATATGCATTAGTTATATATTTGCAACAAATTTTTATAGCGCAGAAAATTAACTACAGTCAAAATAAATAAAAGAAAAACGTGATATTTTTAGATGAATATTGTGAGTACAATCCTGTTGTTCTCTTGATTCTTCTCTCCTAAATTTCTTTGTGATTCGAGGGCTGATAACAACGTATTTCTCGAATGTAGGATGTTAAACCTCCTTGAGATGTAAACCTTCTCGAAGGAGGTAAAATTGACGTGAGTAGTTTCGCGTGCGCAGAAGGTAGCTTGGGGAAGAAGAAGGAGGAGGAGGAGGTAGCAAAGGAGGCAAAATTGGCGTGAGTAGTTTTGTGTGCGTAGAAGGTAGCTTGAGGAGGAAGAAGAAGACAACAAATGAGGCAAAACTGACGTAAATAGTTTTGCGCTAAATTATATAAAATACAAAAAAGGGTTAGAAAAGTAATGGAGCATGAGCGCGCTTGTAAATAGTTTCACTTTTTGGGTACAAAAATGATTTTTTCCCTCAAAAAAATTAAGACACCTCCCTAAATATTTTGAGCAATTGACACTTTCCCTCCTTATTCTCAATTGAATAATTTAAATATTTATTTTACCTTCTAAATTTATCAATTTATAACTTTTTTTTAACTTTTTTGAGATTATAATATTTTTTTTCTCTTTTAATCTGTATTAAGAACTTATATGGAAGAAATAAATCTTGTTTAAGAAGTAATTATGTGAAAATAGGTTTCAAGCATAGTATAATCTTGAAAAATAAGCATAATATAATCTTGTTTTTTTTAAAAAAAAAAAAAAAGGCATTGCATGAGATTTGTTATAGGGGGGTTTTGGGAGGGGTGGGTGGGTATACAATTGTTGAAAATTGAGAAAGATATTCAATTCTTAAAATGAAATCGAAGTAGAAATCAATTTTCACCCATAAATATTTTTCCAACTTTTACCGTAAAAGAATATATATTCCAATTATTCAACAACTCGTGGCTCATGATTAAAATAGATCAGAATTGTAAAATGTTTCAATCCACATTTTTAATTTTATATGGCACACAAATTTATGCGCCATATATACGAAAATTAAGTAATTTTCATTTGTATTGGTGATTATGTTTAGGGAAAATAACTCAGTTGTTGATGCCTTCTAAATTAACTATACATATGTTCCATTGTAGTTTCTCTAATTAATTATCATATTTTTAAAAAAATAGGATAAAAGAAATATCCTTAACATATCATAAATAATTTTAAAATGCTTTTATTTCATCTATCAGATCAATATTTTTTGTTAAATTTAAACATGTCTTTATTAACAATAAAATAATAAGGCAATGGTGACATGAATTTTTGATTCATTTTAAGGAATATGACCCAACTATCTTAAAATACACCAACTAACTAGAGATTTGAATTATTTTTCTTCTCTTTTTAATAAACTAGTACCACTCTCAACGATAAATATTTAATTTCAACGAGTTTAAGTAACTAATTAAATGAAAGAAGAATAATGGGAGAGCTCCAAGTAGAATAAGAAAGAGTAGTAAAATAATCAAATGGGTCTTAGACTTTTTAGAATAATTGGGTTAAGATTCTTTGAATGGGTCAAAAATTCACTGTTAATAAAAGATATTTATATATCTAAAAAAATTGTTTAGTGCATGTTTGTTTTAATAATAGGAAAGAGGACATTTTGAACCATGTATGATTTTATTTTATTTTTTTCTCCTTCTTTATTCATTTCTCAAATTATGATATTTTTTTATTTTTTTTCATAATCTGATTCATACTCAATTATGACTTTTTTTTCTTCATTAATTTATTTTATTTTTCACTTCTTATTTTCCTCTCTTTTTGTTCATGTGATGTTTTATTATTATTATTATTTCTTATCATAATTAATTTTGGCTCCTTTATTTTTGAGTTTTTTTTAAAAAATATTTTTCAATTTATTTATTTCTTTTTTCCTTTTCTAAATTTTTCTCTCCATGGTCTAATTTTATTCTTTATCCTTTTTCTCCTTTTATCGTTCATTTTTTTCACTATCATCTAATTTAATACTCAATTTGACCTCTTTCTTTTTATTTTTCAATATTTTTATTTATTAATATTTTCTTCTAATTTTCTAGTTTCATTAATATATTTGCTTTTTTTCTTTATTATTATTTTTCTTAATTTCTGGTGATTTTCATGGAGAACTGCTCCAATCTCATGAGGGCCTCCATCATACCATCACAATAAAGATAAAGGAAATACTTATGATGTAACTAAGTATAAGAAAGAGGATGGAAAAGTTGTGAAGAAGGTATTAAGTCGAAACTTTTTTGGGTTGAGTTAGTGTTTATTGATTACATCTTGAAGATGCATTCAATGTTTATTATCAAACTGTTTTAGTCAATTGCTCTCACCAAGTATTGTCACATCATTTGTCTACCTATTCAAGATCGAATTTACCCCATACAAATATAAACTATGTCTTAATTTATCTTTAAAAATTCAAATAAACTGTTTTTTTTAAAAAAAAATTGTAACATTAACCTTCTCAAAGAATTTTCAAAGACGAGCTTTGGAGAAAGCCATCTTTCATCTTTGTAATTTTGATTATTTCATCTATAGATTGTTAATCCCATGTTAAATATGATATATATAAATATTAATCTACCAAAACAATGATATAAATAATCTTGAAATCAATTATATTTAAATATTTATTTTTTGAAAATAATATCATGTTTAACCTAAGAATGTTATCCTAATCCTAGTACCAATTACTAACCCTTTATGGTGCTTATATGGCTATAATATAAGTTAAATTTTATAGAAAAGATATATAGTTATTGTTAAGTTATTATCATGTTAGTGAAATTATTACTATTGCATCAATAAATATTCAACTATATATTATTATAATTTAATTTATGCGGCTAGCTGTGCATTGAATATTCACAATTTTGACAGTTCAAAACTTTAATGGTGGATACGCAACAAGCACCTTTCTAACCACTCTATTCTTAGGCCACACTAATTATTTGCCAAACGCAATTAATATTTTTAATTCTATTTTAAAGAAAATGGTATAGCTAACACGTTGCCACCGAAACCAAATCTTTCAAATATATTTACTTAGTTTTATAAATAATTTTTTCTAATAGAAGTGCTAAACATGTTACTAAAAAATGTATTGGTGACAAGTTTTTTAATAAAAAAAATATTAAGTTAAGCGATTTTTTGTAAACATAATGGCGAATGATAAAAATGAAGTGGAGAATGAGTTACGAAATTTTATTTTGGAAGTGTTTTTATTTTAAGAAGTAGAAAAGATACCATCTCAATCGTGTTTCATATTAGAATAATACAATATCTAGTTCATTACAAAATAATAATTCTATATCAAATTTATAGATACAAGTTGTGTTTCATGTTTTTTTTTTTATATAAAAAAGGGGAAAATATATTTTCAAAATCTATGAACAAACATATTTTGAAACTCCATCTATCTTCACCTAATTTTCAAGAAATATTTAAAAATCTATAATTGAACACTATACGGGGTCATTTGATAGTTGGATAATAAATAAATTATTTATGTATTAATTTTTGTATAACTTATATGATGTTTTGTTGCAATAATTAAACTTTTCAATTTTATTAAATCCATATATACAGTTACATACAATTTATTGCACCCATACATTTAAACTCATGTAACACTAGTAATTTTAATACAACATAAAAAATCAAATAAACAAAATATTCATTATATAAAATAAAAGTACTTCAAAATACTTAAGTTTTGAAGTATTACTCAATGCTTCAAAATTGCCTAAAGGGCTAATAGGATATACAGAATGTCTCAGTGCTATATAGAAAATGAAGAACTTCCTAATTGCATATATATATATTTCTACCATATTTATTAAAAAAAATTATAGTTTAAAATAATTATATATTGTCTAACTGTTGAGATTTCAGTTTCTTCATCTTCAATTTCAATGGATAAATGCAGAATGGTGAAGGTGAAGAAGTAAAGAAGAGGAACCGTAGAACTTGTCTAAGTGGTTAATACACGAGAGGTAACAAGGAGATTGATTCTCTGCAGATGGACCTCAACATTTTTTGACAACAGGAAAAAGTGAAAATTTTCAAAATGTCAATATTTTAGCATTTAATGAGACCTCTTATCAACATTTTTAATATTTATTTAAAATATTAATATTTTAGTTTGTTATTCTTCTGATTTATGTATTTTTTTTATTTGTTTGATTTGAAAGAATACAATTATTTAATAACAGAAAGGAGAAAATCATAGGAGAGATTATTTTTTAAAAAAAGAACATACTTCTGTTAATGACAAAAGTTAAAATAAAGTTACAATTTCAAAAGAAATTTATTGTTTTCATTTCAATATGTATGATATGTGTATTTGTATTCATTTTGATTTTCTAGTTTGGGTTTGTATAATGGCGTTTGTATTTTTTTATTAGTTTGTATTCATTCTAATAGATATACAAAATGGATTTGTAGTTATTTAAGAAACATATTTGTATCCAAATACTTATGTAAACTCGTGTTCATTCAAAAAGGATACAACATTGATTTGTATATTTTTCAAAAACGTATTTTCTTTCTTAAAATTCCAACAAAATTTGTATTCCAGTCATCAAATATATAAATTTACAATCATAGGGTCAATCAAAATTTGTATTTAAAAAAAAAAAGTATTTCCTAACAAAAGATGTATTTCTTATATGTTATGTATTTCAAAAATATATTACATTCAATGTTTAATTTATAGAACATCTACTAAATAAGTTTCCAAATTATTTTGTATTCCAAGCATCCAACATACAAAAAAATCAAAACAATTCAGTCATTCACTGTTTGTATCCCAAACGGATAATAGATTAAAAAATGCATTTTTTTTACTTTGAAATATGGCTGATTATATTGTACTTTCATCTCCTTTGGGTCCTTCTGCATATGAGAAGATGCAAAAATATTTCAATTCCTTGAAGAGATAACTAGAGTTGTTGATGCCGTCCAACAAAGTGTATTGGATGAGATATTGATCCGAAACTCCTAAATTGAATACCCTAGTGACTGTCTAACCTTTAAATCCAGTATTCGAATAGTAACTTATGAAGATCTTCATGTGAAGATCCAACATACAAAATACGATCCAGATCCATTTTTGAATCACTTTTTCAAAAGCCATTTTTGAATCACTTCTAAAAAAAATTAAAGAGTCAACAGTTAATGAATACCTGATCATTTTCGTATTTCACTGACAATCTCGAAGTTCAATGAAATTAGTCGAATTCACTTTGAAATCCAATCAATTATTTCAAATAGTTCTTCCCTAATGAAAATAATTGCAAATTAGTCGAATTCACTTCGACAAAGGTTGAAAATCCTTTGAATGATTTCTAAGATTTCTTAGAAAAATGGAGGAGTTTGATTTAGAAAAGGCAAAGTTTAAGTTATTTGAAGATATGGAATAATTGAAGAAATTGTGAGAGAGAAAGAGAAATGATAGAATTTGGGTAAAATATTTAGAGAGAGAAAGTGGGTAGTGGGGTCTTTATTTTTTCCTTTCACACGTATTAATGGAGTTAAAAAATGAGTCCAATATGAGAAATAAAAGGAAGGTAATTGAATTATATTAGAATACATTTTTTTTTGCTAAAATATTGACATTTTGACATTTTTAATAATTATTTTAAAATTTAGATGTTTTTAATAACTACGTTAGAGATTTTGACTAGTTAGTTAATTTATCCAGAAAAAAATACCGACTTCAATATAGGCCCAAAGAAACGATAAAGTTGATAAAAAAAATTGGCCATGTATATATTAGATACCTAGAAAATATATTAGTTAGATCACCTTTTTTTATCCTTCTCTTAGACATTGTAAAGAATAAAGTTTGTTATAGAGTACTTAGCTAATAGAATTAAGACACCTGTATAGTTAGTTAGGAAAAGAAGGTTCTTTTATTTTCCGCACAGTTGTATATATACATGGTTGGAGAAGAAATAAATATACACAAAAAAATTTCCAATACTATTTCTTATAATTTCTACGTAGTATCGGAGAAATAATCAAATAATTCAATCAATCTTTACATCGAATTCAATCATGACTAACGAAACCATCACTAATTCTGAATCAACACCTGCAACTCTGGAAACAAGATCATCCTCAGGAATAAAGATTGATATCAATCATGTTTTCTATCTACATTCTTTAAATTCTCCTAGAATGAGCTAGGTGAGCAACACATTTGATGGAAGGAGCTATCAAAGATAGAAGAGATCAATGCTTATAACACTCTCTACAAAGAACAAGTTGGGATTTATTATTGGAGCACATCCTTCACCAGCTCCAACATCACCAGAGCTGTAGCCCTGGAATAGATGTAATGACATGATAACATCTTGACTCCTTAATTCCCTTTCAAAAGAGATAGCAGATAGTGTTATATACTCTAAAACTGCTAAAGAACTTTGAATGAGTTTAGAACATATATTTGATTAGTCAAATGGTACTAAACTCTTTCATTTGGAAAAGAACTCAACAGATTGATGCACAGAACTAACACGATATCTTACTAAGCTCAAGAGACTCTGAAATGAGTTAGCTTCTCTTGACTCTCAAGATAAGTAACTTGTATGTGCATCTGTGAAGGAAAACAGAAATAAAAGAAGTATATGGAAGATGAAATGCTCATACAGTTTCTCATGAGACTTAATGATACATATACATAAGCTAGGGGTAATTTTTATGATAAATTCACTACCTAACATTAACGTTGCATATTCCTTAATCTTACAGGATGAGAACCAAAAGGAGACCTACATGAGTCCTCTTATTCCTGTTGACTCGTCAAGCTTCATGGTTATAATAATATGAATCAAAATAAAAATGGTGAGTAGTTTCAGAAATTTAACCCAGGTGGATCAAAATCTAGATCTGGATTGAAGTCAAATATAGGCTATCCTAAAATGAATAACTACCAACAAACAACCAGATACCCAAGATAGCATTAAAAAATTTAAAGGAAATAAGAAATATAATCCTAATGTTTCTTATACTCATTATGAGAAAACATGTCATGTTGTAGATTATTATTACAGAGTGATAGATTTTTCTGAAGATTTTAATTTCACAAATGACAAAATATATCTAACACCAGTTAGAGGGAATAAAGTTATCTCTATTGAGAAGGATCCTAGCTACTATATGGAACAAATCAATCAAAACATAAGTAAGGAATAGTTTTGGCACTTCATTCAAGTAATAAAGCAAATGAAGATCCCAAAATCAGCAAACGAAAATGCAACACTTGAGAATAATGTCGATTTAGTGGTTGGTACTATTTTAAAGTATTTTAGGACCTGCTTTTAATTCTAGCATCTGAATCATAGATTCAGGGGCTTCCGAGCATATGTGTCTCAATTCTGAGTTATTTATCTCTTAAATAACTCTTAGAATTTCAGTCGATATAATTCTTTTTCAATCTCTAACTGTTACTCATATAGGAAGTGTTCAGATATTTTCCGACTTAACAATACACAATGTTTTGTATGTGCCAAGTTTCAAATCTAATCTCTTATCAGTTTATAAATTCAGCAGTCAATTCAATTATACTTTTTTTTTTCAATTCTAACAATTGTATGTTTCAGGGTCATTCAATGAAAAGGCCTCAAGCTTCTGGTGAAGCAAGATAAGGTTTGTTATTGTTGCAACCTTTTCCTAAGATGCCTAGTGCAAGTGAGAATACTTTACTGGAGTCTCAAAAATGTTGTAGAATCAGTAATTCTGTTTGTTTTTCTGATTCAATTTCTTTTACAGTTTTTTCAAATATTTTTTCCAATGTAGGGTTATGACATGTAAGGGCATTTTCCCTGTGCATCACTGAAAAATGTAAATTTGTTGTCTATTTCTCAAAATTTTGATTGTCATTGTGATGTGTGTCTTAAAGCTAGATAGCCTAGATTATCGTTTTCTACTAGTGAAATCACCACTAAGAGTTGTTTTGATCTATTTCACATTAATACTTGGAGACCATACAATGTATCTATTTATAACAATTATAGTTATTTTTAAAATCATAGAGGATGGTTATAAAAGAGCTATATGGGCATATCTATTAAGTACTTAATGTAATACCTTCTTTGTGATTCAGAGTTTTTTTATACATGGTTGAGAGAGAATTTAATACTAAAGTGAAAGTGATTAGATCTAACAATGCCATGTACTTGGGGAAAACTGAAGTAGCCTCAGAATTTTTGAATTCATAAGAAATTATCCATCAGAAATCTTGTGTTGTTACCCCATAACAGAATGACATAATGGGATAGCTGAAAGAAAACACATGCATTTACTATAGATTACAAGAGCTTTTCTATTTCATTCTAAGGTATCTCTAATTCATTGGGGTGAATGTATTCTAACATTTGCCTTCTTGACAAACAAATTACCATCAATGTCTTCTCCCATGAATCCTTCAATCAAGCTATCTGCAGATTCAGAACACCTTTGTCAGATCGCACAATTTATAGACATCTTATTGAAAATATCAATTATTTGACTCACACTAGACTAGATTTATTATTTGTTTTATTGGAACTCAGACAATTTATGTACTATCCTACTACTGACCATTTCAATGTTGGTTTAAGAGTGATTCATTACCTAAAGAGATTCCTAAGCCATGGTCTTTTCTTTACTGCACCGCCTTCTATGTCATTGAACATTTTTGTGATGTTGACTGGGCATCTTGCCATTATTCTTGTCGATCAGTAAGGAGATTCTTCATAAGCTTCGGTGGATATTCCATCTCCTGGAAATCAAAGAAACAAAGTTCAGTATCTCTATCATCTACAAAAGCGGAGTACCATTCAATGAGAAAGTTTGCATAACTAACTTGACTTACCAGATCTATCTATTCTTTCTACTTTGTCAGTGTCCATTCACTCTGATAGCCAAACTGCTATACATATAGCTCGTAACCTTGTGTTTCACAAATAGATGAAAAACATCGAGCTTGATTGTCATTTCATACGATAGCAATATCTTGTTTGATCTTCTTGTCTTTTGTTCCCTCCAAAGAACAATTAGCTGACATTTTTACTAAGCCCCTCGCCAGACCATCACATTATCAACACATGCGCAAGTTGGGACTCACTTTGTTCCCCTCAAACTTGAGAGGGGATGTTGAGATTACATCATCTTCAATTTCAATGGAGAAATGCGGAGAAGATGAGGGTGAAGAAGAAAAAAAGAGGAACACTATGACTTGTCGAAGTGGTTCAAAACACACAAGTGGTAACAAGAAGATTGAGCCTTAGCAGATTGGGCCTCGACATTATTTGATGGTAGAAGGAAATATAGACTTCAATATAGGCCTAAAGAAATGATGAAGTTGTTTAAAATTTTGTCCTATATATGTATCAGATACCTAGAAAATATATTAGTTAGGTTACCTTTTTTATCCTTTTCTTAGACATTGTAAAGAATAAAGTTTGTTATAGAATTAGCTAATACAAGCAAGACACCTGTATAATCAGTTATTAATATAAGGTTCTTTTGTTTTCCACACAGTTGTATATATACATGGTTGGAGAAGAAATGAATACACAGAAAATTTCTCAATACCGTTTCTTATAGTTTCTGTACTTACTAATTAATAATTTCATATATATCAGATTTCAAGGTAGATACACCTAGATATATGTATTTTTGCTACTAGGTACACTATGAAATACAAATACATAAGAAGGGAGGCGACAGAGAAAGGAGATAGGCGAGCGAGTTAGGAGAGAGGCGGGCGAGAGAGTCATTGTATGTCATATAAATGTGAATCAAACTAGATACATGCATTCAGAATACTAGATACATTCTGAAATACAAATACATAGGGAGAGGGGTGAGTGAGAGAGTTGTGTATCCTAGATACGTGTGAAACATATCTGAAATTAATTATACCTAATTTTTACCCCATTTATTCGAGATGAACGCACCGGCTACATGTATCTAGGATCAAAATTAAACATAAATGATAATTTTAAAAGCTCACAAGAAGACACACAATTATGCCCTAAACTAGTAGAATTTGTGTTATTTGCCCTATACAAAATGCTTTAAGGGCTATTAGAGCATAATGATTGCTCAGGGCTATACACATAATGCCTCGGGGGTGGGGGTGGGGGGTATTGAGACGCAATAATTGCCTACGGGCTATGGTATTATCAATAAGGACATACAAATTGAATTGTATCTATGTAGCTTATGGATGCCCGAGTAGATTATATGGTTTGTTGTTGTACTTGCCAAGCTTATGGTGATGTCAACTTCAACTATCATTGTATTCATCTATTTGTCTAATGCAATAAAATCTTTGAACACTAACAATGTACAATCCAAATGTTACCTTTCAATATACAAATTCTTACGNCGCACCGGCTACATGTATCTAGGATCAAAATTAAACATAAATGATAATTTTAAAAGCTCACAAGAAGACACACAATTATGCCCTAAACTAGTAGAATTTGTGTTATTTGCCCTATACAAAATGCTTTAAGGGCTATTAGAGCATAATGATTGCTCAGGGCTATACACATAATGCCTAGGGGGGAGGGGTATGCTAGAGTATTATCAATAAGGACATACAAATTGAATTGTATCTATATAGCTTATGGATGCCCGAGTAGATTATATGGTTTGTTGTTGTACTTGCCGAGCTTATGATAATGTCAACTTCAACTATCATTGTATTCATCTATTTGTCTAATGCAATAAAAGCTTTGAACACTAACAATGTTCAATCCAAATGTTACCATTCAATATACAAATTCTTACGTAGATTTTAGTATAAGCTACAGAGAGAGGAGAGAAGGAGAAAGAGAGAAAGTAATGAGGGTGATGGAGGAAAAAGGTGAAGGAATTATAGGGTGAGACAATACACATGGAAGTAGAATTTAGGGATACATTCCTCTCATTATGAATCATGTTCATAGTTATATATCCGACAATAAGGAATGTATCCAACACAACAACAGATTATAGACCAATGTATTCGACAGATGAGGAATATATCCGACGCAACAAAATCAGTAGATACTAATTTATTTGACAACAGAGGGATGTGTATGTCTCTTACATAATGTATGATTTGCAATGTACCAGACAACCAAGGAATGTATCTTAGACTAATGAAAAATCAAGGATTTTTATAAATGGAAAAATTTTCGAGATAGAATGTAATTAACCCCAAATGTATGAGATTTATCTTAATTATCCAATAAAAATAGGATAAATTATCTATATACACAACATTATTTAACATATTTTCTTTTATTTCCTACCCTTTCTAAATATTACTAAAATCCCCTTTTTACTTCATTAAACCCAACTTCCGGATACATAACGTATTTTTTCCTAACCCATGTTTATCTCTCCCCTTTTCACTCCTCAAATAACTCCCTTTTTTACTCCCACAATCTTATCAATTTATTATCTCATTACAATTTTGAATTTTAAGATCTTTCTCTCTCCAGTCGATCATCCATCAAGGTATTGTTTCAAATTTTTTCACTCACAGTTCATACTCTTTTTTTTTTGTTTTTCTTCATCAAAATTCTGATACATTATGGATGATGCACCTTCATTCAATATTGGGATTACCCAGATAATGTCATCTAACACCAATCGTGTTTATGATTATGAAGAAATTAATTGAACAGAAACTAGATCTAAGAAATTTCATAATCCTTTCGTAATGGCGAAAGTAAACATTAAGAAGGTGAAGAAGGATAGTCCATCTTCTTCAAAAGTCCAGTCGATAAAACCCCAAAAAAATGTGTCGAAAAGTCACACCAGCAATTTCTCAGCATTCTTTACCTAATGTTAGATTTTCTATCTTTTTTATCAATTTTTGTGATCGTTAAACTTGATATTATTAGTTCAATGATTTTATGATACATTAATGATTCAATTCTCTTTTAATGTTGTAATTCAACACGATTTAGTTAGTTTTGTAGATGATTTGAGTTTGTCGAGAATGATTGTGCCATCTCAAACATCCCTCTTCCTAATGTAATTACACGCAAGATCTTGGTTGGAGAAGTGAGAGGAAGTTGAACAACTTTTGTAGCTGGAGGAAGCTTTNCATTAAAAGTGTATTACACATTATTAAAATTGAATTAGAAGAGAGAATTAAGAATGATTGAAAAGTGTAAGTAACGAAAGACAAGACAATGATCTATAGACTAAATTAAACTTGTATTATTCATGAATAAAACAAGTATTATATGTGTCTTATAAATTATTTTGGTTTGTATCACTAAGAACATGAGTGAGTGATGTTTGCAATATGTATTAAAAATGTAGTGTGCATGTATTATAAATGTATTATAAGTGTGTTACCTAAATCATTTGGTTGGTATCACTAAGAAGAGAGTGAAGTTTGCAAGATGTATTACTATATATAAATATATTGTTCATGAATAAAATTTATATTAAATGTGTCTTATAATTATTTTGATTTGTATCACTAAGAAAATGAGTGACGGTTGCAATATGTATTTAAAAATGTATTGTGCTTGTCTTATAAATGTATTATTAGTGTGTTACCTAAATTATTCTTGTTGGCATTTGTAAGAAAGGAGTGAAACATGCAATATGTATTATAAATGTATTATTCAAGAATAAAACATCTATTATATGTGTCTTACAAATTATTTTTGGTTTGTATCACTAAGAACATGAGTGATGTTTGCAATATGTATTAAAAATGATCCTTCAATAGTTAATGTGGTACAAGAAATGATATGGATCAAAATAAACGTTAACGAATATGTAGCTCTTATAAAAAATTAGCCCCTAAAAGTTATTATGTATGTTGTTTTTAAAGATTGTACTAAATTGGAATGATGTCTGCAATATGCATTAAAAATGTATTATGCATGTATTATAAATTATAATTTGATTGGGATCACTAAAAAGAGAGTGAAGTCTGCAAAATGTATTATAAATATATTGTTAATGAATAAACATATATTATACATGTCTTATAAATTGGTTTAAATCAGCATGACCAGATTAGTCATGTTTTTTTTCTACGCATCACCAATAAACTACAAAATGAATTAAAATTGAATTAGAAGAGAAATAAATATGAATGAAAAATGTAGCAACCAAAAGAGCAGTCAATGATTCGTAGACTGAATAAAATTTGTATCAATAATGAATTAGACAAGTAATTAATCGTAACAAATGAAGAAACATAATAAACTGCGAAATGAATTAAACTTGAATTAAAAATGTATTACACACATATTAAAGTTGAATTAGAAGCGAATTAAACATGAATGCAATGTAGCATACGAAAGAACATTTTGTGATCTGTAAACTGAATAAAACTTGTATCAATAGTGAATTAAACAAGTAATTCAATCGTAACAAATTAACCAATAAACTGAAAAATGAATTAACTTGTATTACACAAATATTAAAGTTGAATTAGAAGAGAGAAGTAAAGCATGAATAAAAAATGTAACCGATGAAAGACCAGACAATGATCTATAAAGTGAATTAAACTTATATCAATAATGAATTAAACAAGTAATCTAATAGTAACAAATAATAAACTACAATATGATTTAAATTTGCATTAAAAGTGTATTACATAGTATTAAAGTTGAATTAGAAGAGAAAATTAAGAATAAATGAAAAACGTAACTAACGAAAGACAAGATAAACTGAATTAAACTTGTATTATTTTTGAATAAAACATGTACTATATGTGTCTTATAAATTATTTTGGTTTGTATCACTAAGAACACGAGTGATATTTGCAATATGTATTAAAAGTGTAATGTGCATGTATTATAAATGTAGTATAAGGGGTCGTTTGGTAGAGTGTATAAGAATAATGCTTCTATGATGTATTAGTAATGCATGCATTAGTAATGCTTGCATTAGTTATGCTTGCATTATTTCTTATACATTGTTTGGTTTGATGTATTGGAAATAGCAAGCCTTGTATAAAGACTATTAAAAAAATATTTGTTTACAAAAATACCCCCACATTCTTTTACAAAAATAATAATAATAATAATAATTATTATTATTATTATAATAATAATAATAATAATAATAATATAATAATAATTGTTATTATTATAATAATTATAATAATAATAATAATTATTATAATAATTATAATATAATAATAATTATTAGTATTATTATTATTATTATAAAGAGGGTAGTTTTGTCATTAGTTAATCTAATGCATGCATTAAAACCATTGCATTGCTAATACCTAGAAATCAATGGTATTAGCAACACACACTTTAATACACAATAGAGTGTATAACTAATGCAAGCATTAGTTATACATAGGTTGGAAAAGAGTACCAAACAAGGTACTAGTAATACACAGTGCTAATGCATGCGTTATTTTTCCTAATACACTCTACCAAACGACCCCTAAGTGTGTTACCAATTATAAACTTAACCAAACCCTCTCAAAATTGAGATATAAACTACAAACGTCATTTTCAATTATTTATAGTAACAACCTATCCAAACTAATCACAAATTCGTAAAATTCAAATAATGAATCTAAAATTTGAAGCTTTATAATGACTATCAATGGTGAATTCTTACTGCTGTAATTTTAGAGATTTGAATTTCTGCTTGAAAACATATTTCTATACAAATTTTTAGTTTTTCTGTTCCTCTTCTCGTCATGTTCTTGAGTAAAGATAGTAAAATATGAGCAAATATTAATTTGAGGATAGTTAATTAAATGAAAATTTTAAAGAAGAAGAAAAAGAACAAAAATAAGAAGAAGAAAAATGACGGAGAAAGAGACAAAGAAGAAGAATAAAAAAAAGAAGAGGAGGAAGCGAAGAGAAAAACTGTACAACATTTTCAATTCCAAAAAAATGTTATATTAAGTTAAAAAAGTTATATTGTCATAGATGGTAAATATTTTTTTAATATAATATATTTATGTGATTTACCCTTTTATAAAATAGAAAAGAGTAGGGATATGATGTAATTTTGAATTTACACTATGAGATTCATGTAAATTATACATAAAAATATCAATTTGGCCAACAACTTGTAGTTGGGATATTTTTTGTCAATAGATGAAATAAATTGTATTTGGGTTAAAATTTTGGACTACTTATTCAATCCAAACTTTTTATGGGTCAACTCCCTCTAATAATAGTACGTATGAAAATAATTATCCTTATACCTATTTTTGTGTCCAACTCCCATATTTCCATGTCAATGTTTATATTATTTTTTTCACCTTTTCTCTTTCTTTCTTTGCCTTTTCAGTCTTATCTTGGGGTTTCTTAGGTAAATATACAATCAACATAAAAAAGAAGGATAAATTATATAATTAGACACACTATCATATATATACTATTATTACCTATACTTTCAAAATATTACATATCTTACCACTAATTAAGAGTTTTCCATCATATATTGAGAGAAATACGCTTATACACATGTATTTTTGTTACTAGATACACTAAATTAGGGTGAGAGGCTAGTGAAAAGGGGAGGGGGTCGAACGATATTTTGTTATATCTCAGATACACGCGAATGTATCTGGGATACCAGATACATAGGAGAGTGGCAAGCGAGATTTGCTATGTATCTTAGATACATGCGAATCCACTTTGATACAATGTATCTAGAACAAATTTGACCTCATGTATCGTGAGGTACATGTATTCGGACGTACCAAAATTTGGTAAGATATGTAATATTGCAAACTAAAGTGTATCTAAGTAATTAGCTCCTAAACTAGTAGGATTTATGTAAGTTTCCCAAAAAAATCAGCTAATAACTGCATGTATATCTATATTGTATAAATAATGTATAACTATGTATAGAGATGTATATGTACATGTATATTCATATATATTGCTATGTAATATTAATACATTGCTACAATTCATCTTTCTCAATGAGGTGAATTTTTTTTTCCAAATCCGATCAGCTCAAATCTCCTCTAAGCATACCTAAATCTTGGTTATGAGCTCCTCTCGATTTTCAGGTCTTTTGATATATTATTCCCTCAAAATGATTCACGTATGCTTCAAGTCAAATTTCAAAAATTAAAAAAATTACCTAGTTGTAAAAGTATAATATTACACTATACTGTATATTTTTGCAGTATACTATTTCAATAAATTGTATACTATTGAATTAAATAATATAAACTAAATTGATATGTAATATACACAAAATGGTACACAATATTCATTATATCTTCTTCACTCATTTTCAATCTCAAATTCGAACTCACATTCTTCACTAGTTCAATAATGGAGGTATCAGATTCTCAAGCTCAATTCGAAATAATGGTGGCTAATAATAGTTCATGGGTTTCCCAAATAATAGTTTTCAAATTTGGATTTTTGATATCTCCAAATTCAAAGCTCCTTCATAGTGGATCGGTTAGCCATCTTTTTCAGTAGTACCCACTTGATTTTGATATGTATTTACAAATAAATTACTATAGTTTAAAAATATTATAATTTGTAGCTATATGTAGAGTTTTATAACAAATTTCTCTCTTCTCTCCTCTCCTCTCCTCTCCTTTCCTCTCTCCTTTCTCCTCCCACTACCCCCGTCTCTCGCTCCTCTCTCTCCAGCCCAAACAGTTGCATCCCAAAAAACATTCCACGTAAATATGACAAATATATTTCTATTATGTATCACATATATATGTATTTTGTATCAATTGTATTATGGAAATTTGAATTCTACCACTTATATTCGTCAACACAAATTGTGTTTGTTAATACAATTGATACAATTATATTCGATATATGATACAAATCAATTGTATTCAAACAATTATATTTGTATTTGTTTCAACTGTATTTGTATTTTGTATCAATTGTATTCGTGATACAACACATATAATATGTATTCATCCTCTCTAGATCTCACTCGCCTCTCTCCTCCTAAAATGAATAGTGTATTCATTTTGATACAAATCAGTTGTATAAATTGTATTCGTGATACAACCTAATACAACAAGTATTTAATCTTTCTCACGTGTATCCTTTCTCTATCAGATCTCGCTCGGCTCTCTCCTCCCTCTCCTAGTCTTGCTCGCCTCTCTTTCCCCCTAGTTATAATTCGTAATTAAACTAATCATAGCTATAGATCTTCAATTTAAATCTAAACTATAGTTATTTTTGAAAATTTTCCATAAATAATTAGGATGGACAGTATTTGGTCCACCATTTTTGGCCTTCGAACTAACCAACAATGGGAAGTCCAAAATATTTTCTTTAAAAAATCAGTAGGTAACCTCAATGTAGCCCAAGTAATCAAATGTGAAATCACAAATAGTTCTACTTCTTCATAGACAAATCCGTTATCTGCGATTGAGAAGATGATTAACAGATTAAGCACTACATTTTTTATTTTTTGGATTCCTCCGGTGAAAATTTTGAACTAAATCATAGTTGGACTATTTTTTGTCGATAGGTGAATTAAATCGTACTTATTTAGGTTAAAAAAAACTTGGATTATTTATTCAATACTCACTTTTATCAATCAATGCCCTCTAATAATAGTACTTATGAAAATAATTATCCTTATACCTATTTTTATGTCCAACTCCCATATTTCCATGACAATGTCATGTGATTTTAATATTATTTTTTCACTTTTTTTTCTTTCTCTCTCTTTTCAGTCATCTTTTCTCTAATCATTTTATTGTATAAATAATGTATAACTACGTATGGAGATATATGTACATTTATATACATTATTATACAATCTTGATGCATTGCTACAACCCATCTTCCTCAATGAGCTAAAAATTGTTTTCAATCCCAATCAACTTAAATCTCATCTAAATAGTCTCAAATTTTAGATATGAGCTCCTCTTGATTTTTTCAATCTTATAATATATCATTCATTCAAAACGAGTTTGTATACAATAAGTCAAATTTTCAAAATTTTGAAAAATGACCTAGTTGTAAAAGTATAATATTACATTATACTGTATATTTTTGGAGCATACTATTGCAACAAATTGTACACTATTGAATTAAATAATATAAACTAAATCCATATATAATATACACAAAATGGTATACAATATTCAATATATCTTCTTCACTAATTAATTCTCAAACTCAAATTTGAACTCATATTCTTCACTAGTTCAATAATGGAGGATTCATATTTTCAAGCTCAATTCGAAATAATAGTGGCTAATAATAGTTCATGGAATTCCCAAATAATAGTTTTCAAATATGTATTTTGATCTCTCCTTTCATAGTGGATCAAGTAGCCAATTGATTTTGGTAACAAGTTAAATAATCAGTATGGACAATATTTGGTCCACAATTTCGGCCTTCAAACTAACCAACAATGGAAGGTTCGAAATTATTTTCTTCAAAAAATTAGTAGCCCAAGTGATCAATAGCACAATGAATTCGATTTCAAATAATTTAAAGGAGTTCAAAATTATATATAATTTGCAACTTGCAATTCCATGTGAAATCACAAATAGTTCTACTTCTTCATTCTTTTTATTATGCATAGACCAAAACCGTCATCTGTGGTTGAGAAGATATTTAATTAAGCACTATATTTTTATTTTTTAAATTCTTTTAGTAAAAATTTTGAATCCTCATAGCATAACGATAGTTCTTCCTATCTTTTATTATTTATACATGACGGCTAATATGAAGTCAAGTATATATGAAAGTAATACCTTTTGAGTCATGACAATAAGAGCATGCTTGGATTGACTTAAAAAAGGTACATTTTAAGTCAAAAAAAAAAAATTAAACTTAAATGACTTTTGAATCAAAAAATAAAAAGTATGGGAAGACCTTTTTTTAGTTTTTAACTCTTTTTAAGTCACTTTAAACTTATTTTTGACCTTATCAAATACTTTCAAAAGCTAAAAATAACTTACAAATAGACTTGACCAATTATTAAGCCATTCCAAACAAACTCTAAGTTGTATAGGCAAGAATCAAGAATGGGAATGGTTGACCGACTCAAACATAAAATCAAAGTTGTTATATTTCCGTTCAAAACCATTTTTGGTCCAATAATTTGTGTTACACCAACGTGTGAATTTCTTGAAGGGGAAAAGAAAGAATAAAGAGAAGTATGAAAAACACTCTTAAACTTGGCGCAAATTATTAGTTTTATCCCCAAATTATTGACAGTCTTAAAAACACCCCTTTAATTGACTAATTGAAGTTAAATACACTCTCGATCTTGCAACATTAGTGAAATACACCCCTAAATTTTCATCAAGTTTAGGAGTGTTTTTAACTGATCTTCTCTTGATTTTTATTAAGAACTCCATGCTCCTTCAAGAGTTTGAGACCACTTGCTATGTCATGTTGCATATCGAAAGTGTATCAGGGGTGTATCTAAGTTTAGTTGGTCAAGTAGATGAGTGTTTTTAAGGCTGTCAATAATTCGTGGATGAAACTAATAATTTGCGCCAAGTTTAGAAGTGTTTTCGATATTTTTCTCAAAGATAAATGAAGAATAAAACAAGAGATGGAGAAGAAAGAATCCTAACTTGCTGGAATATAGTAAACGTGGAATAAGGGACTTGACTAGTAACTACCTTACATAATTTTGGACCTCACAATATTATACTAGCTAGTAAGACCTAGCTAGAATAAGAAGAAGAAAGAAAATATTTTAATATAATGTTGTTTCCATTTTGAACTAAGTTCTATGGTCCCTTTTCTTTTTGGATGAAAATGTAATACCTATTTTAAGTAAAAAGTAGGAGCATTCTCAAGTTTATCCAAACTCATGTTACAAGTGAAAAATGTGTGCCTTTTTTCCATGGAAAATATTCTTGATGGTAAATTTGGCCAATGTCTTGTCACTCCCTCTTTTTAGCATGTTGATTCTGCCAGCATGTTCTTCTCAATTTGGCTCTCATTTTTCATTCTTTTTATTGAACTTCACCTTCTAACATCCACATCCTATGCCAGGACCAAGACAATTGCAACACAATGTGGTCAATCATCTTTTGCCTAACATTTGAAGCAAATTACATTGAAATAACATGCACAACAAAGGCTTAAACATCCACAAGTGAAATCCATCTATTCTATATGATTCATTTTTTTTATTGGTTTAAAAAAGAAAAACACATTTTTATATTTGATAACAATTTAACTTTAAAAATATTTATTTTACCTTTAATGAAATAATTTATAGTAACACAAATATCTTTAACTTAGGATACAAGTTTTATAAGTTTTTCTATCTTAAATTTCGTGTCAAATCAAATTATATCACTTAAATTAAATGGAGCAAATATGATTTAGAGGAGCACATACTCTTTCCAAAATAGGCGTTTGACCAAAGTATTAGAGAGCCTAATTTCAATCAACATTTGTTTATGAAAGTTGTTTAAAATCTCAATTTCTAACTTTAAATCATGATTTCAAATCTCAAATTCTCTAAAAGGTAGGATTTGTAATTTCAAATGGTGATTTAAATTTTTCTTAAATATAAAACTTGACTCACAAGTTTATATTTATAAAAAGACCCGTAATTTTAAATTTTGTAAAAAAAGAATCATGTTTAATATCTTCAATTTCTAACTTTAAATCATGATTTCAAATCTCAAATTCTCTAAAAGGTAGGATTTGTAATTTCAAATGGTGATTTAAATTTTTCTTAAATATAAAACTTGACTCACAAGTTTATATTTATAAAAAGACCCGTAATTTTAAATTTTGTAAAAAAAGAATCATGTTTGATATGAAGATATTATCTATACTATGTGAAAGGATTTATCAAAGAACAACTACTATTCTTGATTTATTGGATCATTAATTTTTTGTAAAATTATGTGTATTGGAAAGTTTAAATAACATGTAATCACAAAAACATATTAATAAACGGAAATGTGATTTAATTTATTAATTTCGGCATGTTAGGATATTTCGATACCTTATTTTTGAACTATAATTTGCTCACTTAATAAAATTGTATAAGAGTTGGAGAAGCTCATCAATTATGAGGTTTTCATATTAATTAGAAAAAGAAAAAAAATATATATATATATAACTTAAAAATTCAAATTATATGTCCAAACAAAATTTCAACATCAGAGCAACTTGATTTCCATGAAAAATCTTTTTTTTTTTCCTTCTTCCAGAACAATTGAAAATTTTGATGTTTGGCACTTGGTTTGGCATCTTTCACTGAGAAGGCAACTGATAGGGTGGGCAAAGGGTTTACTTTATACTCTTTTCTTCTCCCATTGAAACAATGGGTCCCATATCTCCAAATTAAACAATCTTCAAGTGGATTACTTATGATTAATTAAGGAACACTTGTTGTCCATTAACTTTTATGGCTAAACTTTATTTTGTTTTCCTAACACTTCTAACTATAAATCAAGAATTAAAATTTCCTTGGCTGAATATTTGTTGATAAATACTGTCCATTCCTCAAAACATCTTTTTTTTTTTTGGAACCCTAAGATAATCCACAACCGCTATAACCACACAGGGATGTAAACCGCACTATGCAAGCCCTATGCAACAGGCTCGACTCAGAAAGCATTGAGGGGGGGATTGATTCCAGGTCATCCGTGTGGATAACCACCCTCCAAACCAACTGAGTCATCCCGAAGGACTCCTCAAAACATCTTAAAGAGTATCAAGATTGATTTTTTTTTTCATATGTCATTTGAACTTATAGTTGATTTTAATTTAATAATGAGTTTTAATTAAATTGTAACAATATGTTAGGTCATTTAAAGTATTATGATTCTTTTCCTTTGTTTACTTAGGTTCAATTAATATTTTATGACTTGTTGGCATTTTAAAGAGGAACTTTTTTTTTGTTATCTTGGATTATATATTGGGTTTGATTTCAACTTAATTTTGTGTTATTACCTACTGATTTTAACGTTTAATTTAGCAGATTTCAATTGGAAATATTATGCGTCTTGACCTAGGTTTAACAGATGATAAATTACGAAATAAATTTGTCAGATTTCATTGGATAAATCGAAAATTGAATCAATTGTAATTAGAAATCGATATGCATGTATATTGTATAGTGCTGGGAGCACTGATTTAAGATAATTATAGTAAAGAGTCGCATCATATGCATTGCATCATGACTATTGAATTTGTGCATGACATCTATATATGTTGATTGCTTCTCTTATTTGTTGATATTTTTCGTCACGCTTATTTTTTTCTTTATATATGAAATTGCTATATTTGGATCGATAGCCTTTTAAAAATGATTTCTCTACCTTTACGAGGTAGTGATAAAATCTACATACACTTTATTCCTCTCAAGTCTTAAAGAAAATTTGAATCATGACATAAACAATTAAATAAACAAGGAGATTAAAAAAAAGGAAGGTAATACTGAAAAGAAATGTGAGTTTTTCATACTCAAGAATATGTGGCTTTTTCACAAAATCTCAAAGGAAATAAAAAGGAGGTGTCTCCAAAATTATGACTATTATGAAAGAAGAAAATAGAATTAGAACTTTTATGGAAAACAAATATAGAAGAAAGAGATTTAAAAAAATTAAGATAAAAATCCACTTTTACATACCTTAATCTACAGAGAATACAGAGAAAGTTACGAGGATAGATAAGAAGTCCTCATTTAAAAATAAATATAATATAAAAAAAAAAAAGTAAAGAGAAAGAAAAATAAACAACAAAATAAAAAGAAATTTAATTTTGCGACTAGCCGCTATTAGGGGTGTACATGGCCGGGTTGGTTCGGGTTTTTCAAATATCAAACCAAACCATTTGTGCCGGATTTTTAATTTTATAAACCAAACCAAACCAATAAAACTCGGGTTTTTCAACCTCGGTTTTTTTCGGGTTTTTTGGTTTTTCGGATTTTTTCGGTAAAGTATTCATACAAACATATAATTTACTTGTACTTCAAATATTTGTTTAGTCCTACCAAAATACAACTATCTAAGGTATTTCTTAAAAAAATAACACAAAATATGATATGATTAATGACACTAAAATATTCAACAAAAATAATAATGATGAAATCGCGTAAAACAAATATTGCAAATTAACAAGTCATAAGTAAAATGATCATAATTTAAAAGTACTAAATCATGCTAAAATAAGTTCAATTAGTATTAGTTACATGACTAAATATTAAAGGAAATTAAAATTAGATTATGTATTTTAATTGTCTAAACCAATGTAAAACTAAAGAACAAATATTCAATATTATTGTCATTCTTAGCATTGAATTGATTTTCTTTTTGCATTAATATTAATTTGATTTTGATTTAAGCTTTATTATAATTACCAACATCTGTGGACTATAATCTTTATTGGACCATTCAGAAATCTAAGTTTCAAACTTGAAATAATATATTAAAAAGATAAAAACTATGAAAAGTATAAGAAATATTTAAAAATTATATCAAAGTAAATATTTTTAAGCATAAAATAAAATTTTAAAATTATATATATAATGTCGGGTTGGTTTTTTTAGTTAAAACCAAACCAACCCAAATATAATTGGATTTATTTTTTCAATACTTCCAAGTCAAATCAAACCACAAATCAGATTTTTTTTCCGATTTAACTCGCTTTTCAGTTCAATTTTGTGCACCCCTAGCCGCTATAAAGGTCACGTAAATGATTTATTTTACCTTTCACATGTCTTAAGAAAGTATTAACAAATACTTTTGCCATTTATCAAGTCAAGTGGATTTAATCCTTAAAAATTATAGTTAGAGGATATTAATGAAATAAAACATAATTTAAATATAAAAGTTGCAAAAAATATATACTAATAATAGCCATTATCTTTTATATTTATAATATATTCGATCCATTGCACATTATATAACTTCAAAACTCCTTTTCCCTTGAATAAGTGTATTCAGACGAATTTAACCTTTTATTTTTTTTATTTTTTTTTAGCATAAACTCATTATCCTTTAATCAACCAAACCGATTAAATAAATCAATTTTATTTGGGTTTGAGTTTGATTTGGTTTAGATTTTTTAAAATTGATAATATTTTGTTTGATTTTGATTTTATTAAGAAAAATAAAAAAATAATCGAACCAAACCAAACCAATAAATTATATACAATTATATTTTTATTATACATGCATAATAAATTGTATTTATAAACAAATTTGTAATAGCTTATACTCTATATTTTCATCAAAATTTATTATAATTTATTTATAAAAGCAGAAACGTTCAAGATGAGAACATTTAATTTATTGGTTTCGTGTATATCTTGTTCTCCCGCGTTTAACATTTTCTTACAATGTTGTTCTCCCTGCAAAGCCTTGCCCCATCCTACCATGTCATGTTTGGTTTATGCTTTTGGATTTTTTTTCTCCTTTGATGATCAATTTGACTTTATCATGTCTTACCAGCAATATAATATATTTTTCATCCTTTTAGAAATCAAATATGTAGTCTTTACCACCCCTACTCTTCCCTATTGCCATCTCTACATTTGTGGCATCATTTTACCATTTTGTAGTCTTTAGTATCCACAATGTATATGGAATAACTTAATTCATCACTATAATATAAATGATGGAATAAATAATTTAAAAACTACCTAATACTTCCAACCAAACGCAAGATAAAATAATCCTACATTTTATCTTGAAATTATACCTTATATATCTCAGACCAAGTGACTCCTTAGTCGTAGTTGATGTAGTAAACTTATTATATTTTTGAACTCTTTGCGGTTTCCATATATACTAAATAAACAAGTTGAATACTCCCTCCGTCTCTATTTAGTTGTCCATATGTCCTTTTTTAGTTGTCCCTATTTAGTTGTCCATTTTGACAAATCAAGAAAGGACAACAATTTTTTTCCTATTATACCCTTATTTACACTTCTTGAAAATTGTAAAAGTGTATGTTGTTTCCCTCCAATTTATTTCACTTGAATTCAAAAAAGTGGTTGTAATTTTGAAGTGAAAAGTTGTCATAAGGGTAAAATTGTAACTTCACTGTGCTAATCATTGTTGCCTTAATCTGTGTGCCATTTCTAAAGTGGACAACTAAAAAGGGACGGAGGGAGTATAATTTAAGAACTTAATCTTACACTATCTCTGCGCTGAGTGGGGTGGTGGAAGCTCCATGCATACAATTTTCCCATTACTTCCTAATCAAATGAGATGAGAATTTTTTTTTTTTTTCACTATGAAAAGAAGCCCAGTGTCATTTCATTGAATATAACATGGGAAATTGAAATAGGAGTCTAAAAATGATCATGGTTACACTACATCAATCAAAGTACCTTGTAGTCTCCAAGGAACATGTTTATCAAGTGCACATGCGTTTCTACGGGTACAAAACTGAAGGAGATGAAGTACATTTAACATTTTTTGGAATAATGTCTAATCAATTAAAAGTAAGCAAAGGTAATGATGCCACTGTAAGAGAACTTTACTTAACTTGCACTCTAACTACAATTTTAGTTTTATTTTTCTAATTAAAAGGTCATTAGGTAGATTATTTGTAAGCACTGTTTTAACTTTGAAACACACAGAAAATGCAGTACGAGAAATGACTCAAAAATGTCCTCTTTACACCTATAGGATTAGATTTTTTATTTAAGGACATTTTTGAGCAATTTTTAGTGTTTTAAGGGGCATTTTAAAATCAAATAGTGGAAGAAGGGACAAATCTGATCAAATACAAATAGTAAACAAAATATCTAACATTTTTTTAGAAGTATAAACATCGCAGTAGTGTAAAGTATTACTCCCTCCGTTTCAATTTATTTGTCCTTTTTTGACTTGATACGAAGTTTAAGAAAATAAAAAAAAATACTTTTGAATCTCATGATCTTAAATTAAAGATATGCAAATCTTGTAGCCTTCAACATGTAATGTAAAAAATTAATTTCTAAACGGACTAAAAAAGACGATAGGATAAACAAATTCAAACGGAGAGTGTGCTATAAAACTACACATTTTAAAGAATCCCAATTTCTTAAAAAAGATATTACTATCACACCACACATATTACCTTTTTAAAAGTAAATAATCAATAATCATTATCAGTTGAAATTTAAAACATAACTCTTCCGTGAATAAAATACAAAATTACTTTCAGATTACAAAACAATAGAAGTGTGATAATTTTGAGAGAATTAGAACTAAGACATGAAGATCAATAAAATTGAAGAGATACACTTGACTTGTCTAGCTATTTAGAAAGATGTTCAAATGATACTCATCCTCACAATGTGCTCAATTAGCAAGAAAGAAATACTGACTCATTATTTGAGTCATTCACATATTCATATTCTACTGATGAATTGAACATCTATGAATCATTTGTTAAAGAATTTGAGGATTAACAATGCTAACTAGGGAATTTGACTCATGATTTTGATAGGAATTGTTGAGGGAATCCCGAGCAGGATACACAATCAGACGCTTAGAGTGTAAGCCTCACATGGGAGTGTTAGGGCGTTTAGTGCCCCTCCCAGGGGCCGGACCCAAAAAAAAAACCCTTTTAAAGCAGAGTTTGTAAGCAACAGAGAGAAACACGAAGTAGCATTTGAATGCAAAACTTCACATACCCCTTTGCCAACTTTTGGATTTCGTAATTGGTAAAGATTCCACATTCTTATTATTTTTTTGGCGTAAAGCCCTAGTTGCCACTCTGTCTTGAGAATCTAGCTATATTATTGGAAAGCAACTTGATACTACACCAGAAATAGTGTTTTTTTTTAGGCTTTTGTTTACATCACAACAAGAAGAACAAAATTTGATTGGAACATGAAGTGGGAAATTCATAGTTCAAAAAAGTAGTCTAATACTTTGAGGATACCAGTGATAATATAAAATAATTTTTCCACTACGAATGTAAAAGTTTCAACGATTTAAGTCAAACCTTTTGATTAGGTAACATGATGTAGTCCAATTTTACAAGACGTTTGGATATTCCTTTCATGTGCAAGAATCTGGTACAGGAGAAAGAAAGAGTTGAACAAAATGGTGATGGTCAATTTATTTATCTTTTTAAGCTTGACGATAACGATATTGCCTTTCACAACTTCATCATCATCATGTGAAGAGACCAAATGATGTGGGCAATCTAGTAATAAGAGATTCTTTCCACTAACAGATTTTTCCTATTCTAAAGAGATGCTGCTTGGTGTAAATAACAATCATACTAGCGGTTACAAACCCTAATAAGAGTGATCATGACTAAATCCGCTGGAGATTAGTGCTATATCTAGTAAGAAAATATCATGCTCAATGGGCCCTAGAGGATGGATTATGACACTAAGATACACAAAATCTCTTTTTTGCTGTTAATTTTGACTTTAATTATCTACAGTTAGTTCACAAACTATAGGTTATTAGTTAATGTAATTATGATTAGATAACAATAAACAAGTTTTGTTTTATCTTGGTCAAAAGTGGGAAAAGAATAAACTAAAGCAGGTGTGGGACAAGGAACAATAGCATTGGTCAAATGTCAAAACGTTTGTACAGTAGAGTTAGTTGTTTAAACTTTCAGACATAAGCAACAGACCCCCATTTGGTGGTTAGTGCTTAACATCATCTCCTATCAAAACGTTAAGTTTCTTTCAACTTGTTCCACGTCATGGGACAAATTAAATTGATGGAAGCTCTTATCTTATCTACCATTTGTGTGTGGAAGGGAATATGAAATGCATTGTCGGTTTTTTTAACTTCTATGATACAATGCTTGAAACTTAGGGACCAAAATGTGCAACATTTTAGCAGCATAAATGCCACAACTCACCGTATAAGACGGTACCTGTTGGAAATGTTATTATGATGCAAAAAGAATTACAGTATCTCTTCTTATCTTAGTGAAATTAGGAGGGGGATGGTGCCTGTAGTAAATGGGGCAGGGCGGGGCAAACCCGCATAAACCTATCTTCTTGTTTTCAACCCGCCCCACCCCACCCTGCATAATTCAATTGATTTTTTACATATATAAAAATGTTTTCATTCAAACTACTTTAGTTAGTTGACATCATTATTTATTATAACAACTACAGTGATCAAAACATGTTTAATTGAAGCATGAGATATAAAGAAAAAAAATTATTAACAGAAATTAATTAATTAGCTACAACCTAATAGACTTTAGAAACTTCAACTGAATGATGCAAAGCTCAACTTAGATTTATTGATATATATGATGTAACCGTAGAAAATGATCAAACACAAAAATTCATGAACTGGGTAGAAAAATTAGAGCTTTAACAGAAAAAACACACACAACAGTACTTGGTAATTATTAGCGGGGAAGCATTACATTAAAATAATGAGCAAATGCGACAGGGATATAGTAAAAATAAACAACAAAACCACAACCAGCCCCACATTAGTTTTTCAAAAACATATCTCAACCCGCCCCGCACACGCATAACACCAAACCCATCCTGCCCCGCACCCACCCCGCCCCATTGGCCATCCCTAGGTGCCTGAACTGCAATTTGATGACTCTATTAAGAAAAGTGCAATAATTCAATATTGATAAGTAGTCATTTGCCAGAGGTGTAACTAAACTGCACATGGATGGTTTTATCACAATGTGACAACATTACTTCAGTTCAAATGATTTAATCACTTAACATTACCTTCAATTCAAATAACTTAATTACTTTTAGTCAATATTACCACTCAGACATGGAGACAAAGGGGGTTTCTTCTAGAATAACCTGAGTGAAAAGGAAACAGTGAGCTTTGTGACCTGAAAGATAGAAACCTTATAAATTGTTCTTTTTCTCAAGTCAAAACACGTTCCTTACTAATTGCTGAGACTTGAATAGGATAGAGGTGAAATGTCACTCATGTAACCTTTGTACAAGGCAAAGTTGTAGTGGATTGAAGGCATAAGACAGGTACAATAACAAAAGCAAGTATGCACATGTACCCCCAACTAAAGACACCAAAGAGTAAGAGGAAAACAACCAGCTTACACAACAAGAGTCCAAAAATAACTAACTAACCAAAGGGGAGGTACGTTTTAACACTTAGTTATACGTAGGAGATGTGGAAACCAAAGTGGGGAGGGATATTGAAAGCATGTACAAATAAGGATATGAAAATTGAAAGAAGACAGTTGTATTAACTTTTCAAGACAAAGGGTGTGCTACAATTTAAAATGGTGTTTGGCCTTGGGATCTTTTGGATACACGAGAATAACCATAGATGTAAACATCGCTGGAAGGTTTTTGCTTAACCTAAAAACACCAACTAGCATGTGAGAAGGGCTCAATCATGGGACCACCACCACTAACATAGTTTTAGATTCCATCATTAGCATGAGAAAAGGCATTACCTAATTCTAATTATCAAAAGGAACAATAATAGTTAGGCCACTTTGTACTCCAATGTACTAAAGGTTGCAACTCACAATAAGAAAATCAGAATACTATGATAATACCCCCTTCTCTTCAGATTTGCTTTAAATAAGACATCCTATACAAATAGAAAAGTAATTATTTCTATGCATTACAAATAGAAAATTCCCATCATTTGACTCAGATTGATCCTAAGTGGTTATGAGAAGTCAATTAAAATGTCTCCTTAGTGGCTTCCTCCCAAAGTAATAATGAAAATACAGACCTTGAATGCATATGACGGAAGACCCCAACCCAAGGTAAAGTTTGAACCCCTTGAGTAGTTCAACATACAGTGCAAAAGTGGTATAATACATAAAACAGAAAGGTAAAAGGATAACAAGAAAGAACCTGTCATTAACAAAAACACACGTGAACCATATTTACAGTTCAATACCAAAACATTTTCAGGCCAGAATATATCAGTAACCTAGGTTGCTCAGACTCTCCAAAAATGTTACCACACCCATGTCGGATCTCCAAAAAATGCACTACTTTTGGAGGATCTGACACGCTCTTGGTGGCATTTTTGAAGAGTCCGAACAACATAGTCAGTAACGTAATATTCAAGCATAGTTCTTTAAGAAGGAGAAGTGGATATTTCATTACATTTGCTGTGAAGTGGATATGTTCTTACATACTTGGAAAAAGGACAAACTGTAGCCACAACAGTTGGACCAGGAGAGCACACCTTATTACTCAATGTAAATAATATTCACCGTGCTTCATTACATAGCTCAACTCCAGTTCTAAACTTTCAACAACCAGTAACTCAGAAATCCACCACCACCTTCAGCCCCTATAAATATCCTTGTTCCTGGACACTCAAGTTAGTGTCCCTCAGTATCTCCTTCCCTCTCTTCCTCTCTCGCTCTCTCTATCTATATATCTCTCCCTCTCTATATATCTTTCATAAGTGCATGTGAGTGGGTAGTATTTGTGCATGGATACAGAAGTGCATGCAGAAAAAGGATTTATACACAGTTAAGCTCTCTCTATAACACTCCAAAACAAGCAAACAAGAGATAAGAGGAAGAAGCTTAAAGAAGATGGCAGCAGAACAGATCAAAAAGCACCCGACATTACCAGAGGTACAAACTACAGAATCCTTTTAAAACATTTGAAATCACAGGAAATATGTGTATTAATCACCCTGACAAGCACAATTTCCCCCCATAATTTCTAGGTCAAGGAGGAATTGAAGAAAATAATTGACAGAGGTTTTCCTATACTTGCTATGGGCTTGGCAACCTATTTGAAAAACATGATTTTAGTTGTGTGCATGGGAAGGCTGGGAAGCTTGGAGCTGGCAGGGGGTGCACTGGCCATTGGCTTCACCAATATTACTGGTTACTCAGTCTTGTCTGGCCTAGCCTTGGGGATGGAACCACTTTCTAGCCAGGCTTTTGGATCAAGAAACTTGACTTTCGTGTCTCTTGCCCTCCAAAGGACAATATTTATGTTATTAACTGCATCTATACCTATTGCCTTTTTATGGTTTAATTTTGAGTCTCTCATGCTAAAGCTACACCAAGACTCACAAATAATACATGTAGCAAGTGTATTTTGCAGATTTGCTGTCCCAGATCTTATTGCTAACAGCTTTCTTCACCCTTTACGTATCTACTTACGGTGTAAAGGTACAACATGGCCTCTATTATGGTGTACTTCACTTGCAACAATGCTGCATTTCCCTATCACAGTTTACCTGACTTTTACTCTCAGTCTTGGGATCCAAGGAATTGCAATTTCAACCTATGTCTCCAACTTTGTCACCTTATTCTTCCTTTTAGGCTATATATTCTTTACTTATGACCAAAATGGATCTCCATCAAAACCCCTAGCAGAAAATGTAAAACTTCTTCCTTCCATTTCTGTGGGAGAACAATGGATAATGCTTCTTCAACTTGCTATACCTAGCTGTTTAGCAGTTTGCTTAGAGTGGTGGTGGTATGAATTCATGACAGTTCTAGCCGGCTACCTTGACAGACCTGAAGTTCCACTTGCTGCATCTGCTATCGTTATACAAACCACATCCCTCATGTACACATTGCCTTCGGCCCTAAGTGCTTCAGTCTCAAGCAGGGTAGGGAATGAACTTGGAGCGGGACGGCCAGCTAAGGCCCGCTTGGCGACAGGGATAGCCATAGGGCTGGCCTTTTTGACTTCAACATTTGGATTCATACTGACCACCATAGGGAGAGAAGCATGGGGAAGAGTCTTTACAAAAGATAGAGAAGTTCTGGAGCTAACAGCGACCGTTCTTCCCATTATTGGACTTTGTGAACTAGCTAATTGTCCACAGACAACATGTTGTGGGGTTCTTCGGGGGAGTGCTAGGCCCGGTGTTGGTGCAGGTATTAACTTTTACTCGTTCTATTTGATGGGAACACCAGTGGCCATCACTTTGGCCTTCGTTTGGAAGCTAGGATTTTTGGGCCTTTGTTATGGGCTTCTAGCAGCTCAAGTGGCATGTGTAATCTCAATGTTAATAGTCACTTATAGTACTGATTGGGAAGGAGCATCCTTGAAGGCAAAAGAACTAGTGGGAAGATCTAATGAACTCCCATATGAAGATCAACTGGTAAAATTTGAGGAGGGTAATGGATTTCTCAAAAGATTTAGCTTCTGAAGAGGAAGGAAATCTAAGGATGCAATGGCTGGAAAGGAAAAGGAAGAGATGGCACAGACAAGAAGAAAGCGAAGAACATTACATCCTCTCAGTATTTCGAGTCATAGAATATGCAACATGTACCTTGGACTTTTGACATTAAAGCAACTAGTTTCATATCTAACAGGATTGTTGATGGGATAATGGAAGTATAGGCGAGCAGAAGTGTGTTTTATAGCCCAAATGTGTAAATGTAAGAGGCTTTTGGTTTGCATTTTCTAGATGTCAATATATGTTATCTTAGTAGCTATGACATAAACATTTGCATGAGCTTCTAGTTTCTACTTTACAGTTATCAGACTAACCAACACAACATCCTTCAAATTCAATGCACCCTCTCTCCCTCCCTTCTTAAAATGTGAGACAGAAAAGGAGGCATTTTATCTCTGCATTGGTGGGGCATAAGCTCTAAAAGAAGAAGCAAAAGCCCTATGAACTTCAATTTTGGATTATCAAATATTATTTGAATATTTAAAAGATACTTTAGGAGAAAAAAATATTCATTGTTAGGGGAACAATCTTATAAATGGAACAATTTTGAATAGAATATTATACTTCTCTAGGAGAAATCAATTACAGAAGTGATATATTTTTTCTGAAGATGTAAAGGTTTACTACAACACATATTTAGCTCATAACATTGATTTTGTCATTTTCACCTTTACTCCATATCTTTCACACAGTAAAACATTTTGTGTACTTGTAAGTCTCTATAATAAGACATTAGCTCAAATTAACATTGATTTTCCTTAGGTAACCGAAAATTGAGATACAAAAGGAGCAGTCAGTAGAGAGATACGAACAAACAGGGACTGCAGTGAGAGGCTAACAGGAATAAAAAAATTTAAATCCCGGGTGCGATTTGATAATATTGCCCTAATGAGAGCCCAGTGCCTTTTAACATGTTGGTAAGTATATATATTTCAAAATCATAAGTTCATAACTATCTGTAGAAAATGAAAATTAAAAGAGACCAAGAGAAAAAACTGAACATAAGACACTATGAATTATGCAAGAGCATTAAAATAAATGTCAAAGACTTTCTTCACTTCTTCCACAACGTTCATATAAAAATACACAGATTGTGCTCTGCCGAGCCCCTATACACCCCCTAATGGCTTCTGAAATTCAGTGTCTCTACACATTGGGAAGCAAACTACACAAAGTGGAAATGTAACTGACTTGGTAGCAGTGTTATCAAAGGCGAAAAGCGCAAAAAAGCTCTAAGGTCTGTTGGGGCTTTAAGCGCAAAGTGCAAATGAAGCGTGGGCTTTACAGAAAAAAGGCGCAAAGGCAAAGGCGTATCTAAGGGGGATCACCGGGTTCACGTGAACCCATGGTTCCCTCCCGAGATCATATATAGTAGTGTTATATTTTTAAAAAAATATTGAAATATAGATGTGGAACCCACAATTGAAGTATCACATAATGCTACTATGGATGGGTGCACCTCTCTCCGCAAGGTTAGAAATTTGAATTTTATATTTATCTTGTTTTATTTTTCTTTCTAAAATTAAATAACACTTCTCTACGTGGTAATTGGTATATATTTATATATATATATATACCAATAATTTTATGACCTATAAGAATTAATTTTAGACCTATAATTTTAAAATTTTAACGATTTTCGGTAGTAAAAACCTAAATGTCGAACCGATCAAATTTATATCATAGATCAACCTTTTTATAAGGTGCACCCGTCATCTCAAAATCCTGGATACGCCTCTGCGCAAAGGGAGAAAAAAATACAAATATATATGTTTAGTTCAAGACTAATAATTATAAACATGATTGACAATTATATGACCAAAGAAATTGATTTTTTTATGATAAAGTGAAATATCAATTGTTTAGTGTCACCATTGACGAGGAGGCTCATTGGCAAGGAAAAATATGCATTAGAACCTTGATGACAACACTAAAGCGCACATAAAGCGAGGCGAGGCGCTCAATACGTTTTGAGCCTCGCTTCAGGGCTCAAGTGTGCCTTTGATAACACTGCTTGGTAGCAAACATGGTGTAACAACTGTTTTGTTAACTAGTGAGTTATCACAACCACTGCAGTCTCTAACTTGAGGCATTACAAGGATAGAAATGGGGATAACCTAGAGTTATGAGTTGTAACGGACAGAATATCACGTATACAACAGGAGCTATGTCTAGAATCTATTAACTCACCACTAAATTCATGTGATGTTTGGTTGTTTTTCACCCTTTGTCATGCTATACTATTTCCAAATGAATTTAACTCGAGTTGTGTACCTGCACCCGCTGCTTTCTATACACATCCATCTATGCTCTTTCTGCTCTATCCTCCCTCCTTGTAGATTTGATCAAGCAAAAGCCTTTACCTTTTTGTTTTGAATCCCTATACCCGAACTCCTTCACATATTCTTTTCTCTGTGTAGAGTTACAACAATTCCAATACACTATTAGCACTTAACTATGTGTCCCTTTTCTTTTACCTTCCTATTCCCAAGAGCAAACAACCATAAGTGCCTCAACAGTGTAAAAAAGAAAAGACCTTTCTCAACAATCCTTAACGACTAGGGATATTTGGATAGAACTTTCAAACTCTAATTTCTCTTCCTTCATTCACTTGTAAATTCTTTCATGTGTAATACTCGCCATTCAGATAGCTAGGGACTGCCATTTTTAGCTATGTTACTATGTATTACGCACTTGATGTTAATTTAAGTTTCAACGGATAGAACACATTATCAGAGATTCGTTGAGTCTAATTTGTACCATCTAACCTCGAAAAAAAACAAAAACAAAAAATGGAGCTGAATGTGGATCATCAAAACAGAAGAAATTCATCCACAACTATATATATGCTCATTAAACACTCCAATTTTATTTGACGTATTCACTGAGAGTTCATGCATTGTCTTGTTACCTGTCCATACCAGTAGTCCTAGTATTGTTGTTGTAGTTTCTTGTAATTCAATTATCTTATTACTATGCCGTAGTAACTGTTCAGAATGCTTTGCTATACTTTTTCTGGATTGCCTTCAATTGTTTTTTTCCTTAAAACCTCTCTACCTCAATCTCCCCAGACTCCACTTTGTGGGACTGACTACATTGAGTCAAAGCTAGAAGAAATAGAATTTGTAGAAATTTCATAATCAGAGCAGTTCAACTAAATGAAAATGACAGAGTATTGCCCTATTTTGGACTAAACGCAATTTCAACTGCCAATTTATAACAACTAAGGATTTCAATTCTCGTGACAAAAACGTAAAAGGAGTAAAATGCGAAAGAGAGAAAACGAGCTTACCGGTGATCACAGAGGATAAATAATCGGAGATTCCACCGGACGGAGCTCAACGTCGGAGCAAAATTAGATTTTCCAACGAAACGCTGTTACAAAAACGTGATTTCACAGATCGTAAACAACTTCTCCGTGATCTATTCTTATTGGGCTTAGATATCACGGCTCGTTTAGATGGGCTCATTTATAGAGCAACTTTCACATATAGCAAACATAAAAATCATATTTATATGTTATAGTTATAGTTTGCATAATTGTGCTCCATAGCAAATTTTATGTTTGCTATGGAGCTTTTGATTTGTATAATTCGCTGCAAATATCCAATTTTATACAAATTGTTCAATTTTGTATAAATTCATTTATACATTGTAATTTGTATAATAAGATCTGTATTTGTATAATTATAAGTGTATAACATGAAAATATATGTATTTGTATTTGTATATACACTTTTCTCTCGCTTTATACAAACACAAACGCATTTTATACCGAAATGTATAAAATAGCTAAGTGTATACCGAAAATGGCTAATTGTATACCGAATCAGATGGCAAAAAAAGGGGATGTTTGCTGCGAATTACAATTAAAATAAACTATGACTATAAAATTTAATTTGAATTAATAATTTGCTATTTCATACAATTTTCCCTCATTTTTATGTGGCCGTTTGGTTATGGGATCACTGCAAAGCTAATACATGAATAATTCAGATTAAGTTTACATATGGCTGGTTGATTTTGGAAATTTGTTTTAAAAAAACTATATAATTAGACACATTTTACTATCATATATACTATTATTATCTATTTTAAAATATTACATAGTTTACCACTAATTAAGAGTTTTCTACGTGTCTTACACTTGATACATATATTTTCGCTACCAAATACACAAAAATATAGGGAGAAAGGCAAGCGAGATTCATATATATCTCAGATACATGCGGATCACACTAGATACATGTATCTATATGTATCTGGAGTGATTCTCATATATCTGAGATACCAAATACATGGGAGATTGGCGAGCGAGATGGAAGAGAGGTGAGGGAGGCGAGCGAGATTTGCTATGTATTCCAGATACATCCAATTCCTCTTGGATATAATGTATCTAGAATAATTTACACCTAAATTTTACCTCATGTATCCGAGATACATGTATCTAGACATATCTGGAGGCTCAAAAATCTGATAAGATACACAATATAGTAAACTAGATTGTATCTAAGTAATTAGCTCCTAAACTAGTGAGATTTATGTAAGTTCCCAAATTTTCCCCATACGAAAAGTCTTACAAAATAGCCTTTATTCATTTAATGAAAATTCCTTGGATAAACTTTCCCTCCAAATCTAATAAAATAAAGGAAGTTTGCATGGTAAGTCTTACACAATCATGCGTAAGCACGAGTTAGAAGAAACTTGTATAGGGTTGAACTATATCGCACTATCAGGAGTAAGACAAAAGTGAAATGTTCCTATATGTCGTAGCCTCTCAATTATAAATGTGGCGCGCTTCACACTGATAAGAAGGACTCTACAGACACGGCTTCATAGACACCCTATGACTCTTGAACTTTGCGCTCTGATACCAAGTTTGTCACGTCCTAAGCCTACACCCTGGACATGACCGGTACTCAAGAACCATTTCTGATCCCCAAGCAAATCCTTGGCCTGACTGACTATTTAGCAGAAAACTTACTCAAGTATAAAAAAGCCTTAAATACAAAATTAACTCAATAGTCTCAATTAAACTCAACTCAAATAAATGTTTGGAAATACTTAATGAAGTATAAGTAATAGTTCTCAAGATCTCAAAACAAAAAGAAATATACTGAGAGACTCATTAAGTCTAGCTATCTATGAAGCCTCTAATACTAGGATAGATGTCGGGACAAGACCCACAATAACAATAACAATAACAAAAAATAAAATGTGAAATTATCCAGAAAATAAGAAGGCTCACCAAAGCTATCTGATGCACAAAGTGATCTCAACGAAACACATGTTGATGATCCTGAACACTTGTATCTACATCATAAGAGAAGCAGGTCGAATGAAATCAGTACATTGAATGCACGAGTATGAAATATAGCTGAGGCAAAATAACTAAAAGAAAGGATTGCAATAGGTATAACATATGTCACGCCCCGAGCCTACACTCTGGACGCGACTGGCACTCAAGAACCATTGTTGGCCCCAAGCGAACCCTTGGCCTCACTTATGACTCAGCGGAAGACTTTACTCATCATTTAAAAGAAATCAAATGTAAATTTACTCAACTGTCTCAAAGTAACTTAGAATGTTTTAGAAATAAACATTCAACTAGCCAAAGTGGCAACTCAAGTCTCAACATAACAAATGAAAATGAAAAGACTCATGAATTAACATTTATCTATCTATGAAGCCTCTAATACTATGAGGGCTGTCAGGACAAGACCCTCAATCATCCCAACAACTTAAATGACAAAACATAATAAAGGGATCCTCTGGAAGCAATAAGGCTCACCAAACAATTCTGGAATCTCAACTGGATCAACGAAGCACTGGATGTTGATCCTGGTTACTTGTATCTGCATCATAAAAGATGCAGGCCAAATGGCGTCAGTACATGGAATGTACGAGCATGCAAGGGGAAATCTAAACAAGACATAAGCTTGAACAAGAACTGAAGAAACAACTTACCTCGTCTCAACTCAATGCAATATAAAACAACAATAAAGATGCAGTTTATATAAACATTTAAAACAGTAGATAACGACTCAATGTATTGAAAAATACAATAATATCTCAGTTGTACGTAAAAATACAAAATAAATTTTGTTTGGGAGATTCTCTAACCGACAACCATCACTATAAGCTATGTGATGATACAACATCTCACCCACGCTGCCAAAACTATCCTATACCTTGCCAGGGTATAAAACTCCTCAACTAAATGGATCCACTAGTCTATGCTTTAAACCAATAAGGAATCGTCTAAAAAGTATGATCCTTTCTATCCACGTTGGCTACATGGTTTATGGAGGTTGTGAGTTGTATGAACTCTTCCCCATATCGGTGCTCAATACTACTCCTAAAATATACTTAGCTCATTACGTTTTAAAGAAAACATTTCCTCTTTCTGTGGTTTGAGATTATTACTCAAAAATCTTTCTCTTAAAAGAGATGGTACTTAAAGTTGCTCATGAACTCTTTTGGAAATCAATGTTTCCTCTCTTGCTTGAATGTGAAAACATTTACTCTTGGGAATACTTAGTTCCCGCGTATCATTTTAAAGAAAATGAATGCAACTTTACTCTTCCTCAAACTCAAATGCTCAAGTCTCAAAACAAGCTTAGAAGGTTTGCAAAAGACTTCTCAAAATGACTCTAAAGAACTATCAAAACTTGACTCTTAGCTCTACCTTGAATTTGAATTATGGATTCAAGGGTTATGATTTGTGATAGGAAGGATATCGTAATGATTAAATGAGTTTTAGATAGTTAATCATGAGAAACGGTCAAAAAAACACTGTCTGGGGAGCAAGTCCGCAACGCAAAGATTAATTATAATATTTGATTGCGAAATAATTTTTGAAACAATGGAGTCCGCGTTCTCTCCGCGACGCGAAGAGAAAAACTGCCACGATCCTAAATCCTCTTCTAATCTGAATTACATCAAACTAATCTTCAACTTGCTTTAAATTTTGTATTACTTTAAATTAAATTTAGTATAATAAATCAAAATTTCCAAAATTGTTTGTTACTTGTTGAATAGTCGGAGTAATAATTCAAAATTAGATAACCAATTCGACAAGTTTCTTAGGGATTAATATATGGATTCAACCTCATGTAGTACTTATATAACTGTGTACATTATTGTATGTGTTAGCACAATAATTATTACTCAATTCATTTACTAGTTCAATTCATTTCAATTTGCTCATGAAAATATAGATTGTAGTCCAAACTAACCCATAAAAGATCGTACAAAAAATATTTTTAAAAACATATTTTCTTTATTTAATAGGTTATACATAGTCATTTTATTAGTTACTAAAAATTTTAAACAAACAATAAGGTAATTAATATTTAGTAAAAATTGTGCAGATTGAGTTATAACCCGCATTTTATAGTTTATTTTAGTAACTTTTGAATGAATTATAACTCATATATTTATTAACTTATCTCATTTTAATGAGAAAAGACATAAAGTCACCACTAAAGTTGTCCCGAATTTTCAAAAACACCTTAACTTTGCAGCCGTCTTATTACCCCATAAAAGTATTAAATATCTTTGGTAAATAGACCATTCTGACCCATTTTCCCCCAATGTTTGTGAACATGCAAATATCAGTGCGTGAATGTGTCAATTTACTTTCCAAAACCAATAAAAAAAAATGTCATAGTTCAGTTAGTATCTCTATTAATTAATTAAATCCTTAAATACACCATCTTCCCCAATTTTTCAATAGAGTTTATTCTTCAGATCTGCTATCAAACTCACGGTAAATTGCAATTTCATCCAAAAAAAAAA
Organism: Solanum stenotomum; assembly: GCF_019186545.1. Classification (NCBI taxonomy): domain Eukaryota; kingdom Viridiplantae; phylum Streptophyta; class Magnoliopsida; order Solanales; family Solanaceae; genus Solanum; species Solanum stenotomum. The sequence goes on along the minus strand of NC_064282.1, from coordinate 55,262,368 downwards.
ACGAACACGATAGTTTCACAATACAAGGTACCATTGTACAAGAGAGAACACAAATTCCGGTAGCGACGCAAATCAAAATTAGAATCTTTGTACCGAATTTCGACAACAATGTCGACCCTATTCTACCATTTATTAAGACACTAGCTTCCCCAAATTTTTAATAGAATTTATTTTCAAGTTTACTATGAAACTTATTGTAAATTGTAATTTTATCTGAAAAAGACGAACATAAAATGACAGTAAAATATTAATTGGATACAATGACCCTGACCTATCTTTATTTTTCTAGTGGTGGATGGATATTTCAGCTTCCATTGTCGCCGGAGCTCAAAAAAGAGTATCCCTAAACAAACTCAACTCAATCCATCTATTTAACATCTCCACCAAAATGCTGGTGAAGTACAACAAAGTGTATTATCCTAATTACTACTACCTTAATTAAAACTAATGAATTCACTGATGGTGAAAGTTTATCTTAAAAGTCATGATGAAAGCGATTTGTGCTTATCATTTAGCAAGTCTCGACAAAAAACTTTTTTTTCCTTTTCTTTGAATGGGCAAAGATGAACTGTCATTTCTTATATTTTTATAGCTCCATCATACTCTGAGATATTTATTGTTTCTTTTTCTATTTCTATGTTAATGGGATACTCAAAAGAGATATTTTTCTTATGGAAAAGAAAGATAAAGTTCTTTGGGTATGGTTTCATTGAACCTAATTCGAATATATATACATATAGCTTCATATATATATATAGTGTACGTAGCACGAGTTTTCATTAAAGGGTGTTAAAATATATAAAATAATATATATTCACAAAGAAGTTGAGTAATATTAATATGTAATATATATATATATATATAATAATTTTATAAATTTATATAATACAGTATAATTTTTCAAACGTAAAAGTGTTACTCTACCACTGCATATACGGAGAAACTAGTGAGAGTATCCATCTTCTATTAGTGTTCAACTGTATTTAGAGAAAAAAAAAATACATACTCAAATAATAATACATGCACTATGTCATAATAACTTAAGTAAAATATATTATTCAATCATTGTCACATGACAAATCTATGAGTAATTATACATGCTACTCATAACAGTTTGTTGAATGCAACGATAATTTTTATCAATAATTAATTAACGGCAATAGCTTAATTATTATTAAATGTATATTTTAAATAGCTATTAGTATTCTTTATAAATGTCCCTAAAACCTATAACAACATTGAATTTAATGATAATTAACTAATATTTGTTAATATATATACTTATTACAGTTAAAAATTATTTTCATTGTAATGTTAGTACACATTGTTTTATATGAAAATATTACTAATCTGCTGGAATGGCTGCATTGTTAATGTTATGGATTCATCCTATCGAATAAATTATTGACTCAAATTTTGTATGTGTTAAAAATTTCAATAATAGATTTGTAATTCAGTAACAAGTTGTAATAAAATTCGAAATTAAATTTTGAACCATAAAATTTAAATTATGAATTCACCCTTATTTGAACATTGGAGTTTGACTCTTTAATATAGTCATAATTTTCATTACTTATATCTTTTGAGAATTTTAAACAAATTTCATAGGCTCAAGAATCAATTACATCTTATTTCTATTCTTTTCAAATTACGAAAATCCCTTAAATTTGGTGGAATTCGGATATATTCCAAAACGTCCTGATAAATCGCGTCCCAGTTTCGGATACATCTCTCAAGTATGATACATCACGTTTTGATTTCGAATATATCACTCAAATTTGTGATACATTATATGTCTCGATACATGATGCATCTGAGAATATGAGAGAGTAGTAATTTTATAATTTTTTAAATGATAATTTTTTTAAAAAATATAATAAAATAAGTTACATATTTAAATAGATTTTTCCGGATCGATTTTCATCTAGCAAAAAGATGAAAGCAATTTTACTTGGTGCTGGTAAGTTGGACTATATGTGTTCCTCCTAACTGATCTTTTGTATGTTGGCAAGTTTCGATCAATCCAATCGTCAATTAATTGACAACTTAGCTTGGAGTGTGTTTGGTATGGGGCAAAATATTTTTCGGAAATTAATTTTTAATTTTCTTATATTTGATTGATTAAAAAGAAAATATCTAGGAAAATAATTCATTTAAAAATAAGAAAAATAAGTTCTTTAATGAAAATAAAAAAAAACAAAATCATAAATAACATTTCAAGTTTATTGTCTCCTCTCCACCCGCCCAATATACTCAATCTCTAGCACCCCTTGATCATCCCACCTCGATCCCACCAACCTTCGAACTCCCACTCCCTACACCATCCTGCCTACATTGTGGTTTGCTAGATTGCATGTAAATGCTTTTAATTAGAATAATGTTTTCTTACTTACTTATCAAACACTAAAAAATGAGTGATAAATTTATTTAATTTATAACAAAACATTCCCTAAAAAAACATATAATGATTCTAAGAGACTGTAGTGGATCACTTGTGTCATTTAATTGTTACTAAATGTGTATTTTAAACGGCTATTATCATTCTTTGTTAATATTTTTAAAATTTATAATGATATTGAATCTAATGACAATTATAATGCTTGTTAATATGTATATTTATTACCGCTAAAAATTATTTTTATTGTAACATGAGTACACATTGTTTTATATGAAAATATTAATAATCTGCAGGAATGGCTGCAGTGTTTAATGTTATGGATTCATCCTATCGAATAAATTATTGACTCAAATTTTGTATGTGTTAAAATTTAATAATAAATTTGTAATTCAATGACAAGCTGTAATAAAATTTGAAATTAAATTTGAACCATAAAATTCAAACTATAAATTAGCCCCTTATTTGAATGTTGGAGTTTTGACTCTCTGATATAGTCATAATTTTCATTACTTTGTGTTGTTAAGTATGTCCCCCATAACTGATCTTTTGTATGTTGGCAAGTTTCGATCAATCCAATCGTCAATTAATTAACAACTTAGAGTGTGTTTGATATGGGGTAAATACTTTTCGGAAATTAAATTTTAATTTTCTCATATTTAATTAATTAAAACAAAGTGTATGTCTAGGGAGGAAAATGACTTTTTTTTTAATGAAAATAGAAAGAAAAAAAAAGTTTATAAGTAACATTTCAAGTTTTTTGTCTCCTCTCCATCCGTTCAATATCCTTAATCTTTCGTCCCTTGATCATCCCACCTCGATCCCACCACCTTCAAACTCATACTCCAACGTCATCCGGCCTATATAGTGGTTTACTAGATTGCATGTAAATGCTTTTAGAATAATAATTTCTTATTTATTTATCAAATACTAGAAAACGACTGAGAGAATTATTTAATTTCCAATGAAACATTTTTCAAAAAAAAAATTTTCTCTCCTACCAAACACACCTTTAATAATTACAGTAATAGTAACGAATAGTTTTAGGTCAGAACTGATCATCAAGACATACGAATTTATATTCTTTTCGTATGTTAGCTCTTTGTACTACTTGATGTAAAATGCACTTCTAAAAAAATAAGAAATTAATGATAGAGAAAATTTCATAGCTAAATAATTAAGCTTTATATTAATATGATTTAGCTACAGATTAATAAGGGATTATAAAAAATTAAATTAGCTACAAGCTTTTTANTACTTGATGTAAAATGCACTTCTAAAAAAATAAGAAATTAATGATAGAGAAAATTTCATAGCTAAATAATTAAGCTTTATATTAATATGATTTAGCTACAAATTAATAAGGGATTATAAAAAATTAAATTAGCTAAAAGCTTTTTAAGTAATGAATTAGTTAAAAATTATTGATAAATTATATAGCTAATTTTGAATTAAAGATTACCTTAGTGATCTAATCAAATTGACAATGTATTTGCCTATTTGGTAGTATTATTGTGAGTCATTTTCCTCTTTTGCAAAGCAACATGTACGTGTTATTCATCTTTAAATATCCTGTCATAGCAATTGAAAAAATTGTTCATATGTGCAAATTAAATGCGCAATACCGAAATTACACAATGAGCACAGAATTCATTTATTAAAAATAAATGTCTGAACAACACCTCTTTTAAGAGTAGTAGTGAATCAAATATTAGGGGCATGAAAAATTGAATCGAAAAAATGTTATTGATTTATTATTATTGAATTAATGAGATTTTAATTATTTTATTAAAAAAATTATCGGGTTATTGGTTCGATTTTAATTTTTAGTCTTAGATTATTGAGTAAATCGCTAATCCATTAAGACTATAGTAATTTACTACTTTGCCCCTACATAAATATTAAATAGGCGAAATGGTCTGGTAGACCCTTATACTTGTATCAGTTTGTATTCTAAACTCTTCTACTTACCTTTTTGTCATCTGGACCCTTAAACTCAATTAAAATGAGATTATTAAGCCTCTCCAATCATGTGTGTAGCTCACTCTCCTTTATATAATTGACCTGTCATATCCATGTCATATATATTAATGCCAAGTCATAATTTTCTTAATAACTATTTTTAATTATTAATAAAAATATTAAATAAAAGACTAATTAAATCAATAAAATTTTCTATTTTACCAAATAAAATAAAATTATTGTTTCTCTCACCTTCCCTCCACCTCCCCTAACCAACCATCACTGTCAAAACTCAACCATCTCCACATCCCCTATTTTTTCTTCTTCATTTTTTTTCACAGAAAAAGGAGGCATCACTTAATTTAATGAAATTAAACAAAAATCTAACAACTTTATGAAAATAGATTGGGAGCATTTTTGGGTTCTTCGTAGAAGAAAAAAAGAAAAAGAAAAGGATGTCGCCGTCTCCGGAGAAAGTCGTCGCTGTCGTCGCCATTTTTGTCGGCGAAATCACATATACTTTCTTTCTCACCATCTTCATTTCCGTCGCATACCATCACTATTTTTTTTCCTCCTCCAACCTCTACAAAAACAACAACCTAAGCCACCACACCACCAGATCTGGCCCGCTTGTCTCTCTCACGCCACTGCGATTCAGTGGTCTCCGGCGAGCGCTGGTCTCCGATGTTAGTAAATTATGGAGAAGAAAAAAAGAAGCTTTCAGGCGTGGCCAAAAAGAAAGGGGTAGTGGGGAAGAAGAAAATACTTTTTAATTAATTATTTTTTAAAAAATATATATTTCTTTTTTAATTTTAATATTTTTTTTAACCTAAAAAAGTTATTCACTCGCCTTAAGGTGCGTGAAGTCACACAATTTTGCCAACTCAGCCATCTTAAAGACACATAAGCTTGGTCAATGATCAGAGGGACTTGCTAAATTATGTTTTATTGAGTTTAAGGGTCCAAATGACAAAAGAGCAAGTACAAGGATTCAAAATACAAACTGATACAAGTATAGAGTCCATCAGACCATTTTGCATATTAAATATAATCTCAGAATGTTACTTGTTATTGTATTTTTCCTTTAACCTTCAATTCACATTTCATAGGAACTTTGAATTTACAAATTCACATTATACAAAATGTCAAAATCTATTAATTTCTCTTTATGGTGCACTTGTATAGTTCTTTTCATGTTAGTTATTATTGTTTCTATTTTATAAGTGTTTTATAAAGTTACATTATTGTCTTGTTGCGTCAAATTATTGGAGAAATCATATATTTGATTTATAAACATTTTCTTATTGATTAAATCGATAATCAAGCAGTTAAGGATCAAAATTGATAAATCAATAAATAAAATATCTTATTAATTTAATATAATTAAAATCCAAAAATTGACAATATATAAACCAAACCGGCCGATACACACAAAATCAAATATCCGTAAATAAGTTAGGGAAATATATTTTACAAAAGACGACAAATGAGGGTAAAAAGATTTTTAAAAAAATGGAAAATAGGAGGTTAGAGTTAAAAGATAAAGAGTCCAAAATAGGGGTTAAACGTGGCATTCAACTAAGCATTCCAAGTTTAGATCATTCGCTATGCTACTCGTCCTTTCTTACTGCCCATTTTTCCCTGCTGTATAGTATTAGGGGTACCCCCTGTTACCCCCTTTACTAACTTCTTCTTCTTCCCATCTCCTATTTAGCAACAAATCTTTCAAGGGTTTTTCAGATAAACAAAAATCTCTTTCCCTCATGAGATGGTGGGACTCAGTGTAGTACTCGAAGGTTACAATAATAAAGATATTAATACAACTACTTCTACTTGGCAAATTCTTAACAAAGCTAGTATGGTATTGATGAAACCCACTTCTCCCTCCTCGATCCCTTCTTCTCCTTTTTCCCCTCGAAAATCTCCAGCAGCTTCTGGATTTCTCGATTCCTGTTTCCTTTGTAAGCAGAAACTCTTACCTGGCAAAGACATCTACATGTACAAGTAAGCCGCTAGCTCATCTCCTCTCTATTTGCTTAAATTTAAGGAAATACTTACTAATGTCTAATTTCAAATCCTGAATCTATTTGTATTGCGATTTGCGGGGGGTAATACGTCTGATGATTATGTTTTATTTTACAGGGGAGAATGGGCATTTTGTAGCGTAGACTGCAGATGCAAGCAGATTTTTATGGATGAAGAAGACAGTATAAAGACGAAATCTCAAGCTTCGAATTCTTCTTCTTCTAATAAATCGTGTACTTCTTCTTCTTCATCATCGTCGTCGTCGTCTTCCCGGAGTAGGAAAATGGCGGCGGGGAACCGACCCAATGGGTTTGCATACTGAGAAAGGAGTTCAGTTCCACGAAAAATTTGCTGCTTTCCAGTTTTGTCCTCGATACATTTTGTAATGCCTATGCTATCCCTTTCAATTTTATTTTATTACCGTAGTAGTTTTATTTTATGAAATTAATATTAGTAGTACGAAAATTTGGAAACAAACAAAACTGCTGCTAGTTTTCATTTATCAGCCCCTGGGTTTTGGTTTCCCGTTGCCAATTTAACTAAATTGCAAAATAATGTTATTGAGAATCTTTCTTTTTCTAGAATATGGGGTTGTAGGGACTGTCGGGATATTCTGGGTAATAAATGAAAAAGTGGCATATTTCCAAATTATACCCCTCAAAGGAGTGATGAGTCACTCTTTTATTTTATTTTATTGCATTTAATGTCATTAAATTTTATTTTTTAATATCACTTTAAAAGAAATGAAATGAAATTTTTCTTCGAATCGATTGTTATTTTTTCCCCATTAATAAAGCCAAAAAGGTGACAATTTGAGTAGTTAATTAATTAAGTAATAAAAGTTAAAAGAATATTTTGAGATCCTCGTAGGATATGGTTAATATTTTTATATAGAGTTCATTCATGGGTGCACGTGTGAAGGCACCATGCACTAGATAACAATGAGATGTTCATTCTTTGTTACTTCGCAAGTTTTTATGGAAATTTTAGTAGCTTTTGTACGTGTGATTTCATATCGTGATTTCAAATTAACGTACGATTATTTATTGGATCACCTTATTTAGTTATCGTGCAACGTGGGTGGGGATCATATAGAGTAGAGGTGTCAAAATTGAGCCCAAGTGTAGGTAATCCGTCCAATCCGCACATAATTTTAAGGGTTGGACTCAAGATAATTTGAAATTGATTCAATCTCAACCCATTCAAGTTCTAACCCATTTAAAAGAATCCTCAATTGAGTCTAATTTTATCTTCAATCTCAACCCGTTTTAAGACTTTTTATTTGCATTGATGTAATGTATGTTCCTATATTAAAGGTATGAATTACTATCTATTTTATATCTTTTAGGATTTATCTATCAATTTTTAATTTCTTTTTTTAAATTTTCTTTAGTTGAAATTCAAATTGTGGTTATAAAATTTAAATAACAATATATTAAAATTAATGAATTAAGCGGGTCAAGACCCAACCCATTTTTAATCCCATTGGAGCTCAATCCATTTGAGCCCAAAGTAAACTTGGGCCGGTCAGGATCCAACCCAATTTATATTTCAATCCATTTTAATATCTGTAATTTTAACTCAACCCGCTCATTTAACACCCCTAATATAGAGCATCCTCAAAGAACTAAATTCGCCGTGTATTCACAATAATTTCAAGCATATATTGTAGAATTTGTGCCAAAAGCATATCGAAATATTTTGTCCTGTATTAACAAAGATAGGGAATATAATGTATGTTCATAGTTAATTAATTGATAGGAAAGAATTAAAAGAAATATTGAGAATATAATTAACTAGTAGAAATGTTTTTTCTCTAACAACTTAAGTTTTTAGATAATATGGTCCTGCAAATAATGGATGTGTTGAAAATATAATTAAGAGAAATACATAATTACCCCATTAAAGTAAAACCTGTTTTTGAAAAAACACTTGAACTTTGTAGGGGTTTTATTACCCCCCCCCCCCTATTCTTATTTAGAATGAATTTATTGTCCCATTACGTACCTACGTGGCATGTAGAGTGTAGTTCACTCTCTGGTAGAGAGTGAGCTGAACCAAAAAGTAAATAAATATTTATTTAATTAGAAATATTATTATTTTTCTTTTCTTTTATTTATTTTATTGTACTTTCTCAATTCTTTAATTTTGTTTTTTTCTTCCCCAATTTTTTCAAAGAACAAACTACCTCTTCTCTATCTTCTTCCACTTACAAGACCCATTTACTTCACTCATTTTTTTCCTTGTCTGCTTGCTTCACTTTGTTCCTTTTTCTTCTTTTGCCCTTATATTTTTTTCAAAATAGTAATAATTGTAAACCTCCTTGATAACATTGTTCTTTTTTAAAATAAAAATAAATTATTATGTAGTTCTTTAGCATGTAAATAAAAAATTTCTTCGATTTGAGAGTATTATAGAATTTCATTACCTTCATCGTAATGGTGTTCCGCTGCATAGTTGTTGTAATTTTTTAAAAGGAAAGAGTAGATTGGAGGTGATTACTAATTCTCAATTTATAATTTGTTAGTAATTTTATTTTTGATTTAACAATAATTTGATGATATTAATGGTGGAGATGGTATAATAATAGTGGCATGATTAAAACTACTCTAGAGAATTAATGAAGATGGCGGCTACGTAGAGGATTTTGGTGATGACAGCTAAAAGGACTGAAGAAGAGCAGAGGAGGGTAATGAAGAAGAAGAAGAAAGAGAAAAAGAAAAAAAAATGAAGTTAATAAAATAAGAAAAACAAAAATGAAAATAAAGATTAAAAATTAAAATTAACACGTGGCAGATTATAACTAGTGCGTGATTGCACTTCTTTTCTTGCAATTGAGGATGGCTGAAAAATGAGATATTTACAACACTTTAAAATTGTTTAAGGAGGTAGTAGGATCCTCGCAAAGTTCAAGTGTTTTTTTAAAAAACAGATCTTACTTTAATGGGGTAATTATATATTTTCCTTATAATTAACTAATAATGTATTTTTTAAGTTTAAGTTTTTAGATGAAATAATTAAGCACAATATTCAAATTTGTTAGTATTTTATTTGGAATTAGTTGTGTGATATTTTGAAGATTACATGTCTAGTTGGAATCCAAGGTGGATATATATTATTGGTACTTAATTTGGAAAATTGCAATCGATTGGTTATCTTTGGGCAATGCATGCATGTAGCCTTCATTTATAGTGCTATTTCACTTCTTATTCCTTCCTTCAAAAATAGGTGCATGTGTTGATCATGATTGGTTTTCCAAAGCAAATGGAAAGAGATATATAGGCCCTCCCTTTCATTTTAATAATTGGGCTTATATATTTATTTATTTATGGGAAAATGTATAAGTATCCCCCAGTCTATATCCGAAATTTCAGAGACACACCTAATCTTTACTAAGGTCCTATTACCCCCCCGAACTTATTTTATATGTAATATTCTACCCCTTTTTGGCCTACGTGGCACTGTCTTGTGGGCCCAGCGCATGTTGACATTTTTTTCGAGGATAGTGCCACGTAGGCCGAAAAGGGGTAAAATATTATAGATAAATTAAGTTTGGGGGGG
>NC_064282.1:55183768-55252406 GCF_019186545.1 Solanum stenotomum | reverse complement strand
GTAAAGGTTAGGTGTGTCTCTGGGATTTCGGGCATAGGCTGGGGGGTACTTATGTATTTTCCCTTTATTTATTTATTTAGCAAGTTGAAAAAAATATTTTTTTTCTCATACAATTATTAATATTATAATAATATTTTACTAATAAATGTATCCTTAATTAAAAACTTGGGAAAATGCATAAGTACCCCTAGCCTATACCCGAAATTCCAGAGACACACCTAACCTTTACTAAGGTCCTATTACCCTCCGAACTTATTTTATATATAATATTCTACCCCTTTTTGGCCTACGTGGCACTATCTTTGTGGGCCCAGTGCATGTTGACATTTTTTTCAAGATAGTTCCACGTAGGCAGAAAAGGAGTAGAATATTATAGATAAATTAAGTTCGAGGGGTAATAAGACCTTAGTAAAAGTTATGTGTGTCTCTGGGATTTCGGGCATAGGCTAGGGGGTACTTATGCATTTTCCCTAAAAACTTTTTTAAAAGGTTATATCAAATCATTATAATAAGTCAAGTAGAATGAAACTGAATCTCTTTCTTTTTCTTTTGTGGGTGATGAGTTTTCTTTAATAATAAATATTTATAAGTATCTTTTGTTTCCTACTTTTTGTGTTCCTAATTACTTATCCATTTTTGAATTGTCACACCTATTAAGAAAACAATAATTGATATAGTGAGTTTACTATTTTACCCCTATTAATTATGAAGTGGATGAATTAAAACTTAAGATTTTCAAGAAGTTCTACATTTTTCAAAGTAATAAATTGAGGGTATAATAGAAAATTTTTTGTTGTCCTTTCTTAATTCGTCAAAATTGATAAGTAATTAGAAATAATTAAAAAAAAAATAGACAAATAATTAGGGACAAAAAGAATATTAAATGTCTACATCTAAATGTTGAACCAGATTTTTCACGTGGATATTTACATGGACTTTTTACTGCTGAGTGCTGACTTTTAATTATTTGCCTTAAAAAACTTAAAGAGGAGAAAATATATAGAATAATCTTGGACAACGAAAGATACCAATTTCATGGAAAATGACATTATTTCATCTATAAAATTCAAGAATGAGTGGTTAATGCTCAGACGGACATGACAAATCTATCCTAATTACTAGTAATTAGTAACCACAGTCATTAAATAAGTATGAGTAATAATTAAGTATAGCGTTCCCTCTATCATTTTTATTTGACCAACCAATCAACTAAATTTGAAACTCAATCAAAACAAGATTTTTGAACTTCTCCTATTATGTATATAGTTCAGTCAGTCGCCCTTAAATAGAGGACATGTTAAATTCATGTCACATAAATTAATAACATATTATAATTATATTTGTTAAGTATTTTTAAAAAATTATTAAGTAGGTAAAATAATAATTTTTTAACTCCACGGCAGCACAAAACCTAAGTTGACGCCTCCCTCCTCCTCTCCTCTCTCCATTCCCACCGCGAAACAGTCAGAAGCCACCAGAGAAAGTCGTCAACACTACTCATCTTTCGAACTATCAGGGACCGAAGAAATGTTTTTTTTTAAAAAATAATTATTATTTTATTCGTTTATAATTTTAATATTTTTAAAATTTAAATATGGTATTAACTTGCCTTAAGTATGTAGTTACACACTTGTATTTTATTGAATTTAAGGTTCAATTGGTAAATGATTAAGTAGAAAGATTCATAATACAAATTCATACAAGTACATGGGTCTATTAAACTATTTCATGACTTTTTTATCTTGTTCAGAATTGGCTTGACACGTCTTTTAAAAACAATAGACAAAATGTTAATTTCATATTTTATAAATATAATAAGTAATAATATTTTAGAAAATTCATTGTATAATGACTGTATATAGCTATGGGTCGATTAGTGATTGATTAGGAGGGATGTTATGCATATATTATATCTTGTATAGGTAATTTTATATTTGGTTGTTAGTTAGGATTATGTATAAATTTATAAACGGTTTGATTTACAATTTAGGAATTTGCATAACTATGAAGCATCTATGTATAATTTTATGCAATGCATGATAGAATTGAAATAATTGATATATGAATAACTAAATTCTACCTAAAATAATACATACATTTTCTCATAATTAATTCATGTACAACTAACATATGTATAACCTTTGTTAGCTAGCAAAGGAACCCTTAAAAATAAGGGTAAATTAAGAACTTCTTGTTTGGTTTGAAAACAAGTTATGCTGGATTATTTATGATGAAATTAGTTATGTTGAAATTATTTTTTATTGGTTGTTTGGTTTGTCAAATATGCATGATATAATTTCTAAGAATAAGTTGTTTGTTTATAAAAGAGGATTTAAGGGGTTACTTTTATTATTTTACATTTTTATCATGGAATAAGTTATCCCGAGATTAATATTCCATTGATAAGAGAAATAACTTATCTCAATCATAATTATTAATTTCAAGATAAGTTATCCCACATTTTATAACCTACCAAAGAATTGAAGGATACGAAGAACTTATCCAAGATTATTTTTCTTTATTAGGTGATAAATTACCTCTTGACCTTAAATTAGATAAATAAAAATAAGAGGAAGAGCAAACCAAAGAAAAAGACAACAAAATTACATCAGCGGTCAATTATAGTCGAGTCAGATAAATGCTGATGAATTGAGGATGAAGCAAAGCCAAATATTAACTCCTTCTCCTTTTTAAATTGAAAGCAAAAGCTTTGTTCACCTTTTACTTTTCCACTACTCACAAAATTTAAATGAAAAACAACAAAGTAGGACCAACCTCATTTTTTTATATAATAAAAATAAATACGATTACAAGCTTTACTAGAAAAATCAACTAATAGCTACAAGTCTTCTCTAAATATTGTCATTATCGTACGAGTATAATTTTAAGTACTTTGAAACTGTTGTTAATAATAACTATAACAATATATTGAGTGAAATTTCAGTAAGTAGGTTTTGAAAGGGTAAAGTGTACGTAGATCTTTATTTTTATCTCGTGGAAGCAGAGACTTTGAAACTGTTGTTAACAACAATATATCCAATGAAATCTCATTCAATAGGTTTTGAAAAGATAAAATGTACATAGATCTTATTTTTATCTCGTGGAAGTAGAGACATTGAAATTGTTGTTAACAACAATGATAACATCAATATATCTAATGAAATCCCACTCAGTAGGTCTTGAAAGGGCCGGATAAAATGGACGTAGATCTTATTCCTATCCACGGTAAAGACTTTGAAACTGTTGTTGCACACTTTTAAACACAGTAATCTCTTTTTATTATAGGATGCCATGTTTGTTTCTCGAAAAAATAATGAAATAAAACGTATGGTTGGCAGTGGGAAGCAACGGGAGCAGAGGGTACCAGAGACGAAAGAGGCTTTGAGGAAATTTAGTACTTTTGTTTGGAATCAATTTGGGCCTGAAACTTGTTGCCAGTTAACACTCCTTTTGCTTTGCCATTTTGGTCCGCACACCTCTTCCCTTGGAAAGGGACACATTGGCCCATCTTTGTCTTTTTAGATTCCAATACTCATGGTCACTACAAAAAAACAAAAAAAAAATCATACTGTAATATTTTTTTTGAGATAAGCTATAGTTTATTTATTTACCGTTATAGTTACTGTTTTGATTTAGTTGTTGTATTAGTTTGTTAATAGCATGTATCAGTGGCGTAGCTAGAAATTTCACGAAGGGTGTCCAAGAATTATATAAGCATTTTTTTTTTGATAAATGGACGCACTAAAAAGTTCAAAATCGAACTATGTACTATTAATATTCTTTTATGAATAAATGTTCTAAAATTTTAAAAATCAAATCGCATGATATGTAGCTTAATCATTTTTAAGTTTCAAACTTACACTAATCTCTAGTGACGACAACAATATCGAGACACGAAAAATGGAAGTAGAAACAAATGAGGTCTTCTTTTGTTTGCTTTTAACGACATTGTACAAATATTAGAATTTTATTTCAAACTTTAATGAAAAGAAATAAAAAATCAAATTCGTTGAAAATTCAATTAGCTTTATTAGATTTTTAAGTTAAAAATTTATATGAAATTTACTAACTCTTAGACAATTAAAGGAATAATAAAATATGAGCTCTTTAAAAAATGACTTGCTTTTAACAGCGTTATACAAATATTAGAATTTTATTTCAAACTTTAATGAAAAGAAATAAAAAATTAACTTCATTGAAAATTCAATAAGCTTTATTAGATTTTTAAATTATAGATTTATAAGAAATTTACTAACTATTACCTTAGACAACTAAAGGAATAATGAAATATGAGCTCTTTAAAAAATGACTATAAAAGATAAGTTGCTGCAGGGATTCGAACCTGCGCGTTAAATCTCTACAAGAGAGCCTCCAACCGCTGAGCCACAATAGCTTATTATGACAAGGGTGTCCAAATTATAAACTTTAACCATTTTGAACAGGATTTTATTTAGGTGTACGGTATAATTTTCCAACGAAGGGTGTCCAATCACTATAGCTCCGCCCCTGGCATGTATCTGTTAGTTCTATATCAGTAATACAATTTTTTGAAAAAAAAAGTTATTTATATAAACTGTTATCAACTTGTATCAATTGAATTCATTCGCTATGATTTCAATTGTATTCAACATCCACAATCTAACTATAGCTTTGGAAAACATTTTTATAAATTATTACTAGCTTGTATCACTTGTTTATTCGCTTTAAAATGACTTGTTGTAACTCCCCGAAAACTTCTAAGTTAAGGTCCGAATCATTCTTCATTTGCAAAAAAATACATATCAAGTGTTTATTAAATTGTTCTTAGGTGTTAAGATCAATTCTATAGTGTGAGAATGATTTTGGATATGAATTAAGGTCACTAGAATCCCCGAACATAAAATTGAGTTGAAAGTTTCCTTCCCGATTAAGTTTTGATGTAAGATTTTACTTAGGTCAACTTCAAATGATCATATGTCTCAACATAATGATATAGGTGGCTCATGACCTATCAAATTAAAGTTTTATGAGTCCTCTTTCCAACGCCACCAAATTTGCCTCATTTAGAGTTTGGAGTAAAATAGTTGAGGTTGTTTTACTAGAGACTACCACAACAGAGTTTTCTGAATCAGTGAACTACGAAATCCTTCTACCGAGTCGTAGTTCAGAGAGTCAAGTTTTGAGGTCCAATTCCTACGAACCCATCTACGGGTCGTGGAACCTTCTACGAGACATAGTTTGGACCCGTAGAATGAGTTTTTGAGCCTTAAAATTCAATATAATTACGGATTGGATCTACGGTCGGTAGAAACTATCATACTCCGAGCTTACACCCTAGACGTGGCAGACACTCGAGAACCATTGCTGGTCCCCAAGAGAATTCTTGGCCTGGCTGACTACTTAGCGGAATACTTACTCAAGTTATGATAGACTCAAAACATAATTAAATCTAATAAACTCAAATTCTCATCATATAAAGTCTGAAAAATACTCAATAACGATACTTATAATTTGTAAAAAATATTCAAAAGAAAGTGAATACTGAGAGACACCTCGACTCTGTCTATCTATAAAGCCTATACTATCAAAGAAGGATGTCGGGACAAGACCCACAACATCTCAAAACTACTAACTAGAAAGTAAATGTGAAGTCCTCCGAAATGCAAGGAAGCTTACTACAAGATAGCTGAAGTGTAGAGTGATTTCGACGAAGCGTCTTTGATGATCCTGAACACATGTATCTGCATCATAAAAAGATGCACGTCGAATGACATCAATACATTGAATGTACGAGTATGTAAGATAGTTAAATAACAAATAACTAAACTGAAAAGACTGCAATAGATAAAATATACTCAAGCTAAATGTAAAGAAATAAAGGAGTTAAATCATTTAAAATTTTACAAAATACTTACTCATCTCCAAACTCAACATAATAAGTGAAATATTAAAATAAACTTTAACTCTATTGGGAGATTAATTCTCTAAACATGATGATACAACGTCTCGTCCACACTGTAAAAATTATCTTATACCGTTCCGGGGTATAAACCTATCAACTAAGTGGATCCACTAAGCAATAATGATTCATATAAAAAGTATGATCATGTAACCATGTTGGCAAGACATGGTTTGTGAGGATTTTGAGTTGTCTGAACTCATCCCCATATCAGTGCTCAATACTACTCCCAATAATATATATACTTAAGCTCAAATGTATAAAATATACTCTAATTTCTTTGGTTTGAGATAATTGCTCAAACTATTCTCTTAAAAAAAGGTAACTGCTCTAAAATATCTCTGAACTCATAAACTCATTTAGAAATCAAGGTTTCTTTTTGTCAATGTAACAAAATGATACATTTGGGACTACTCTGTTCTCTTAAACTTCACTAAGAAATTTTCTTTAAACTATACTCAAACTATGCTTTACTTTCTCATAAAAAAATAGTTTAAAACAAATGTTTATTGTGATCTGATCATTGATGACTCGGGAAGTCGTACTACATAAACATTGAAGGCATATCTGATGTCATATTGCTTAAACATTGATGACATACTCGAATGTCATACTAATCATGAATCATAGTTCTCTTCTCAATTATTTAAAAATATTACTTTTGAAATCATTTGTGTTCACGTAAACTCTTGCTCAAAACTTGATTAAAACTCTTTCTCAAACTTCTCTTTACTTTCTTAAAAACTCATGTTTAAAATAAAATGTTGGCTTTAAAAGACTCTCAAAATTTATAACTCAAAACAGGGTTCATGTTGAAATATAGACATGAACAACTCAACTCAAGGATCTAAATAACAATATAGAATAACTCAATACTCAAAGATTGAAGGAATCTTGAATGGAAGTCTTTTGCTTTGCTTTTTCCTTGGGGGTTTGCCTTAGGATTTGAGAGAGAAAAGAATGAGGAATTAAGAGATGAAAACTTGATTGGTATGGGCCTTTAATTAGTCAAGAAATTCGTATGGATTTCTTAGAGGTAAAAAACAAAAATGACCATTTTTAATGTTTTTCCGTCGGCTAATTCGTCACTGTACTCTATTAGGTTACTAAAATGGTCATAACATTTTACTCGAAACTTAGATTGACATAAATTTGGTGGTGTTGTAAGAAGATCTAAATAAATTTAATATGACAGGTTATGTGCCACGTAAATCCTTATATTCTAAGACATATGGTCATTTGAAGTTGACCTAAGTAAAATCTTTCATTAAAACTTAATCGGTATGAAAGCTTTCAACTCAACTTTGTGCTAGGGGATAGTGACCTTAATTAATATCCAAATTCATTCCCACACTAAAGAATTGACCTTTACACATATGGGAAAATTTAAGAATCACCTGATACAACCTTACATGTAAATGAAGAATAGTTCGGGCCTTAGCTTAGAAATTTTTGGGGTATTACAGAAACTACTACATGTCGTAGTATGGACCCGTAGGATGAAATTTTGAGCCTTAAAATTTAATATAAATTTCACGGATGGGATCTACGGTCCGTAGATAAACCACGAATCGTAGATGACCGTGTGGAAGGTTTTTGTCAGCTTTTTAAGAGGGATAGTTCAGTCTTTTCCCACCCATTCTAAGCCTAAATCCCGATATTTTTACACCTAAATAAGGTTCTAAATAATATTAATCGACCCTATTACTCTCATTAATGCTTCCAAGTCTTAGAGCAAGGATCCAAGAAGAGAAAGTTTGGATTTTCAAGCGTTCTTTCAATTTTGTCAAGAACTGTGTTCTTCCGGGTATATAAAGCTACTCATAGTGATGGACTAAGTTCGTACTCACACCCGACATCTGAATTCATTTAGGATCCAAGAGGAGAAATTTAAGGTTTTCAAGCATTCTTTCAATTTCATCAAGAACTTTGTTCTTCCAGGTATGTAAAGCTACTCATAGTGATGGACTAAGCTCGTCCTCACACCCTACATCTAAGTTCATTCATTAAATGGTTATGATGAGAGTTTTATCTGTAGTCTCTTGAAATTTGAATTTAGTTGTGTTTCCGTGAATTTCAATTCCTTAAACGTTGAGATTTTGATTTCTATTATGCATATTGAATTCTAAATTGTTGTTCATGTTTGGGAGAAGGCACAAGTATCTCCCTAGACTATGACCGAAATCCCAGAGACACACCTTTACTAAACTAAGGTCATATTACTCCTCTGGACTCATTTTATATATAATATTATACAACTTTTGGCTTATGTGGCACACTCCATGACTCCACGTAGTTGAAGCGCGTGACATATATTTGGATGCCACGTAAGACAAAAAGGTGTACAAAATTACAAATAAATGAGTTCAGGGGGGTAATAGGACTTTAGTTTAGTTAAGGCGTGTCTCTGGGATTTGGGTCATAGTATAGGGAGGTACTTCTACCTTTTTCCTTCATGTTTCGTATCATATGAACCATATTTGTTTATAAAAGGCATGTTTATAAAGATTATTACATAAGATTTCTTATACATCAATTCCACACTTGATAGATAAGTCCATAAGTATACATTTAAATGCATGTTTTGAAAAGAATTTTTAAAGAAAGAATCAAATGATCTCATACATACTATTTGACAGTTGAGAAGGAGAAAGAGTATAATTGATTTTCTTTCGAAAAGTATTTCAGTAAAAAAAGTGAAAGTAAAGTAAAGATATAGTCTTTTTTCTAAGTAAAGGGAAATTGAGCATAATTGATATGATTTATTTTGGGAGTAGTATCGAGCATCAATTTGGGTAAGAGTCTATTTTTAACTCAAAGTCCCATAAAACTACATAGTCAGCGTTGGATAGGATCACACCAAATTTTCCAGCGATTCCTCACTGCCTCAACAAGGCTTGTTCGATGGGTCCATAGTTATAGTTGACATCCTATACCCCAACGAAGTATAGAATGACCCTTGCAATGTGGGTGAAACATTGTATCATCATTAGGCTCATAGTGATGATTTTCGGTTAGAGAAACTCCCCACAGAGTGAAGTTTTCTACTTTCATTTTGCTTATATTGCATACCTTATTGTTAAGTACAAATATTTTTCACTACTTGATTATATATTATTTTGCTCGATATGTATCTAGTCATCAGTGTGGTTATTGTATTACTCAGCAATATTACGTACTTGTACATTTAGGGGTCGTTTGGTAGAATGTATTGGAGAAAATATTGCTTGCATTAGCTTGATGTATTATTAGTACCTTGTTTGGTACACTTTTCTAACATATGCATAACTAATGCTTGTATTAGTAATACACTCTATTGTGTATTGAAAAGTGTATTACTAATACCATCTATTTATATGGGTTCTAATGCATGCATTAACATTATTAAAGACACAATTGCCCTCAAAAACTTTTTTTACATCCTTTCCATTATATTTGTTGAGAGTATTTTTGTAAACAAATATTTTTTCTAGAAAAACTATGTAATGCATAATATTTTTAGTACACCAAATCAAACATTGCATAATTTTTTTTTTATCATAACTAATGTAAGCATAACTAATACAAGCGTTACTAATGCAAGCATTACTAATACACTATATTTTGCATTATTCTTATACACTCTACCAAACGACCTCTTAATGTACTAATGTTATTCGACATGTATCTTTTTATGATGCAGATATAGGCGTTCAGGATCATCAACAAGCACTGTGTTGAGATCACTTTACATCTATGTTGCGCGGACTCTTCATATTTGTAGGCGAACCCGTCTCGACGCGACACTGGTGCGGGTGCGGGTGCGGGGTGCGTGTCGGATTCGGTCAATTCGATCCGGACACTTTGACCGAAGCCGAGAAAAGATTTAGGGAAGAAAAAATCAGTTTCCGGCGATGTAAAAAGGACAAAGCTTGAAAAAGTACAGAGAATAGAAGAAAGAAGAGAAAATCAATTTCCGGCTCCGGCGATGCGACGGCGACCTAAAGAAGACAAAGTTGAAAAAGTAAAGAGAAAGAGAAGAAAGAAAGAGTTTTTTCTTCAAAAAGTAAAGGAAATAGAGGAGTCTTTTTTTTTAATCTTTCTTGAAAATGTATGTACACAATACATATACCCTTGAAAAAAGAAAGATCAGAAAGTCTTAAAGTAAAGTAGTGTCAGAAAAGGAAACATCCCATCAGCCGTCAGCCGTCAGCCGTCAGCCATCAGCCATCAACTACAAAGTTTTTTCAGTTGGAAATATTTTATATATATATATATATATATATATAGAGAGAGAGAGAGAGAGATATTTCTTATTTAATTTTTTGACAATCAATTTTAAAATTTTAAAATAATGGAGATATCGAAAAAAATTTAAATTCATATTTCTTATTTAATTGTTTAGCATTCAGTTATTATTATTATTAAATTTTAAGAATGGAAGATTGAATTCTACAAAATACATGTAAGTTTATCACAACATATCTTTCAAATTTAGAATATCTTCATAACTATATTTTTATAATATTGAAAAATTTTAGCCGTATCCCCGCACCTGTATCCATACTCGGATTCGCACCCACGAATCTTAAAATTTGGATTTTGCTGAATCCGACTCTCGGATTCGCATCCGTCTCGGATACCCGCACCCGAGTCCGAGCAACTTAGCTTTACATATATTGTCAACTTTTGGTGAGGCCTCTTTGCTTCCAGAGGACCCCATTTCTATATTCTGTTTTAGTGATATTTGAGGTGTCGTGGGTCTTGTCGCAACACCTATCTTAAATAATAGAGGTTTCATGGATAGACAAAGTTAGAAAATTTCTAATATTTTTATTGAAACTTATCATTTATGTGAATTATTTTTAGACAATGTTTTAGAATTTTCTTTAAATAATTTAAATGCGCATCTATTAAAGCTTCCACGTATTCCATAGAGTCATGTGAATCATAGTTAGCCAGGTCAAGAGTTCGCTTGGAGCCAACAAGCCACCTCTAGGAGTAGGCTCAAGGTGTGACACTTGTAATCATTCGCTTTTATATCACTTGTATTCATTCTCTATTGTATCATTTGTTACTAGTTTGTATCA
Source organism: Solanum stenotomum (assembly GCF_019186545.1). Classification (NCBI taxonomy): domain Eukaryota; kingdom Viridiplantae; phylum Streptophyta; class Magnoliopsida; order Solanales; family Solanaceae; genus Solanum; species Solanum stenotomum. Next base: position 55,241,399 of record NC_064282.1, on the reverse strand, counting down.
CTTATATTCATTTGATTTAATGTTTGTATCAATGCATACAATCTTGATGTATACAATCACGGTAGATTTATGCATTCATATTTGCTTTATCGACACATAAGTAATGATAAATTATATGTATTCATTCAACAAGTAATATATTCCTCCTCATACAACAAAATACAATGAAGATACATACAAACAAAAAGAAAGTCTGTTGAAGATACCCACAAGCACCCCAAAAAAGTGTATTCATCCACCAACGTCCAGAAAATGGTAGATACATGTATTATGAGGTTCACTTATGATATCTAATTGTGTATACATTAGATAATAATTGTCATCACAAATTTCAACCATACCCCCTGTATATATATATCAAAATTTCATTTTCCATATTATCACTAATTAAAGATAGTCCCCCATAAGATTAAAAAGTAAATGACAGTCACAGTTCATAATTCACCAACAACTTCAGTTTCATAAAGTGGTAATGTCGACTCTAACTTTGTCATAATCTTCATCATCATTTTCTAGAGGAATAACATAAATCTGGATCATCGCCTTCTTTGAGTATTGTTGAACACTTTTCACTGATTTTTTTTGAATTAGTTTTTGTTGATACACGGGCTTACAGTGAAATTAAAAATATAGGAGAAAAACAAATTAAATTGAAGTATAAAAGAAAATAAAAAGTCTAGACAAAAAATAAAAATTGTAATCTTGAAGGTTTTGGATATAAGAGCTTAAAAATGGAAAACAAGAAAAAGATAGAAGAAAAGGGTGAATGTTTCAAGGAGGAGAAGGTTTTGATGAATTAGAAAAAAGAGGATTTGGGTGTATTAGGTATTTTTCCTAAAGTATTAACTATGTTTGATAAAAAATTAAACTATCAAATATAAAGGGTAATTAAAGGGCTTAAATTTGCTTAGTTAGGTAATTATTTCTAAAAAGGGATAAATTTATAAAATTATAATGCAATGGTTGTCAAAATCTTCACTAATTACATCAATTTGCACAAGTTCATATTTAGAAAAATTATAAAAATTTAATGCAAGTTTGAAATGTCACAATAAAACTCCAATAATTTGATGCATCTTGTGAAGGTGAACTATCATAGCATAATATTTTCACAATTCATTGCAATTTATGGGGGTTATGAACCGTCACAATAAAATTGTTCCTATTGAATGTAATATACAGAGTTATGTAAATGTCACAACAAAGTCATCTTAATTTGATGAAATAAATTTTTAAAAGATATTCATATCCACAATAAAATCGTCATAAGTTACACTTTGATGTGTATTGATATTTTCTCTTAAATATTTTTTAAAAAACAAGTATATTGACTCTATCTAAAAAAGATACTAGAATTACCTAAAAACTATTTCATTTCTCAATTATTACAACGATTTTCATATTAAATAAGGTAAAAAAAAAAATGGAAGAAGAGTCAAAAATACCCTTAACTTTCAATTAATAACTAATTTTATCTTTCGTTATACTATATGGTTGTTTATAACCCCGGCGTCTATAAACTTATCACTCATACACTACAAATTAACGATTTTCCTCAAATCGACCTCAAATCCCCAATTTCAATCCAAATTATCCATTTAAAACAAATTCTCAATTAAATCCAACCCATAATCCATTCATTTTAATATTAGGTACCAAATACATAAAAAAGTAATATCACAGATGGGTTCAGCAAAACCTATTTCAAGTCTTGATCGAACATATACGTCGATCCTTCTTTCCCAAAAGTCACATGTATAGGCTAAGTACATGTTCGTGGGTCCTCTAAATCCATCGTACACAACGACGAAAATAACAACACACGATTGAATTTCATCCGAAAACAACAATGAGAAAGAATTTTTTTAAAAAATCATGTTGCAATTTTTGATGAAAATTCAAATGCATAAAATAAAGGGAAAATGCATAAGTACACCCCAGCCTATACCCGAAATCCCAGAGACACACCTAACCTTTACTAAGGTCCTATTACCCCCCCCCCCCCGAACTTATTTTATATGTAATATTCTACCCCTTTTTGGCCTACGTGGCACAATCTTGTGGGCCCAGCGCATGTTGACATTTTTTTCAAAGATAGTGCCACGTAGGCCGAAAAGGGGTAGAATATTATAGATAATTTAAGTTCGGGGGTAATAGGACCATAGTAAAGGTTAGGTGTGTCTCTGGAATTTCGGGCATAGGCTGGGGGTACTTGTGCATTTTCCCTAAAATAAAATCGCTACTTTCATTTGTGAAAAATGAGTGTGTTGTTTTCGATTTGAGTTTTTTTGAAAAACAAGAGTTAAAGTTATTGATTCTTCATCACGAGTTAAGTCTGTGAGAAAATTCAAACTCAAGCTCCAACCTCTATTAATGGTAATGAAGTTCTCTTGGTTGGTTCTTCAAATTTTAAGCTCCAATTCAACAACTAATGGATTTAATGCAAAAAATCCACCAACATCTCCATCAACATTATATCCTTCTTTTCTTCAAACAATTCACCAATTATTATATTTGATTTTTGTTTATAATGGTAATGGATTTTTGGATCCAAATCAAATTAAAAAAGGAAATCAATTTTAAATGGTTAATTTGGATTGAAAGTGGGGGTTTGAGGTTGATTTGGAGGAAATCGTTAGTTTAAAGGGTACGAATCATAAATTTATAAATGGTGGGAATATAAATTATCACATAATATGATGAAAGATATAAAATTAACTATTAAACAAAAATTTGAGAGGTATATTAATCACTTCTCCCTAAAAAGTAGTTACTATTATATATTTGTCCTTTATCCTTAAAAAGTTACTATCCTATAGTCGGTTTTGTATTCCTCCTAAGGTGCTGAAGAGAAGTTGTGCATTCTTTTCAATGTGTATCATTTGTCAACCATCTAGGGGAATCACATATATAAAAATAGGTCAAAATATATTATTAATGAGCCTCCACAACATGTCTATAATGGTGGATTAGTCTCGAAGATGGTTAGATGTTATATATGTCGGTATCATGAATAAACTAACTCAATTCTAACAGCACAATCCCAATGTCAAACCACAATACACTCTTACCAAACATACCCCACAAGAAAAAATGATTCAGAGATGTCAACTCCCAAGAAATATTTTATTATTCCATGCATTATAAATTTATAATGCCTACTATTTCACCAATGGCACATTATTGACCCAAAATAACCTACTCATCCACTAAGAGGTCAAACTTATGCATTGACCAAGTCAGAATAGGTGGGAAAAAAAATTCACCCGTTGATCTTTTGAAAATTTATGTTAATTGTGTTGCAATTGAGCTCGACTTTTTTAAAAAATGACATGAAGAGTAACAATAAACTTCTCTTTTTTCATGAGAACATTTGTGTTTTAAAAATTAAACTGCAAGCGATTTATCCATCTATAAGTATAAAAAAAAATTGCACATTGCAAACCACCTAGTTTAGGGACTTACACCATAGTTCAAATGCTTGAAAGGCGATAACTTTCTCATATTGTTTGATGGTTCAATGGTCAACTCAAATAGAGTGTGCATGTAAAGTTCAAATAACTCATAATATGTTGATGTCAATAGTAAAACAAAATAAAGTTTCGTGTAGTATAGTCCTAAAGACTTCACCTGCAAATGTTACAAATAAGACTGCTCAACAACCTTTGTTTGACATTTGTTGATCATGACCATGCCAATAGTCCTCCTTTGTATAGACAAGCTATAAACAAGAGCTTCCAAGTATCAATATTGTCGAAGTATTTTTAGTCTAGTTTAAACCGTTACAAGAAGATTGTGATCCTTCCTTTTATAAATCTAGATTGTTGCCTTTAATTGTTGTCAGTGATATTTCTATACTAATTAATGTGGAAATTAGTGTTAGTTGTATTAGTTGTGTAAATTATACTTTGAGCAATAGTTAGTAAAGCTTGTATTGTGATTAGTTGCATAGTTAGTTAGACTAATTGTTAGGCTGTTAGTCGGTTATGATAATTAATAATTCAGTTAGCTTTAGTCACTTGTATAAATAGTAGATCAGATATGAATACAAGTAAGACAGTTCATTTTACATTTTTTCCAGATCTTCTTTTCTCTTTCTCTCTGCATCTTCAATGTCACAGTAGCCATTAGAGCTAGGTTAATCCTTTCAACATGGTATCAGAGCAGGTTCCATTGAAGCCTAGCTATTCCATTTTGTTTCTTATCATCGAAGGCATTCATACAAGAAGAAATCTGAAAAACTAGCTGCAGATTGGAGAATCTGAATTTGGGTGAAATTGCGTCCAGGTTCATCATCATATTCAATTCAATTGTTGCATTGTTACAAGGAGCTTGAGTAATGGAAACCGGAGGAGATCCACTTGCATCAGGTCCTTCCATACCGCTGCAATCAAATTTGACACAGATTGGATTCACAGATATTCATCCCACGAATCCTCTGTATCTTCATCCTTCAGACACTCCAGGTAGCATTCTGATTTCACAACAGTGGCATAGAAAACTATACAGGTTGGAGTCATTCTATGAGAGTAGCATTGTTAGCTAAGAATAAAATAGCCTTTGTTGATGGAACTTGTCGAAGAGAGCAGTATAAGGGAGATTTAGAGCATGAATGGGAAAGGTGTAATGCTTTTGTTTTGTCATGGATTACCAATTCTGTTTCGAAGGAATTGGCAAATGGCCTTATGTTTTCATCTAATGCTCACAATGTTTGGATGGATCTAAAGGAAAGATTTGATAAAAGGAATCTCACTAGAATTTACCAGTTGCATAGAGAAATATGCACTATGAGCCAAGGCACTCTTAGTGTTTCTGAATATTATTCTAAGCTTAGGAACCTTTGGGATGAACACATTTCTCTAGTCCCTCTCCCATCTTGTGAATGTGATAAGTACAGGGAATATGCAGATCACATGGAGAAACAAAAACTCATACAGTTTCTGATGGGACTAAATGAAACATTTGCTCAGTCTAGAAGTCACATTTTAATGGCAGTTCCCAGTCCTAATCTAAATCAAGCTTACAACATGATCATGCAAGATGAAAGTCAAAGAGTCCAGTCGCATATGATTTCAGCTTTAGTTTCAACAATTAGATATGAATGATCCAACTGCTTTGTCATCTATGCACTATAACAAATTCAAAAAACCAAATGATTTGTATTGTGAACACTGCCATATGAGAAATCACACAACAAAGTACTGCTATAAGCTCATAGGGTACCCATCTGATCACAAGTATGGTAAGAAGAATATAGACAAAACTGAAAGGACGCCACAATCTGGGGATGAACGACAAAGGTTTGGAGGTGATTGACCACAGAGATATAGTGGAAACAAGAGAAACTAAGCACACAATGCTCATTACACAGATGGTTTTGAAGTTGGAGGTAACAGACATCAAGGTCAGATCAGTAGACAGGTAGAGGATTTGGAAACTGGAAATTGCTCCTCTGCATCAATGGTTGTACCATCCTTCGCTCCTGACCAATACAAGCACATCATGAAGATATTGGATAATGACACAACCCCACAGGAGAATGCAACGGCGAACATGGCAGGTATACCTCCCAACTCTACTACTTGCTTCAACTCTAGGTGTTTTTCTGAAGGATTAACCTTGGTATCATACATCAAAGTTCTTGTGTCCACACACCTCAACAAAATGGTGTTGTTGAACGAAAACACAGACACCTACTTGAAATGGCTAGAGCACTTAGGTTTCAAGCCATGCACCCTTAAAATTTTGGGGTGAGTGTGTTCTTACTGCAACATTCCTCATTAACAGGTTGCCATCCAGTATTCTCTCTCACAAATCACCTTATGAAATATTCTATGGTCATCCTCCTAAAGTGGATCATATTAAGGTGTTTGGTTGTATGTGCTATGCCACTAAACCTGTTTTTACTGACAAGTTCTCTTCCAAAGCCATACCTTCAATCTTTATGGGCTATTCCGATACACAAAAAGGTTATAAACTTTATAACATCTCTTCAGACACTTTTTTTGTTAGTAGAGATGTCTCTTTTAGAGAACTCATTTTCCTTTTCAAGCACCCTAAATCTACTTTTCTAATCCCTGAATCCATCACCCCATCTCTCACTTTTCCTCCTTCCTCTGCATTTCCTCATCCCTTGGATGTTGCTCCTTATCCTATCATGACCAACACCTCTTCTCCATCTCTTTCTCCATCTGCTCTTCATTCTCCTCCTATATCTCCAGAAGTACCTCATCATGATCCACTACCACCAAGGAGATCTTCTAGAGCTACCAGGCCACCTCTTTGGCATACAGATTACATCACCAAGTCCACATCCATACATCCTATATCTAATTGTCTTTCCTACTCTCATGTGTCTCCTTCCTACACAGCCTATCTCATTGCTTTTTCTTCTTCTATATATGAACCATCCTCCTATGTCCAAGCTGCTCAGGACACAAACTGGATCCATGCTATGAATTAGAAGATTGATGCCCTTACTGCCAATCATACCTGGGAGGTTGTGGACCTTTCTGTTGGCAAAACTCCTATTGGTTGTAAGTGGGTTTACAAGGTGAAGTATAAGGCTGATGGGTCCATTGAGAGGTATAAAACTAGATTGGTTGCCAAGGGCTTCACACAACAAGAGGGTCTTGATTATCATGACACATTTTCTCCAGTGGTCAAAATGGTGACTGTTAGGACTGTTGTTTCTATTGTTGCTCAATCTCATTGGCCTTTGTTTCAGATGGATGTCTACAATGCTTTTCTTCAGGGTGATCTTATGGAGGAAGTTTATATGACTTTGCCACCAGGTCTTGGTAGCCAGGGGGAGCATAAGGTGTGCAGACTACTCAAGTCCCTGTATGGCTTAAAACAAGCTAGCAGGCAATGAAATTTAAAGCTCACAACAGCTCTTATTCAGTCTGGTTTCACACAGAGTAAACTGGATTATTCTTTGTTTACCAAAAGGAACCAAGAAGGAATTGTTATAATACTTATATATGTTGATGACTTGTTGATCACTGGTAATGACAAAGGACTTATTCAGGAGGTCAAGAAAATCTTAAATCACAATTTCAAAATGAAGGACTTAGGAAAACTAAGGTATTTTCTTGGGATAGAATTTGCAAGGTCTGCCAAAGGGATCCTAATGAATCAAAGGAGATATGCATTGGAGTTAATATCAAAATGTGGTTTAGGGGGAGGAAAGCCTACCACAACACCATTGGAACAAAATCAAAAACTGACCAGCCTAGAATATGACAAAGTATTTGAACCTCCAAGTGATGATGCAGAACTAGAAGATAGAAGAGTGTATCAAAGACTCATAGGGAGGCTGTTATATTTAGCAATGACTAGACCAGATATATCTTATGCAGTACAACACCTAAGCCAATTCATGCATGCACCAAAAAAGTCACACTATGAAGCAGCCTTACATGTAATCAGGTATATCAAGCAACAACCTGCACTTGGTCTCCTAATGAGCAGCAGAAATTCAGGGAAGGTCACTGCATATTGTGATGCAGATTGGGCATCTTGCTTATTATCCAGGAAGTCAGTCACATGTTTTGGAATAAAGTATGGAGATTCCTTGATCTCTTGGAAGTCAAAGAAGCAACACACAGTATCAAGAAGCTCAGCAGAAGCAGAGTATAGGAGCATGGCTACCACAGTGGCAGAATTAGTGTGGTTGTAGGGTTTGTTCAAAGAATTGGGTGCCAAAGTGGACTTACCAATGGAGTTGCATTGTGACAACAAGGCAGCCTTACAGATAGCCTCAAATCCCATGTATCATAAGAGAACAAAGCATATAGAGATTGATTGTCACTTTATTAGAGAAAGGTTGCAAGAAGGACTGGTTACAACATCATATATTGCTAGTAGAGATCAACTGGCAGACATATTCACAAAGGCATTAGGGAAGCAGCTGCATACAGAAATGTTATTCAAGTTGGGATTGCTGGATATTTTTCACCACCCAACTTGAAGGGGAGTGTGGAAATTAGTGTTAGTTGTATTAGCTGTGTAAATTGTACTTTGAGCAATAGTTAGTAAAGCTTGTAGTGTGATTAGTTGCATAGTTAGTTAGACTAATTGTTAGGCTGTTAGTCGGTTATGATAATTAATAATTCAGTTAGCTTTAGTCACTTGTATAAATAGTAGATCAGATATGAATACAAATAAGGCAGTTCATTTTACATTTTTTCCAGATCTTCTTTTCTCTTTCTCTCTGCATCTTCAATGTAACAGTAGCCATTAGAGCTAGGTTAATCCTTTCAACAATTAACAATGTAAAATTTCATACACAATTGTCGATCAAAATTTCACACTCAAATTATAGAGTTACATATATATGGAATGAAACAAAACTCAAGTGTCAGACAATTTCAAACTTGTTGAGTTTTCTTCGGTCAAAGGAGAAGAAATATCTCCACTAAAGACTATAGAAGCCATCTTTATTATAACCTGGTGAGATGTAAATGAAAATTTATCCTCCATCTTTTATAGTAAAGTTAGAATACTGATAACCACCATAAGAAACTTTGCATAGGTTCCTTCTCAAAATGTAGGGCTAACCTCTCCTTAAGATGATCTCAATCAAAAAATTAGTTGTCGCAAAAGATCCAACGAAACTACTTGAGGGTCTCACCGTCCAAATATAAGAAAGGAAGAGCAACTCATGTTCCTCAAAGAGCCCAGAATCACTTTGCCCTATAAATCCAATCCTCTGAATTATCAGAGCTACCGAATTGATTTAATACAACCACTATCCTTGGAGTAGGGTGAACATACGGTAGTTCGGTTCGGTTTCGATTTTTCTTTTTAAAATTTTTTCGATTCTTGGTTCTTGCAATAGGTGTACCGAACACCGAACCGAAATAATTAATTCGGTTCGGTTCGATTTTTGTTAAAATAATCAAATACTTGGAGGCTGGTCGCTGGTCGCTGGTCGCCGGTCGGCTCGCTGCCGCTGGTCGTTGGTCGCTGAAATGAGAAATCACTGACTGCTGAGACGCTGACTGGTCGGCTGCCGCTGGTCACTGGTTGGCAGCGGTCGTTGTCCAACAAAAAGAAATTAAAGAATGGTGCGGGAAGTGGGAAGTGCGGCATCGCTACTCGCTGTTGCCTGATGGCTAATTTTGAAAAGCTGAAAAGTTGAGGAGTTGAAAAATGAAAAGTGAAAAAATCTAACCTAATTCTACATTTTGCTATTATATTTACTATTAAAAATTAATATATATTATAATATAATACAATATATTTTGGTTTAACCGAAATATACAAAAATATATATCGAAAACCGAATTGAAATACCAAAAATACAAAAACATATACGAAAATCGAACCAAAAACCAAAATATCAACACTAAAATACCAAAAAAATTCAATTAGATTTAATATTTCAGTTTTTCAATATTTATGCCCAGTCCTACAAAAAAGAAAGCATCAATATAACAAATTCAAATCTCTCTCTATATTAATAAGGCTGGGAACATGATTTTAACTTTAGAATCCAAATTACAACATTCAAATTAGAATTCCAATAAAAATATTAAAGGAAAAATAACAGTTGTACCTCAAAAAAGTAAATTATTTATCCCTAAATGTCCCATTACTTTCATAACTAAAATGGCATATAATTTGCACGTTGTCGCCATGCTAACGTCAACACTCACCCTTTTTTTCCGTACCATCACGGAATACTACAGTATATGAATATATTTTGAAAGAGTAACTGAGCAGTGTCTTCACCTAAGGACTGCTTCTTCCTCCTTGATACCATCAAAATATAACATACTCTAGTGCTATCAATGAGCAATTGAGCAGTGTTTCCATTGAGGTTTGCTTCAGTCCTTTTATGAAATTACTCAATCATCCATGATACCATTACAATATATCTTCATATTGTTGTGGTATCATTGAGGTATGTTTCAATTCTTCAATATTTTAAATTAAAATCAATTTTAAAAAGAAACATAATTTAGATACAATTTCTTAAAAATTTGCAAAAGGAAAAAAAATGTTAAAATATATTTTCTACTAATTTAGAGTTAAATAAATAAGATTATGAATTAAGTCCATCGATATGGTATCAATATACCGATGTAGTATTACAAAGAATTAATTCATAATAACAATGCTGACGTCGTGCTGATTCAGTCATGAATCCATTTAGGGTAAATAGTTTGGATTGGGTCCAATTTGAGTAAATAGTCTCACAATTGGATCTATTTTGTGTAATTTTCCCTAAAGTACAAGTAATTAAAAAATAGAGATAAGATTTTGGATGAAAAGTTTAGACTCTAAGAAAAAGGTGAGAGGAGTCAAAATTTTACTTGACAATAGGCATAATTCTTGAATATACATCAACCCCTTTTGATGGAACCGTTCTCACGTTCACTACTCAACCCATCCCAAATTAATTTGATCCTATTTGTTTTCATCGCAATAACTCTTGTCAGCCCAATATCTACTTGTATGACCTTTATATCCACATTAGGCTGAACTTAATTCATAACACATAGACATGTGACTCACATACCAAAAAAACTAGTTCTTATATGACGTTTTTCATTTTAATTTATCCAAAAAAATAAAATCTTTCTATAATTAAAAATAACTTGCCTCAAAAAATTATTTCACCCTTAATGAAATGAATCACACAAAAATCTAAGGTTTATTTTAGATCACAAGTTTTTTAAAAAATTCTAAAATTTTGTATTAAATCAAACTGTGTAACATAAATTAAGACAGAGTGCGAAGTAAATAAGCGTAAACAACCACCATTCTATTTCAAGCCTTCACCGCATATTAGACAATTGTTGTCATTCTTCACACAAGGTTGTCAAATGCCTTACAAAAGTACAATCACAGTCATGATCAAACGCTACTCTTGGCTGTTCTCACACCACTTTTTTTTTTCTTGAAGGAAAAATAGTAATGTCCTCGGCACTCAATAAAGCCATTGTTTCTGTTTTGCTTCAAGTTATCAAAGCATCAACGAACAACTTTGAGAAGTTTGATCAAGTTTAGAATTGTTTACACAATGTAAAAGCAGAAATATACAGGTACAACTGAATTTTCCACCAAATTGTTGCAGCTTGGAATTTTCAATTGAATAGTACAACCGCAAAATATAGCATCATCATCTGAGTTAACTCTCATTAGTGTCTCCATCAATGTTATTACCAAGTTCACCCAGATTTGAATAGAAGTACAGCTTTTGAATCCAAATAGAAGTAGACAAAGTGGTTCGTTTCATGAGTCACATAAGAGCCTACAAGAGACGGCACACAAATATCACCACTGTAATTGCAAATAAGTAAATCAAGCTATTCAATTATAATTAATCTTCTAAGCAAACATATTCTTTTGGGAAGAATAATGAGCAGCACAAGTTTCATCCACTCAAACTCTAAAGCTGTCAGCATACCACAAAAAGTTCATCTGCCTAGAACTTCACAAGAAAGAGGGTTAAACTGTCTAGCGCATAGAACCTAAGCATGGATCCACTAAACTTTAAACGGTAGTAAGAGAGGTGCGACAAACATTACAAAGGTATTGCTTTACAGAATCCAACAAGCATTACAGATAGAAGGCATTCGATAGGTTGAAATTGCTTTGACATACCAACAGCACCTTACTTAAATTTGTAAAGTCGGTTACTGACCATAGTTTAACTTTGGTCTACTCAAAGATGGAGAAAACAAATATAGTATTCTTGCTTCTGCAATTGAATGGTCACTTCAACTTTTTGGTCATTCCAGCTAATATTAACTTCCATGAAAAGTTCTATCAGTTCCCACAAGACACCTTGATAGAGATGAAATTTCTACTTTCTGCATCTTAGATCCTCGAGGCATTTCCACATTAATTTTCTCTTTCAAGCCCAAATCTCTAAAGATCTATTTATCAAACAGTCCAAGTAATATACGAGGTTTCTTTTTTTGGCATACACTGAATGTTACTTGCCACTTGCAAACTCCTATGAACTAGGGCAATTGTCTCATTGCAACTAGCACTGACAAACAATGCATGAAAGGGGAAGTATTTGTGTCGTTCTCAATGGAAAATGCATGATCTCCAATGCAAGCCAATAAAGAATAACTTTCTTTAACTGCAAACCTTTCACTCTAAACAAGTAGCACAGCTTACAACTTGGAAGCACAGATGAGTTGGAAAGATAACAAGAAATAGTCACATATAGGTTAAAAATCAGTCTTAGCACTTGGAAAACTGATGACTAACTCAAAATAGCATACATCAAGAAATGAAAGAAGCAACAATTAGTTTATAGCAATTGCAAAATATGTTTTAACTTTTACAGTGAGGCGTGTGATTAGCCCATTGTACTAGTGTACACACAATTGTAATCAGCTGTTCTTTGATCACTGTTCTTCAAAAAACAGTAGGGAAACACAAAGCCATGATACTCTTCATATGCTACTCATAAGTACAGCGAAATAAGATACTTGTTTAGACACATCCAACTAATAGTCACTTCATCATCCACCGTTTGTGCTTCTTAAAAAGGCAACCCGGTGCATAAAGCATCTGCATTCACGTAGGGTCCAGGGAAGGGCCTCTCTTCAAGGGGTGATGTGAGCCATGTACCTTTTTAAAAAAAATAAGCACCATTTGTGCTACTTTCAAGAGCAAAAAAGGGTACATAGCTCACATAGTATCCCTATGTTTATCAATAACACTCTTTCTCACAAGACCTTTTCTAATCACAAGGCATTCATATAAGGACTAGTACACTTTCAGGAAAAGGGCCTTCAATCACACTTTTTTAGAGCAACAACATAGCTAGTGGAGACTGGGGAAGGTAGAGTGTACAGACCTTACCTCTATCTTAGAGGTGAGCTAAAGAAATGGTTTCCAATAAACCTCTAATTTTAGACCAAACAGTCTAGAAAAAGACATAATGAAAGTACAAGAGGCAAGAGATAGTTAACAAAAACAACATATAGTAAAAACAAAACAGTATTACAACAAAATAATACTCCAAATGAACCACACGAAATAATAGATAGTGATAGAAATCGAAGAATAAGAAACTACTAGAGTACTTCTACGACTATTAGTAAGGGCAACAAGACAAAGCACTCCTTCCTACTAGTATGGACGCACTCCTATCAACTAACTTTTTACCCTGATTCATGTCTTCCACACCTTTCATGAACACAGTTAGCTGCAACTGCGCCATGTCATGTCTAATCATCACTCCCCAATACTTTTTTGGTCTACCTCTACCTTTTCTAAATTCATCCATAACCAACCTCTCACACCTCTGCACTACGGCATCTGTGCATCTCCTCATCGCATGCCCGAACCAACTTAACCTCTCTTCCCACATCTTGTCTTACACCGAAGTCACTCCCACCTTGTCTTCAATCACACTTTTTTCAAAAAAAAAAAAAATTAGGCATTTACTTAATTAAGCCAATAAAATCCATGATGCAGTTTCTCACTTTTAAGTATACAATATTTTTTTATGACGGTGGTATTCAAGAGATCTTGTTCGCCTTGATTATTGCACCAGGTCCCTGCTACCTCACCAACACAAGTACAGAGTAACACTGCCCACCAAAATTTAGGCAGATCAGAAGAAATAACCTAGTACCTTTTTTGCCTCCACCGAATTTGAACTCTAGAGAGCTCATTGTTCTCCTAAGAAATTTAAGTTACATAAGAGACTAGAGATTATGGCACTTTCTGGTTAGAATCAACACCAAAGAGAAGAAAATGACCCCTCCATTCTAACTCCCTAAATGATCTTTATCATAAACCTTGAGAAGATCACCATATAGAGGAAGATCAGATCCATCCATATATACCTTTTTAATTACAGTATTTATCCGTGCCAGCTTGTGCAAAACCTCATACTAATTCACCTGGTACTTGGTACTAACTCTGTGAACAAGGCCTATAACTCACCTAACACTACCTCTTTGATCCATTCACAAATCATCCAACATGCATAAGTATGATCTATGGGGAAACTCAGGACAAGATTTTTATGAAGTGCTAGATCCACATCATTCTGAATATGAATTGCATATCATCCCATCAGATCACGGGGATACAACAAATTAAGTTTCAGTTAACATATAGAATTTTAAAGCTATCAACCAATACTAGTACGAATGAAAGATTGATATCTTATATAAAAGTTGGATTAAGTAATTCATGTAAAAACTCTGACTTACCGAAGTTTTTTCCGACGATGCAATGCCAAGTAGGACCGTACTTCTTATCAAACTCCTTCTTAATCAGTTCAGCTACATCCTTCTCTACATTATGCTTCTCAAATGCCTAATCATATACACAGAAAAGCACAAAAACGCATTATTCATAGAATTATAACAGTATAAGTCGGAGAAATATACATGATTGTAATCTGCAAAGCAGCGAGAGGATATATACAGCAATAGCAATGTCGACCGCCTCCTTTTGTACATCAGGTTTCATATCTGCACTCTTTATGGTAACTTTTGTACCGGTAGGTGAAGGAACGGAACCTGATGAGATTCTCCGATCATCGGAGGTAGGCTTCGCTGCCGGAGCTCCTCCGCTTCTTTTTGCGTCTTCACTCATGTCTTCAGCTCTATATCAGGTTTGAGCCGTCAAAATACTTCGCCGGAACTGTAGAACAGCCCCCTCTCCGGCGGCGGGTGGTGGTGTGGAATGAGTGTGAGAGAGAGTTGAGAGGGGTGTGGGGTGGGTAGGGGCCGTGGGTGAATGATGTGTGTGGTCTTTCTTCTTTCCAATTTCCGAAAGATTGTATCAAATCAATTTTAGGTAGCTTTTATTTTTAAATTTTGAACATATTTAGAAAAGATAAAAAGATATTTTTAAATATTTATTTTAGATTAAAAAAATATAAAAATAACTTAAAAGTTAAAAATTGAATATGATCCACTTATGAATTTAGCTTTTAATTTAAAGAGAAGTATTGAAAGCACTCTTAAATTTGTCATAAATTATTAGTTTCGTCTACAAATTATTGACAGTGTTAAAAATATTTTTTTACTTGACTAATTAAACTTAGACATATATCGATCTGCCACATGACATAACAAGTGGCCTCTAACTCTTGTAAGAGCATGTGACTTTTAATAAAAAATCTAGAGAAGCGTTAAAAACACCGTTAAACTTGATGAGAATTGAGGAGTGTATTTCACTCATATTACACGATCATAACGTATTTATATTCAATTAGTAAAGCAAAGAAATATTTTTAAAAATTATCAGATGAAATTAATAATTCACATTAAATTTAAAAATATTTTCAATATTTTTCTTTTTAATTTATAAGCTACTTAAAAACAATATCCAAACACCCCTATGTTCCTTTTATTTTGCTTTACGTGACAGATAAAATTGCTACGAGTTGGTGAAAGTGGGAGTGGGAGTGTGAGTGTGAGAGTACGAATTTAACTTTATTACTGTCGCACTGTCATTTGTCCTCCACTTTCTTCCTTTTCAAAAATAATGGTTTTTACGTATCTAATTTCCATACAATTTAAAATTGATGGAGGAAATAAATACAACAAATCAAAAGTTTCATACTAAAAAGTTTTTGGAGAAATCATAGTAAAAGTAACAGACTCTTCGAATAGCATTTCATCCGTTTCAATTTATATGGTATTTTTATCTTGTCAAAAGTCAATTCAATTAGTATTTAAAATTAAATTGAATAAGATCAATTTAATATTTTAAAATATAAATATTTAAAACTATATAAAAATACTATAAATTACAATTTTCTCATTTCAATATGATAAACAGATATATTTTAAAATATTAATTAAAGTTCATATAATTTAAATTTCAAAAAGTAAAATACCACATAAATTGATAAAAAAAACATAAATCTTCTGAGATCTTTCAAGGTGATGCAATTAATAATTTTGGCCGTTTTCAATCTCCATTCAAAATTAGTTATGATTGCATTTTCGAAACTTAAATCCACAGGGGTCATGATTTTGTTGAAAAGAAAAGGTAGTATTATTATATTATAGAAGAGTCTAGAAATAACTATCAATGGTCCAATAAAATCACTATTAATGTCCAATATATTTATAAAATATATAAGTGGGCCCCATCACTTTCCACTTAAATACTTTATATATTATTAATTACTATACTATAAACCACAACTAATATCCAATATATTTATCATACTATATAAGTGGGCCCCACCACCTTCCACTTAAATACTACATATTATATATTCATTACTATACTATAAATGACTTAAATACTCCATATTATCTATTACAATAATTAACAATTATTTGACACTTTAAATTCTATCAATGTCATATAAATTAGGATAAAAAACCTAACATATAATATTTAAATATATTTAAAAATAATATAAGTAATACTATACATTACAATAATTAACAGCTTAATTATTTAAAACTTATATAAAAAATTTAATTGACTCTCTAAATTCTATTGGTACCACATAAAATGGATTATATAATAAACATATATTGTTTGAAATTGACGAAAAAGAAACAATAAATTACAATAATTAATAAAAAAAATAGTCGACTCCAAAAAATCTATCAATTAACAACATATATTGTTTGAAATTGACGAAAAAGAAACTATAAATTACAATAATTAACAAAATAAATCTCTCGACTCCAACAAATCTATCAATTAATGCCACATAAATTGGGACATGGCAAATAACATATATTATTAAAAAATTAGGTTCAAAATGTACTATAAAATACAATAATTAACAACTTAATATATTAAAGAGACATATAAAAAAGGGTTAATATTTGAAATTCTGCATCTGCCACATAAATTAGAACAAATAGAGTAATAAATATTATTTTCAAAATTATGTTAAAAAAAAGTACTACAAATCACAATAGCTAACAATTTAAAATATTTTTAAAATCATATAAAAATTTCAATAACTTCTCAAATTCCATAATATGACATAAATTTAAAAAAAAAGTGTTATAAATCATAATAAATAGTACAATATTTAAACTACTTTAAAAGCATTATAAATTGTAATAAATAATACAACAATTTAAATTACTTAAAATTTAACGACTTAAAAATATTTTTTTAAATGTATTAAAATTTTGGTTAATTGTCAAAACTTTACATGTGCCACATAAATTGGGACATGGACAGTCACACATATTTTTTTAAAAAAATTACATTAAAAGTATTCTATCAATTAACAACATATATTGTTTGAAATTGACGGAAAAAAAACTATAAATTACAATAATTAACAAAATAAATCTCTCGACTCCAACAAATCTATCAATTAATGCCACATAAATTGGGACATGGCAAATAACATATATTATTAAAAAATTAGGTTCAAAATGTACTATAAAATACAATAATTAACAACTTAATATATTAAAGAGACATATAAAAAATAGTTAATATTTGAAATTTTGCATCTGCCACATAAATTAGAACAAATAGAGTAATAAATATTATTTTCAAAATTATGTTAAAAAAAAGTACTACAAATCACAATAGCTAACAATTTAAAATATTTTTAAAATCATAGAAAAATTTCAATAACTTCTCAAATTCCATAATATGACATAAATTAAAAAAAAAAGTGTTATGAATCATAATAAATAGTACAATATTTCAACTACTTTAAAAGTATTATAAATTGTAATAAATAATACAACAATTTAAATTACTTAAAATTTAACGACTTAAAAATATTTTTTTAAATCTATTAAAATTTTGGTTAATTGTCAAAACTTTACATGTGCCACATAAATTGGGACATGGAGGGTCACACATATTTTTTTTAAAAAAATTACATTAAAAGTATTCTATCAATTAACAACATATATTGTTTGAATTTGACCAAAAAAAAACTATAAATTACAATAATTAACAAAATAAGTCTCTCGACTTCAACAAATCTATCAATTAATGCCACATAAATTGGGACATGGCAAATAACATATATTATTAACAAATTAGGTTCAAAATGTACTATAAAATACAATAATTAACAACTTAATATATTAAAGAGACATATAAAAAATGATTAATGTTTGAAATTCTGCGTGTGCCACATAAATTAGAACAAACAGAGTAATAAATATTATTTTCAAAATTATGTTTAAAAGAAGTACTACAAATCACAATAGCTAAAAATTTAAATATTTTTAAAATCATATAAAAATTTCAATAACTTTTCAAATTCCATAATATGACATAAATTAAAATAAAAAAATAATATATATTGGGCCCTGTGCCCCGTGCTGGCACGGGGTCCTATATCTAGTATAAAGACAAGTTTCCAAGCTTTGATTCGTTAACTGAGTACGGCTGTACGACACAAGAGTATGATATGTAACTCCAAATGTTAGGATTTTAAAATAGACAAAAGAATGCTTACACTAGAAATCAATAAGTTTGTTGAAACAATAACTCCATACATATAAGTTAGTTACATGGTCACTGTATATCCCAATAGTAATAATATGGAATTTGTTTCTTTAATCTTACTTATATAGATGGTTTGCCATTACTCCATACTTCTAACGCAGGAAAAAGTAAAACTATACACAAATCAAATACATTTTTCTTCACCAAAAACTACAAAGAAATTTCCAAAAGACTGCTACAGAAAAGAGAAATTTAAATGGTGTTGAAAACTGGAACCACTTGCTGGCATCTCTCAAAGAATTAAAAACTTCAAACCTTTTCTTCATATTTACATGTCTTTATTATGCTTCGTCATCCGAGTCCTCAACGACTCTCCTCATTTTTGCTCTTTTTGCCTTAGGAAGATAAGCAGCTTCAGCATCACTCTCAGACTCCGAAGCCACTACTGCTAGTGGACTGTAGCATGCCTCTTCCACTTCATTTCCTTCATCATCAGCAGCAGCACCGGCCACTGAATCATCTTCTACTCCATGTGGACTATTGTATGCCTCCTCCACTTCATTTCCTTCATCATCATCAAAAGCAGCGGCCACTGAATCATCTTCTACTCCATGTGGACTACTGTATGCCTCCTCCACTTCATTTCCTTCATCATCGTCAAAAGCAGCGGCCACTGAATCATCTTCTACTCCATGTAGACTATTGTATGCCGCCTCCACTTCATTTCTTTCATCATCATCAAAAGCACCAGCCACTGAATCATCTTCTACTCCACGTGGACTATTGTAAGCCTCTTCCGCTTCATTTCCTTCATCATCATCATGAGCACTGGCCACTGAATCATCTTCTACTCCATGTCCTTCATCACGAAGGTTTTCTGATGATTCTCTGTCACCTCTTGCTGCACCATTATTGTCTGCATCTTGGATTCCAGCATCTTCTTCTACAGGAAAATTTTGTGGTTCTATTATCTTGAAGTCCCTGGAGGTGCTTCTTTTTGCATGCCTCAGCAAATTTATTTTTGTTGCCTTGCTAATTTGTATGAGATATTTCTCACAGTCTTCTATTTGGTAAACCAAGTCTGGAATGCATCTGTTCTCCCTTTTGATTTTGCTGACGAGTGCTTTTGATTTCGTGCTGTCTAGTTGTTTCTACAAGTTAAACAGGTAGAATTAAGAAACCTTCTTGAACAAAAGAGGTGAAACTTTAGCTTAAACAAGAGTCTCCCAGAGCTTTTACCATTTGCATCAGCCGCACAAAATTGTAGAGAGGAGCTGTTAGTTGCCTGCAAGTTATTTCCACAAGCTTTTGGTACTTGAGGCTTGGTAAAGGTTGCTGCACACCTTTGGAAGCAATTAGAAGCTTTGACATTCGGGCTAAGTTCTTGTAAAACCTTGCAGCTAACTTCACCAACTGCTCTGCCTGAGGATCTGCTATTCATCTTGGAGTTAGATGATTGACATAGAGTATAGATTAATTAATAACGAGAATATCTAGATTATTTTAGTATACCCTTAAGGTTCATCTTTACAAAAGAAGATAACACTTTTACAACAGCTTCTGCTCTTGAATAAACAGTCTCTTCAAGCGCCAATCGTGTATCCTTTTTACCCTTTTGATTAACCAAAACAGCTCTCATATTTGGAAGAGAGTATATCTTCAGTTTCATTATGACCCATTCAGTTTCATAAATAACTGATTCGACTAAGTCCAGTATTAGTGAAGCTAGTGGGGCACTAGTTGATTTGTTTATAATTGAATACGCATCCAGTGTCACTTGTGAATCTCCTCTTTCTGATTCTGATTCTGATCCCACCACTTTTAAAAGCTCTGCAGCCATGTCTTCGGCAATAATTAAGTCGTTTGGTGGTGAAGTTAACAATATAGCAATAGATACAATACTTTTAGCAGCCTTGGGATTTGATGTTTTACTAATCTTGCAGATGCATTTAGCCCAATTACCAACAAGATTCCTTTGTTCCTCTGGCAGTTTATTGCTAATTAACATGATAACATCACAAAGAACCTGACAGCAAACATAACATAGATGGTATTAAGTAAAAAGAAAAATGCAATACATCATGCAAAAAATTCATGAGCAAATCAAAGATTCCTAATCGTACGCATTTACCTCAACTTCACGGAAGAAAGAGCGTGCAAGCAGCATAGAAATCAGCGGCCTTATGCTGTTTTTGATGAATAATTCTTCACTTGTATATTTGTAAGGAATGTCATCAGCTTTTTCGCATTCGGTATCACGGTGGCCATCCATAGTATTGCCTCCTTCATCCCCAGGACCAGAAACTGTAGCCAAGGCATCTATAAGAACAGAATAATCCAACTCATGCAACATTACTGCCAGCAATTCTTTCAAGGAAAGAAGTCCCAAATGGATATATTCCTTCCTGTCATCAAGATCTTTTTTCATATAAGCATCTTTTTTCCTACTATCAATCATAGATTTTGGTTCAGAGAGGAGGCACCAAATCATTTTCAGCAAAGGGGAGCCCAACTGCTTGATCTCCCCATAGATCAACATTTTTAGAGGATCTTGCTGTCGCATAACAGAGGATGCTTTTAGCTGACGAAGGCAAATGTTAAGAGTAAAAGAAAGAATTTTATAATACTGAGTCGGTGCCTTTCCAGATGATGATTGGCTATGCTTTTGAGAGGCCACATTGTTGTTAAAACCATCACATCTCCATGATTCTACAGTGCTTTGCAATAGCTGATAGATAATTGAAGTTGCTAACAGAGGAACTCGTTCTGGACATAATTTACTGCCACTAAATTCAAGCTCCTCTGAAGCATTGCTTGCAGTGGTCCGTATAGAACCTCTTTGAGTTGAACCACCACCCTGCCTACATATGTTTTGGTCCAGAGATTCAAATATACCAATAAAGTCAAACAGTTCTTTTTCCAACTCCAACTTTTTCCCATCAGTTGTTTTCCCAAACTCAGTCCCAACTATATTCAACATCACCTCAATTATTCCTAATAAAATTGAAGAACAACATCTCCGTTTTTCCCCTTCCAAGTGACTAGAGTCTGTATCCTGAGTTTTGCTGAGTAAGCCTGATCTAGCATGAAATAAACAACATCAAACAAACATTAGCCTCACTAAACAACTAGCAATGAATTTTCTGCAGTGCAAGGAAGGTGAAAATATCTGTATCTCGAGAGCAAAAAAGGCGACCAGAGTCAACAACACCCAATTTGATGTGGAGTTAAAAGAAAACTGTCAACTACTACTGTGTAGTGTTCAACATAAGCTGCTTAAGAGCCCGTTTGGTGGGCTTATCACTTTAACCTTACCCAAATACTACAAAAGTGCTTAAAAGCACCTAAAATAAGTCAATTCAAACAGGCTCTAAATCAAGAAATATCAACAATTGCAATGTTAACTGTATCAAGTTAAGCTTTATTCAACCTGAATCAACAATCTCACACACCTTCCATATCTGCATTTCTTAGGTAGTTTCGAATCTTTAATAATGCATTGGACAGTGACCCTTTGGACCATGCTTTTCCAGCCTGCTGCAATTTGATCAAATGCCAAAATAGTATGTTACAAGCTTTGAATCAGGGGAAATATCTAGTGTCTTTAACGAGAGTACCTCATTCTCTTGTGTCAGAGAGAAGCCAAAGCAAGTCCATGAATCTGAAGGATGGTCGGCTTTCCCATGTGGCTGAAGAAGAAGCATCCAGGAGATACAGGAGAGAAGGCAGTCTAGTGGCTCTTGAATATACACCTTCCCACTCTCTAATTTAGTACATTGGTTAACATCCAGTAGAACATCTGCATCCTGAAATAAACAACCAGTATGAGAGGTAAGGCAATGACAACTTATTTACGTAAGGATAAATTAAAAGGTTCTTCCTTAGAGTGATACTGTAAGAAAATCAGATTATTAGTTAGAAAAATATCTATACCTCTCTGTAAAATCGCAAGAAATGAGGGAAGAGAAAATCAAAAACAGCCCCAGAAGTTAAAGGATCCACCAATACAAGCTTAAGAAGTCCACGATATAGAATCTCTCTGACCTTTGCCTAAAAAGAACACTTTTCCATGAGTAGTATTTTCGCCACTTACACAGGAAGCTCATGGTTCAAGATGTTAATTGGGGAAAACAAAGAAAAGAGAGGAAGAGGAAGTGTGTAAAATGCTACCTGTTGAAAGAGGCACCTCTGTAACAAACCATTTAGCTCCTGGAAAAGACTGGAACCAAGTGTACGGAAAACTTCAGCTTGCTGGCTGCTACTAGCTTGACTGCTTGAGTCTTGACAAGAAAATGATCCATCTTTCGTTGATTGTTTTTCAGCCAATATCAAATTGACAATTGAACTTGTTGCAGCAAGACGGATTGAGTCTTCTTGTCTAAACATTGCTTTACGCAAGACCAAAATGGTATAGTCCTTCAACATTAACAAGATAGGATAAAAAACGACGGAACAAAGAAGAAACAGAAAAGGATGAAGACATTAACCTCAAAGTATTGATTCTAATGAAGAATATAGAGATAACTATTCACTACGGCGAGAGAAGAGAGGAAGTACTTATGAATTAGGAAGCATATTTTGATATGTTTAGTTTTTAAGTTTATTGAAAGAGAATAGCAAACAGCTTCGTTAAGAGTCTTAATTGACATTGAATCCTGCTCAACAGGCACTATTAGACTATTAGTTCAGTTTTGCTGTAACATCCTCAAGGTCCGGTGCGCTATTTAAGTTTCTCAATCTAAGAAAAGTAACATATTCAATAATATGAAGAAACTGTAAGATATCAATGAGTACCTCAAGATCACGGCTTAATCTGCTAAGAGGCAAAAGGGCAGCAACAAGATGAGATGAGACCTTGTCATTCATGAATGTGAAATAATCCAACAATTCCTTAAGATGTGAAATGTGCTCCAACATTGGGTATGTAAAAGTATGGATAAGACAACCAAGCAGTCTGTTAAGTACAAATAAATTGTTTATTGGTAAACAGCATAAAAAAGTATGGACCAAAATCCTTTGCTAACACTTGCAAATCACCTTATAACAGGAAAGCCTTGTTCAGGCTTTAAAGAGAGGATACGTAATTTGCATTGCTCTATTATCTGCAAGAATCAGCAAGGGTAATTATAGCTTGCAGCATCATTTCCTTGTACCTAAGATACAGGAAGATTTACTAAAACACATCAAAACCAAGAAATAGACCTCATACAAACCTCACTTCTTGCCATATCATGAACCTCAAATAAACTCTTGAGAACCTGAGCACCAAGCTCGTCAGGACCCATCACATCATCAGACTTATCAAAAAATTTACTTCCTTCTTCAATTCCTTCGAGCAACACAAATCCAAGCTGTACAATACTTGGAACCACATGTTCTCTTCCACAATTGCTCTCACCAACCTATGGATAAAGAAGAAAGACATAACAAAACCACACATACACACAGTTAATCCTCTACAGAACAGTCTATTTGCAGCTATAAACTCCAGCAAATAGATATTGGTCACCTTTTCAAAAGAAGTCTTCCAAGTTTATAACGTTAACGATGTCATATCTTACGTTCTTATCATCCTCTTGTATATCAAAGAAATCATGCAGTCTTCATTCTCATGTTTTATTCTGATCAGGAATGTATGGAATTATGGATGACTACTTAACGCATAGAGGAAGAACCTCTGAGCAATCTCCTCTCACAAATCACAAAGGCATGTAGAGGAGTAATTATATAATTACATGCATGAGGTAAAAAGGCAAAAGGAACTTACAGCTCTTAGCACTGCATTCTCCATGCCTTTGTAAGTATGCAAATAGTGTTCCTTCAAGTCACATGATAGCCATTTACAGCTCCTGAAATGCAATAACATTACAATGGAACGCGGCAGTAGTGTCGTAAACAACAGTTTAGAAAAATTAATAATGGTGTTAGGGTACCATCCTTTCAGCAAATACAATATTGATGACTATGGAAAAAGTCTTAAAGTTTGGCAACAACTTGCACTTTAATGGAATAGGTTCTCATACATTCTAGGGAAGGACCCAAATCAGGCTTAAACTTGTACAAACAAATAATCCCTCATAAAAAATAATGACAGAGTATGAAATACGAAGTAAAACGATACCTTTTCTGGTCTCAATCGGGACACTGAGTCCATAATTTTCGTTAAACAAAATAAACATACTTAGAATAGTCGCAATTTTTTACTACAAATATTTAAAAGACTTTGAAAAAAATTACTGTTAAAGATGAAGCTGTTTATATGGTAAGAGAATTACATTAAATGAAAAAAAAAACAGTATATGTTCTACAAAAACATCAGTACTAATCCAACAAAGATAATCGATGAATAGGAGTAATGACAAAGAGAGACCCAGCAAAATGTACCTGGCAAATTTCAAGTCTTTATAAGCAGCAAAAAGTGATGTTTTCAGAACCCCAATAGAGCTCTCAGTGAGTCTCTTCACTCTAGCAACTGACAACAATATTGCAACAGTAAAATGATTAAACACTCGATAATCAGACCTCACTAGCCCTAACACCTCTTGTCCCAAAGAAGGATTTTGCTTCACAGCAAAATTCACATGAAGCAACACAGTCCCTTCAACTTGCCTCATTATTGAACCACCTGACTTCACCCCACCAAAGTACATCACAATCCCTTCGATAACTTCCTTCTTACCAAAACCCTTTGATCCCAATACCAACAATTGATACACCAACCCAGGCAAATCCTGTAAGTCCACATTCTTCATTCCACTAAACACCCTCTCCAAAAATTCCTTCCTTTTCCCCTTCCCAATAAAATTCAAATCCTTAACAATTTCTACCAATTTTAACAACAAAACCTTACTCCAATCACAGCTAAGCATTTTATCAAACACCTTATCAACATATTCCAAAGGCTTACCGATTTCATTTGAAAATCTGATCAGCTCAATACATTTAGCAAATATAGCTAGAATATGGGTATCCTCAGAATCAATAATCCGAGGTAAATAAGATATAATCAATTCGACTATTGCCAGTAATTCTTGAACCTGAACTGTTACAATATGAGTCACGAAGAGTTGGAAAATGGAGAGAGAGGATTTGTCGTGGGGGATTTTATGGGATGTGTAGAGGGAAATGTAGGAAGAAAGAAGAAGAGGGACGAGAGGGGAAAGTGAAGTGTGGAGTTGGGTAAGGGAGAGAAGAGCTGAGAGGTATTCGGAGACGGCGAGTGAGGGGTTAGGAGAAGAGGCTCGTGAGTGGAGATAGGATACGAGGGTCTGGTGAGAGTCCTCGGAGAGAAGAAAAGCCGGTAGAGGAGTAGATGATTGCGGGTGATATAGTTGAGCTAATTGAACAATGTCCGCGTCAGTCAACGCCGGCGGCAGCGGTCGTTGTTGATGGTGGCGGACAGCGGAGGGACTTTTGGATGCGGTGGAGGTCATGGCGGTGGCATATGTGCGTCGGAAGTTAGTGGAAGGAAATGAAGTTTTACTGGTTCGTTTTGCGCGGGAAATTGAAAATGTGGAAACAAATTTTTTCTACTCTATTTTCTTTTCAGGGAAAAAGGATATATATATATTATATCTACTACTTAACACATGACAAGTGTTGAATGATATGTGTTTAGATAGTGACATTCTTCTTTTATGGTTGTACCTTTAAAATTTATATTATTGGACAATTTAACATCATTAACTACCTACCTCATTTGGGCTCATTTATATATATATAGTAATATATAATAAGTGGGAATATCTACTACTTAGCACATGACAAGTGTTGGATGATATGTGTTTAGATAGTATTGTACATTCTTCTTTTATGGTTGTACCTTTAAAATTTATATTATTGGACAATTTAACACCATTAATTACCTACCTCATTTGGACCCATGTATATATATATATATATATATATATATAATAAGCCACAATGCAAAGATTTTTATAGTATTTAGTTACATTGTAACTATCTTGTTAGCTTTCAACCAAAAGGAGTACTTCTTTTAAATAATAAATATGTCATTGTATGAGCTATTTATTACTCATTCCTTTTGAATTTGTTAATCTGATTTTGATCTGACACATAGTTTACGAAAGTAAATTAGATTTTGAGAAAAAACATTAAGTGATACTTGAAGTTGTCCCAGATTTTCAAAAAGACACCTTAACTTTGCGTGCGTCCTATTACCCCACAAAACATTCAAAATCACAATAAATACACATTTTTTACACAATATTTCCACTTTGGACAAAAATATCCTTCGAATGTGCAATTTCTTAAAAACAAAAAGTCGGACCCATTATTGATGTATTGAAGGATGCTTTGGTAATTTCCTATGATGAATTCGTTTTGTTTGTTTCTTTTAAATTTATTTTACTATACTAAATAATTGTATAAAATATTATGAATCACGATAATTAATTACTTAAATATTTAAAAGATATAAAAATATATAAAAGATCTTATTGACTCTTCAAATTTTACCGGTGACACATAAATTGGGACAAATGAAATAATATATATTATTTGAAAATTTCTTAGAAAGTACTATAAATTACAGTAATTAACAGCTAGAAATATTTCAAAGACAAAAAAAATTGATTGAATCTCAAAATTTTTTTAGTACTACATAAATTGAGAAAGAAGAAATGACCTCTATTATTTGAAAATGACGTAAAAGTATTACAAATCATACAATAAGAATTAACAATTTAAAATTTTAAAAGACTTTAATGCTTTATACTTATTCTATTTCCACTTTGGACGAAAATATCCTCCCAATATGCATATTTTTTTAAACAAAAAGTGGGACCCATTATTGATGTATTGAAGGATGCTTTGATAATTTTCCTATGATGAATTCATTTTGTTTGTTGTTTAATTTTTTTAAAATAATTGTATAAAATATTATAAATCTCAATAATTATTTACTTAAATATTCAAAATATATATAAATATATGTAAAAGATCTGATTAACTCTTCAAATTTTATCGGTGACACATAAATTGGACAAATGAAATAATATATATTATTTGAAAATTACTTAGAAAGTACAATAATTTACAATAATTAACAATAGAATATTTTAAAGACAAAAAAAATTGATTGAATCTCGAAATTTTATTAGTACCACATAAATTGAGAAAGAAGAAATAACCTTTATTATTTGAAAATTGCGTAAAAGATATTACAAATCATACAACAATAATTAGCAATTTAGATTATGATAAGGGGTAAACTATCCATTGATT
This sequence comes from Solanum stenotomum, assembly GCF_019186545.1. Lineage (NCBI taxonomy): Eukaryota > Viridiplantae > Streptophyta > Magnoliopsida > Solanales > Solanaceae > Solanum > Solanum stenotomum. Next base: position 55,213,754 of record NC_064282.1, on the reverse strand, counting down.
TCATAAAGTGCACAAGTATTGTAGGACATTCCAAAATAGTATAGTAGACAATAATTATTGAACGGATGGAGTAAGATTAAGTCTTTCTTTCAGTACTTTTCTCACATTAATTAATTTCTCTCAACATTCAATTAGTGAATCTTTAGTAGAATTAATTAGAATACTTTTTACTTAATACAATAAAAGTTCAAATAAAATTAACATAAAGAAAAATAAAAAAAATCCTAAAAATCTATCAATATATTAAACAACATACAACATATATAACAAAAGTTCTAATAAGATTAACAAAAAGGAAAAAAAAAACAAAATTCTTAAAAATCATCAACAAACTACATACAAAATAAAAAGAAAGCTATTCTAACAAAAGAATACATAAAGTTAAAATGAACTTTAAGAATTCTAGCATCTTAAGCATATTGAGGCAAACATTTTAATTTAGCGTCATTTCTCTCCAAAGAAAGAAAGGCATTGAATATTTTAATTTAATGTAAATTGATTTTTTTTGGGATTATGAATATAAAAGGTTTGAAAGTTATGAATATTATTAATACTAATTAAAAGTATAATTTATGAAGATGAAGAAGTGTGAGTTATGAAAATAACTTTTAAAACTAATATAATTGAGAAAAATTCAAAAAAGGAGAAAAAAAAAATGACAATGAAGGTCATAGAGAGCGCCATATCACCGTTTAAGGTAACTCTACTGATAATTGTGAAGAAAGCATATTAATGGATTAAAAATCAAAAAGAGGTAATTAAACCCTAAAATATTATAAAAACATCTATAAAATTTGGTTGAAGCTCAAAATCTATTAGTGCCATATAAACTAGGATAGAGGAAATAACATATATTATTTGAAATAACATGAAACGTACTACAAATCACACAATAATTAGCAATTTCAAAATTTAAAGGACATACAAAAAATTTGATCAACTCTCAAAATTCTACTAATGTCACATAGTTTGGGATAGAAAAAGTAACATATACGTAAAATGTACTATAACTAATAATAATTAAATAACTTCAAAATCTAAAAGACATATATAAAATTTGCTTGACTTTCGAAATTCTATCAATGACACATAAATTGGGACAAAGAGAATATTGAAAATTACATATAAAGTATTATTAACCACAATAATCAACAACTTAAAATTTAAAGAACATGCAAAAAAATTGTTTGACCGTTAAAATTTTATTAATGTGATCACATAAATTAAAGTAAAAAATAAAAATATATGTTGGGCCCATGCTAGCACGGGCTATATATATATATATATATATATATATATAAAAAAAAAAGAAAATCCTAGGCCCGCCTATGTGGCGCCACCACAAATTAGAATTCTCTTTTAATTTATTTATTTCCAAAACTAACATTTTCCTTTCATGAAAAATTGTGACTTTTATGAAAAATTGCGACTTTAATGAAGAGTTGAGACTTTTATGAAAAATTGTGATTTTTTATGAAAAGTTGTGTCTATTATGAAAAGTTGTGACTTAATGAAGAGTTGCGACTTTTATGAAAGGTTGTGACATTTCCGAAGGGTTGCAACTTTTCCCAATAGTTGTAACCTTTCCAATAAGGCGCAATAAACATTTGTTCACACTACCCTTTGTTGTTAAATAGAGAGATTTCCTCTCATTTTAAAACAACGAAAGTTCTGAACTTCTTCTTCTTCTTCTTCTTCTTCTTTTCTTCTTCTTCTTCTTCTTCTTCTTCTGCACAATCAAGTATTCGTGTACTTTGCCCCTGTTGAGTAGTTGACCTACACCCTTGCTTATGTTACAGATCATGATATGTATTTTTACAGTCATTAATATATGTTTATGTTATTAAGGATAAATGATAAGATGTTATAATTTTAATTTTCCTTTACATTATTAATGTTTGTTACTACGTAATCTTGTATGTAAGATAATATAGTGTTTTAGTTTTAATGACGGGTAGATTTTAAGTATTATTTTATAAATTTCGTGATATTACGGGTAATTTAACTAGTATATATATAAAAGATAACCTTAGGCCCGCCTACGTGGTGCCATCACAAACTAAAATTCCCTTTTAATTTATTTATTTCCAAAACTAGTCTTCCCATAATGAAAAGTTGTGACTTTTATGAAAAGTTGACTTTTATGAAAAATTGTGACTTTTATGAAAAGTTGCGACTTTAATGAAGAGTTGCGACTTTTATGAAAAATTGTGATTTTTATGAAAAGTTCTGACTTTTATGAAAGGTTGTGACCTTTTCAAAGGGTTGCAACTTTTCCAAATAGTTGGAACATTTTCGATAAGGCACAATAAACATTTGTTCACACTACCCTTTTTTGTTTATAAATAGAGAAATTTCCTCTCATTTTAAAACAACGAAAATTCTGAACCTCTTCTTCTTCTTTTTCACAATTAAATATTTGTGTACTCTGCTCGTGTTGAGCGGCTCACTGACATTATTGTTTATGTTACAGATCATGGTATGTATTATACAGTCAATAATTTATGCTTATGTTATTTAGGATAAATGATAAGATGTAATAATTTCCTTTTTCCTTTACATTATTAATATTTGTTACTACGTAATCTTGTATGTCAGATAATATAGTGTTTTAGTTTTACTGACTGATAAATTTTAAGTATTATTTTATAAATTCCGTGATATTAAATTTCCGCTCAAAGCGCGGATAATTTTACTAGTATATGATATTTGAGAAATGGTTCAAAATCCTCATTTTACCTTTGGGTCTAAAAATACCTTTAAAATTTACTTTTTGGATCAAACATTGTTTAAAAAGCCACATGATATTTTCCAATTGGTTACGATTTTAATTTCAAAAAAATTATATAGAAATCCACTAGATTTTTAAAATTCAATCTATTGACCTGATTTAAGATAAACAAAACTCTTCCATCTAGGGTATGCATCTCCTTTTAGTCTAATTATGGAAATTTTGGGATATTAACGATGATTAATTATTTTTGTATTTCAATTCAATAGTAGTTGGATTCAATAATTGGTTACGTGAAATGTCAATGACAATATCTTCACATTTAAGTAATTTAGTGTTCAACAATTCAGGGTTTCTCATGTATTTTTCTTTAATAACAAGATTGAAGGTAGATCAAAAGGAGATGAAGAAGCCATTCTATTTCTTTAAACAGGTCAATGGTTGGGTTCTAAGGATTTCTACATAGAAATTAAAATTTATGATCAATTAGAAAATGTCACATGGTTCTTTTAAAAGGGGTCAAAACTTGACCTTAATTATGTTAGTTTAAAGGTATGTTTGATCCAAAAAATAAACGTTAAGTATATTTTTGGACCCAAAGGTAAAAGGAGGGTATTTATGAACCACTCCTCAAAGGTAAAGGATATTTTTGGATCTTTTTCGTTTTTTTATACCCTTTTCCTCATATTTTTTTAGTCCATATTGAAGGTGTTCAACCATTTAAATAAATTGTATAGGGTAGAAATAGTTAAGATATGTGGTTATGAGACATAATGTTATGAAATGTGTCAACAGATTAAGCAAGGACAAGTGAAAGACGGCCAAAGTAACAACATTACTTTGAGAGGCCAATGATAAAATTCGTCCCATAGGAATCAAGTCGGATTGAGGCTCAGTATGCCCCGAAGAAAAGACAACAATGAGCATTAGCCATTATAAAATTATTTCTCGAGTGTTACTCTTACCTCTTAAATGTCATTAAGGGGCCGTTTGGTTACTGGATAAGGGTTGAGTTATTCAGGTATAAAATGTTGCATAAGTTTTACCATGTTTGATAGCATTTGTTTTGTCAAAGTACAAAATTCAACACACATAATACTATGTTTGGTTAGAAAATTAGAAAACCACATAACCAATACATGTTTAAGTTACGAAACAATCTATGTATTATTTTATGCAGGGTAAAAGATGGAACAAGTTATACATGAATAACTAATACCTGAATAAAAAACATAAATTGACCACTTTACTCTTCACTCTGAATCAAATATACTATACTTCTTTTTAGATAAACATTCAGGTCCTCTCTTCATATTTGTAGATATATGAATGGTGGTTGAGGCACAACCAACAATAGTGGTGTGAGGACACTATTTCCTTTTGACAAATATTTTTGTGGGTCTCATTTCTTGTTGTCACACTTTCTCTCTCATACTTCCATTTTCTCAAATCTTAGTCATTTCTTCATATGCATTTTTTTCTTTGCAAAAACCCATTTTTATTTTATCTTTGCACCCTTTTTTACCAACGTTTCTAAAGCTTTTTTTTTAAAATTTTACATCTCAGTGTAAAAAAATATATAGTCATATAGTCATACAATTATTATCTTGTGCTTTCACAAATTTATTTGGTTAACTTTTTTTTTATATTAATTCTTGTAACCCACAATAAAAAAGTGAATCTATAAAAATTTCGTTTCATATTTTAAGACAATATACATAAAGAAAAAAAATTAAAAATCTTGAACGATAAACACAAAATTAATATTGGTAATAATTATTCGATACATGCCACAGAAGTAAAGAATTTAACAATATGGAAAAGAAAAGATAATTGAGTGCTTGATATCATTAATACATTATTATTAATATTAAACATTAAAAACATTAAGTGGTTATAGAATAAATAAAAATAAAAATATATTTGACAAATAAGAATTGAGTGATTAAATTTGAAATCTCAAAAAATAAATTTTAGACTAAAATTTAAATAATTAAAATTAAATTGTGTATTTAAGTGTAATAAATAATGTCAATCGAATTTTAGTAGCTCAATTGATCAATTACATGAAATTTTACTTTGTTCATGAGAGTTCAATTTTTTTTAATTTGACAATCTTCAATTTCTTTGAATTCATCCAAAAAAAAATTAATTTTTTTTACATATTACTTTAATTTTCCCTCAAATAATATATAGATTACCCTATATTATAAGCCAACAAGGGTTGGGACGAACGGTGCTATCATTTATTGTACCAAAAGTTTTATTAATGGTACTTCATATTGGGCCCATCTGTTAATACGTGTACGTTTTTTAGCAAACCACGTAGTGAATTTGTTCATCTTCATTTTCCTATCTCTTCAGGAAAAAAAAAGGTGAGAATGAGTTTATTGTTTATCTTCATCTTCATGGAAGCCTCGCAATGTCAGGTGAAACTTTAGCCACATTATCCATGCCTACTGCATCTATTCTCTCTTTATTTTTCTCTTTTATTTCCTTCCATTTTCTACTTTTTAACTAGCTTTTTTTCACCTTCTTCCAATCATTCATGTTTATATTTCCCACTGTTATCATAAGTTCTGTCCTGAGAATTTCAGTGGTATATAAACAGCCATCGGTATCTTTGATTTTTTGTTTTGAATTTAGGTTTTATTTTGTCGATTTTTTATTCAAATGGGTTGATTTTGCATTCAATTTTGCAGATCTATTTAGCCTTTGAGTTGTAGTAGTGTTGCATGCACTGGATTTAGAGTTAATTGGATGGTATTGCTTTTGGTTCTTTTGCTCCTTCTGTCCGTCTTCGCTATTTAACGATTTTCTATTTATTTTTTTTAAAAAAATAATTGGTTATTGAAATTTAGTGTTCCTATCGTTTGTTCTTGATGTGAGTGTTTTTTCAATTTATTTATCTCTTATTGCAGGACTTTGTATTTACTTCAAGGAGAAATCATAGAATTGCAAACATGAGATGGAGGGATTGAGTATAGGAACTTCATATTCACAAAAATATACTGAATTTCTTCGTTTTCACATGGTAAGTTCATAGTTTCATGGTCTATGATCTCAACACAGAAAAATAAATTACACCCCTCAAGTATGCTTCATCTTCTCTAATTTGATTGCAAGTGCTATTTCACTTTCCCCTTAGCATAGTATTATACTTGCTCATATCCGGCTCTGTTTATGATCAAATTATGTGTGTTGCAGATATTTCTGTAATGTTACAGAGCATTTGTTGTAATTTTTGAATGTAGAATATCTTGTGATAGAACCCCTTTTGTGGGACTTACCTTCTAGAGTTACACTCTGCTACCTTAACAACTATTCTTTATTTTTCTTTTTCCTCGATCGATAGAACCCCTTTTGTGGGACTTAATTTTTGAGGTGTATGTTTATCCCTCTCTTTGAGGTGGGTCACTTCAATTGCGCGTTCCTCTACTAAAGTTATGTATTTTTTTCCTACGGATTGTTATCTCCAAATTATTTGGGACTCATATATCTTCTTTCAATATTGATCTTACAAATTGGTATAGTTTTTTTTTTGTTTTTGTAATTCTGATGATAATTGTGTAATGCATAGTGAGTGTTTGATTTATTACAAATATGAGCAACAAAACACTTGTGAAGTTGAATGCATTGATTATGATCGAAAAATGAAGGATTGAAACCTAAGAAGAAGAGTGAATTCTCAATAATTATATTGTTGTTTCCTCAAGATAGGCAGCATTATAGCTAATTTTAGGTCTCTCATTGCTTAGAAATTGATTTTCCTTTTACCTTATGTAAAGCTTTTAAGTGGCTGTTAAAATAGCATGATATTTGATTGTTAGTTCTCTTTTCCTTTTCCATCTTGCATTCACTTTCTAGACTAAAATAGTAACATTGAGCATTGATGTATCTAAAATGTCTTCAGGATTTTATACGAACATTTATTACATTTGTATATTTTGGTCTGTATGCTCGATTTGACTTGCAAGATAAATGAAAAAATATATGTAATGCATTATGATATAGCCAACTTATATATATATAATCCTATTGTATTTTGGTCATTTCTGTAGGATTCGAATGCAAAAATGACTCAATCTCTGAATATGTAAGCAACGAAAATTATCTTAGTTGAAAGTAACTTTGGTGTAAAGCAAGTACTTTTGCATGGATACATGATTTTGTGTTCCTTTTTTGAGCTTGGCACTAATTTGAAGAGCTTGTGGTGAAGTTTAAAAAGACTTTGTATTGTAGATACTTGGAACTTCCTTTGAGCTATTGTTCTTTAGTCGAATTTTTGAAAAGTTGATCATATTTCAGTTATTTTCTAATTTAAGAATTGGAGTAGTCTTTGATTGTTGAGGTAGATTTGAAATTTATTTTAGAGCCAGTCTAAGAAGTTCTCTCTGAAGGAGTTGCAAAGATTATTACAGTTCTTTGTGTGTGAAATCTACTGAGAGTTGAATTGAATTATCACTTATCTCTAATGCTGAAGGTTTCTACACTTTGATTACTGAGTGTAGCTGAACTATTTTTTTCAAAACAATGTTTCAAGAGCTCCCAGAAATTTCAAAATTACATACAGTGCATTAATTTCATTTCTTCCTTTTTTAACTGAAATGTATTTGCTATTTTATAAGTTCAAAGTTTCAATTTTTTACCATAACTATGATTATTTGGAAAAAATTTCAACATATGGATTTGAGCTTTTTCTATTTATTTTTTTAGGATTCTACTTGGTATCTTTCAACCAAGCACCAATCGATGGAATCTCATCACGTGTCACTTTTCAACCATCAGATGAAATCATGTTGGTGAATCTTATTTCGCAGATCGACAGTGAAACCATTGAAGATTGAGCCTAAGTTCAATGGATGAATAGTTTCCTCAGCATCAAACGTGCATAATCAAATCACAGACAAGCACTTACTCATGTCTCAGAGTGTATTATAGAGTAAGCAAATTGCTACCTTATCATGAAGGAGATATAGCAGGATAAAACTTACTGCATATTTGAGGTAAATGATTTGCTTCTTTAAACAGATTAATGAAGAAAACGGTGAGCCAAAACCAAAGGGGCATCTCAGGTGAGTTGAAAATTAAAATAGATATTTGGCACAAAAACTAACCAATTCAATATTATGCCTAGCAGCTTCCTTTCTCAATATTTCAGTTTCCTCTACAAGAACATCTGGAACAACAAGTCCTGAAAAAACACAAAATTATCTACAACCATGAGACATGACAATTCAGAATGATGTACAAATTAGGGTAGGTCAATGGTATGAAAGAAGACTTCATTATCAGCACCATATTGGAAATACCACAACCAATGTAGATCTGCAATTTATATACATTGATACACACCAATCAAAACCAATTCATAATTTGAGCCCTGCATACTCATGAATGTTATAGGAAAAAAGGTTCCAAGTAGAAAAAAATCACAAATATGTATGGTGTAGTTCAAGACTAATAACTTTAAGCATGAATAACAAATATATGGACAAAGATATTGAAATAATAATTTATCAAGTTAAATATCAATTGTTTAGAGTTGCCTTATCAGGAACACGCTCATTGGAAAGGAAAACTAGTCTCAGAGCTTGTATGATGACATTGAAGTACCCATTAAGCGAGGTGGAGCACTCAACATGTTTTGCGCCTCGCATCAACACTTATGTGCGCCTTTGATAACACAGGTCAGAAGCACAAAAAAACCGCTCCACTGCAGAGGAGAATTATAAAGTAATGGTCACCGGTTCACAGATCCTTTAGATTCACATTTATGTTTTTTGGCATTTGCTTTTGCATATGAATTTGTTGATACTTGCTTTTTTGCATAGAGACCAAAAGCTATGAGAAATTGGATTAGAATATTTGAAATGTTTCTTCTCTTTAGATTATGGAAAGACCCTTGAGAAATTTAGAAATGACACTCATTATTTTTAGGTACTTTTTTTTTAATCTAGCTATCCCATAAGTGAAGCTCTACTCTTTATTATTTAGTTTGTGTTTCCCGGAAGTTCTCATTGATGAAAACTAAAGTACTCTTATCTTTCATTTTTCTTTGGACTGAGAAGTTATTACCGGTACCATTCATGATTAAGAAAATTCAGTTTAATGTGTAGAATACATGTCAAAAAATAATGAACGGCTTCTTGTAATTGTAGAAAGTAGTAAAAACAAAGAATAGTTTAAGTAAGCTATACTTGACGATACTTTTTCAATATTCTTATATTTTTAGTTGAATTTTTTTTTTATGTTTATGAACCTTGCTATTCTTATAATTGGATTCATTATCTTGTAAATCTTTTAATATGTGAAGCTATTTAGTGTAAAAATTAAATTGGATGCTGGCTATAATATATTGAGTTGTTGGTGTGTTGTACATGAAGAAATTCATCTGGCTTGAAGTTGATAGAAAATTAGGATCTCCTATCATTGCCATGCTCTTCATTTTTTTTTCTTCATGATTTTGTTGGTTTGGCGGGCTGCTTCTTACAAGTGAAATAAATGTTTCTCAGGTTTTACTATATCAATATCAGTGCAAAGACCATATCTTCAAGAGTTCACATAAAAGATTTCAGACATAAACCATAAATTATTATATATGCTGGTAGATTGGCAATTGAATGTTCCTTGCATCTTTCTATTTTATTTATTGATTGATTATTAAATTTTGCAAGCAATTATAATAGTAATCATGTAAGAACTTCAACGGTTGTTTATATTAACATGCTTGTGAGTCTTCATGGTGGAATGATGAAGCGAAATCAGAAATGTATCTCTATTTATCAAAGTCTTGGAAGATGATTTTCATGCAAGTTTTTATGTTTTAGGTGAATAACATGTTAGGCCCGTGCTAAGCACGGGCCATGGCCTGTCTAGTATATATATATATATATCGGGTGAGTTTAAAAATTTCTTTATCAAAATAAAATTACAATTTACAAGCAAAAAAAGAAAATGCAAGTAAAAGAGAAGATTAAAATTGAAAGAGAAAAAGTAAGGAAATGAATAAGTATAGTATGGGTGCCACATATACAAATGACAGCCAAAAAGGGCCTCACAGAACTGACAGTAAGTGTGCATAACACAAAATAAAAACTTTCATAGATTTAGAATGGCTCTTCATCTTTCATGCAAATAGATTGAAAAAACTTTCAATTGACGTTCTTTCTATGAGGTTAAAAGTTCTGAAACTCTAAATTTGGCTTATCTTTTTTTATTTTTTTCTTCTTCTTCTCTTCCTTTGTTTCCTCTTGTTAATCTAGCGAGAGATGAATGAGATTCTAAATCTTCTCAATATTTTCTAGTTAAATTGATGTTTGAGTACACCCAAATTTGATGTGGGATTCTTTTTGTTAAATTGATGTTTGAGTACACCCAAATTTGATGTGAGATTTTTTTTGTTTGTTAAAAAATTGTACTTTCTGAAAAGGTGTTCATTAAGTTTAGTTTCTTTAGCTTTTAAAACTGCAAAAAATAAAAATGAACATGTATTTGAAGTGTTAATTCTAGTTATTAAAGCCAAACAAAAAGAACACTTTACCCTGTTTTTAAATATTATTTTTCATTTTTTTAATAAAATTGAACATTTCTAGTATGAAAGTATCTACTACCTTCCTATTATACATATTTAATGTTCCAACAATAATTAGTTAAGTATCATGATTGATTGATACTTTTTTTTCTTTTGGGATTCAATTTGATAATGATGTTGCAATTTTTAAATGGAAAATAGGTGTCTATGGATCCTCAACAATTAGGCAATGTTGAATGCTTTATCATCCTTGAGGAGATTGTGGTGCATTCATATATTGTCCTTATTTGCTTTTTAATGGCTATTTACAACACGTTATTAAGAAAACAATCTAGAAATAGACGGGTCATTCGATATTGTATGAGTGCTAGAATTCCTAAAATCTTGCCTATCTAAATGTTCTCATTCGTGACAATGATATTATATGTATTGACAAGCTTAGGATTGATAGAAATGTCTTTCACATTTTCGTCTCCTTAACCAAGAATATTGGAGGGCTCACTGGCAATAAAAATATGTCGAGTATTGAAAAATTAGCAATGTTCTTAAATATTTTGGCTCATCACGAGACGAACAGGTCTATCAAAGTTGATTAGATTAGATCAGGATGGAGTGTAAGTTGAGCCTTTAATGAATGTCTAAGAGTTATTCTTAAACTAATTCCAGTGTTACATGTTAAACCTAATCTGGTGCTTGAAGATGATATTGATGATCGATGAAAATGATTTAAGGTAGGTAAATTTCAATCCAACATTTGATTTACTATAAACAAACTTGAAATATTATGGTGAAAGTATTTTTATTTTTAATAGTCCTTTAGTATTTAGAGTTGAATTTATCGTATAGGGTTATTTGGTGTATTGGATGGTACTTACATTTCCATTAGAGTTGAAATAATATATATGCCAAGATATAGAACACACAAATGAGATATAGCAACTAATGTCTTGGGGGTTTGTGATAGAAATCTAAATTTCATTTATGTATTACTTGGTTGGGAGCGATCAGTCGCTGATGGTCGCGTATTGCAGGATGTTGTACGAAGAACTGGGTTGAAGTACCCCAAGGTATGCTAAATAATACACAGACCCTTATCTATTTATACTACATCAAAATAGAATAATATTTTAAAGTAATATATTACTATTTACATTTTTAGGCAATTACTATCTATGCAATAGAGGATATATAAATGGAAATGATTTCCTGTCTCCCTATGAAGGATATAAATATTGGATAAAGAATTAGCAGAGAGATAACTCATCACCTCAATGTCGAGAAGATCTCTTTAATATGAAGCATGCTAGGGCGCGCAATGTTATTGAAGGCACATTTGGTCTATTAAAAGGACGTTGGAGAATTCTTAGAAGTCTTTCGTGGTATCGGTTAAGGTTCATAATAAAATTATTAGTGCATGTTGTTTGATAGATAATTTCATTCGAAGAGAGATGAAAGTTGACCCCTTAGATGTGGAAATGAAAGTTCAAATGGAGAATCAACATGAACATGAAAATATTAACACAATTGAAGCATCTGATGAGTGGACCACTTGGACGGATGAACTAGCTCAGTCTATGTGGAATGAAAGATTGGGAAATCAATATTTATAATTTTAAACTATGTGGTTACTTTTGTTGTGCTCATGCACTTTTATGTTTGATTTTCCGTTCACTGTAAAATGTAATAACTTCAATTATTTTGTGAAAACGAATAGTCAATCTTTTTGTATGTCTCACATTGTTATTTGCACAGACAAATAGTGAATCTCAATGTATTTTTATATATCTTTGAATATAAGTAGTGAATTTGTATATATGTCTTCATGTTATCTTTTTTCCAGATCAATCTAGTTGTATTACAATTTATTTTGTTATAATTAGAATAATTTACTAGTAAGCTGTAACTTAGTATTAATTTTGATTTTTCATTTATAATTTTACAATTGAAATGTCTAGTTCCACAGCTGCAACATCTAACACCCAAAAAAAGGGCAAGAAAATCAACACCTTCATCTCGAAGGGTATGGACTCTAGAGGAGGAATTTACACTTGTTGATGGATTAAAAGAATTGTGTGTTAATGATTAGAGAGGAGATAATGAAACCTTTAAACATGAATATTTAATGGATTGGAACACTAAATAAATGTTTGTCATCCTAATTGTGCATTGAAATGTCTACCACATGTTGATTCTAAAATAAGAGCATTGAAAAAGAGTTATGCAGTCATATCGTTACTAAATAGTCGAAGTGGTTCATGATTCCAATATAGTGATGAAAGTATCTTAGTTGATGATTCTAAAGGTTGAGATGACTTTATAAAGGTGATTTATATTTATTTTAAATCAATAGGGAATTGCTACTTACTTATATTTTCTCCTGTTGAATGGATCTAGTTATTTCATGTATTTGTTCTTTATTTTCTTAGATTGATTCAAATGCCAAGTCAATGAACTTAAAAAAATAGTCATTGTTTGCTGATTGGGAAGAGATAATTGGTAATGATAGAGTTACTGGAAGATTTGCCCAAGGGCCAGAAGATGTTGCTGAAGAAATAGAAAGAACTGAAGCTCAAGAAATTACTAATGAAACGTTTGTGGGATTTCCTATTGTTGTTGTTGATGTAGATGATGCTTCACGCACAAGAGAAAATCAAGCTGCTCAGGAGGAACCTAATGTATCAACTGAATCGACACAAAGTCCATTTACTGCTCAAGATGAACCTAATGAATCAACTAGAGCAACACAAAATTTATTCACAACTCAAAAAGGTGAAACCCATCAATCTCAGAAACAAGGTAATAAATTTAAAGCATCATTTTCTAAAATCAACGAAAAAGGTAGATGCAAAAAAATAAAAATCACTAAAGATGATAATAAGACTATTCTTGAAGGTTTAATGAAGGTGATGAAATAATTTACTGAAAGTCATAATAAGAGGATGACTTCTTTAATTGATACGCTAGGAGAGTGATCTTTTGAGATTCATGGTAAGATATTTTTTATTAATGGATCCACTGCATTTGAAATATATAACTCGGATGAATGAGTCAAGCCATTAATGGGAACTACTCAAGATATAAAGAGGATGGTGTTCTTCTTAAGCATCAGTGAACTTGAACGTCACAGTATGATGTGGATGATTATTAATGATAGCTAGTAGGATGATTGGTTTGGGCTTCAAAGCTTTCATTTTGAGTTTATGCCATTAAGCGTTTTGACTTTCAATTTTAGTTAAACTTTGACTTCAGTCAATATTTTTGGTAAAACGTGCTCGGTTGAGAAATCTGTCAGTTAGCTTTGGAAGGTCATTTTTGCTCTAGTGGGATAGTTGGTTTTGGTTTTGAGAATTTCATTTTGAGTTTGTGCCATTAGACGTTTTAACTTAAATTTAGTCAAAGTTCAACTTCGGTCAATATTCTTGGTAAACGTTATCGAATGAGAATTTTGTCAACGCGGTTAGCTCGAGAAGACAATTTTGGTCTAGTAGGATGATATTTTGGGTTTCAAGGCTTTCGTTTTGAGTTTGTGCCATTAGGCATTTTAACTTTGAAATTTAGTCAAAGTTCGACTTCAGTCAATATTCTTGATAAAACATGCTCAGATGGGAATTTCGTCAGCACAATTAGTTTTGAAGGTCATTTTTGCCCCAGTAGGATGATTGATTTGAGTTACGAGGCTTTCGTTTTGAGTTTGTGCCATTAGACGTTTTAACTTTGAAGTTTTGACCACATAACTTTCTAACTGTTCTCAAATCTGTCAAGCCTATTATGTCATTATTAGCTCAAAGTATCTAACTTCAGAATTCATAGCAGGATAACATTCAATCGATCTTCACTCTTTAGAATTGCATTAAAATCTCTCATTACTAACCAAAGGACATATGAATTTATTACCTTCAATGTTATCTATTACAATGGTGTGTATGCCATAGATAGTTGTGACCCTTCATCACTCCTAATTAAATATAAGTCATTTCTAAAGATACAATCAGATACATTATATGCCTTTTTATAGATCTAAAGTTCTTTATCTTCTAAGAGGCAAATCTTGAAGAACACTCAATTTAAATTCTTTCTTTGAGGTTAAACACTTCTAAAATTTTAACCTTTTTCTTATACTTTCTTCTTCTTGTTGTCATATTGGAAAATGCATCAATGTGCCTTAGTTAAGTTAATTAGTTACTAACTGATGTTAATTAGTTACCAACTGATTGAGTAGTGAAATGTAATTAGTTGGTTGTAAATGAATTGTATTCAGTTAGTTAGTCACTGTTCATTCTATATAAATGTAAAAACGATAATGCAATGCAAGTTATTTTCCCTAAATCATGTAGCTCACATTTTTCTCTTTGCAATTTTCTTCTTATTATTCTTCTTCTCCATTAGTTCTTCCTTCTAGTTAATCAACATGGTATTAGAGCAATCAACGATGCACTATTGTTGTTTTTTGTAGCTTGTTTCTTTGGCGACATTGTTTCTATTTCCTTTTGTCTTCAATGGCGATTCTATCAAATGAAGTTGATACGGTTGAATCAGTCACTCCAATCACAATCGATCATCATCACCCTTAGTATCTTCATCCATCTAATGCGCCTGGTTCCTTATTTGTGAGAATTATGCTTACATGATTTGATAATTACACACCATGGAGCAGGGCAATGAAGTTTGCTCTGCTTGGCAAGAACAAATTAGGGTTTATTGACGAATCTATCCAGCGTGATCAATTTGCAGGTGATTTGGCACGACTGTGGGATCGTTATAATGCTATTGTTGTTTCATGGATCATGAGCAGTGTAGGAAAGGATCTTCTAGGAGGTATTTTTTTTTTGTTCAAATACGTTCTTAATTTGGGAAGATTTGTGTAAAAGGTTTGACAAAATCAATGGTTCTAGGACTTTTCAATTACATAAGGAGATATTTACATGTGTTCAAAATGTTTCTTCTATCTCTATTTACTATTATAAGCTCAAATGCTTGTGGAATGAGTATGATTCGATCAGTTCCCCACCTTCCTGCAATTGCTCTAAATCAAGAGAATTTAGTGAGCATTTGCAATATCAAAGAGTTCTTCAATTTTTACTGGGATTGAATGACAATTATAGTCAAAATAGAAGCCAAATTTTGATGATGCAACAAGTTCTTAGTGTTAACCAAGTTTATGCAATGATAAATCAGGATGAGAGTCAGAGAATTGTTGTAGTATCTAGTAATATACTACATGAAAACATGTGTCCAACAACCATGTTCACTAAACAAAACTCTAGATCTGTATATGGATATGCAGCTAGACACAAAAAACCTTATAATCCAAATGTATATTGTGATCATTACATGAAAGGACACCTGAAGGTTGATTATTTTAAATTGATAAAGTGTGATCATTACCACAGCCACAACTATTCCATAACACTTAACCACAACATTATAATTCACATCATATTCCCAACAATGTTTCCCAACTACACCCAATCGCTACAGTTCACACCTTATCAACATCAACAACATATTAACATGCTTAATAAGTCTAGCATTAAAGATCCTGAAGGCAGCTCAACTGGTTGTGCCAACATGGCAAGTATTGTTTTTTCTAAACATGATATTTTTAATGAGATAGATAGTTGACACAAGAGCTTCCAATCACATGTTAGGAAATCATAACCACTTACAAAGTACAAGTTTAATAGGGAATAAGAATACAGGGAAAGTGCAATTGCCAACAGGTGATTCAACCACGTCTCATATTGGTGATTATCACTTAAGATGAAGTGTTATTATTAAAAAATGTGCTTTGTCTGCCAGCCTTCAAGTTTAATCTCATGTCAGTGTAAAAAATGACAAAATAATTGAACTGTAGTGCTACTTTCTTTCCAAATTATTGTGTTGACAAAATAATTGAACTATAGTGCTACTTTCTTTCCAAATTATTGAGTCTTTCAGGACCTCATATCTAGGAAGGTGAAGGTGATTTGTAAGAAAGAAAGAGGTCTATACATCCTAAATTCCCAATTAGGAGACTGTGCAACAAAGGCAAACCAGTACTTGGTTGCAACAGCATATCCAAGAGCTGATGCAGTGACTTGGAACCATGGACTGTGTCATATTCCCATGAATGTTTTAAGGAAAGTACCTATGTTTCGTGATTGTAAGTCTTTTGTTATTAATAATTGTTAAGTTTTCCCCTTAGCAAGGCAAGCTAGACTTTCATTTCCACATAGTATTAGCAAGACTACTTCTATTTTCCAATTGTTGCATATGGATGTTTGGGGACCCTTGTCACGAACCAAATCATCGTGATTGGCACCCATACTAACCCTCCGGTGGGAGAACCATTTATACTAATTAGCTAACCAACTTAATCAATTACTAAAATATTTAAGGTTACGGAAGCAAGTTTAAATGTTAAGGAAAGAAATGAGGAGTTCCCATAAACTCCAACAAAAGTCTTACAGCCAAAACTAACATTGCAGAAGTAATACCTACAACCTGAAAGTCAATGTACCAAAACTCTAACAAGATCCATAAGTCTAAACAAGAAGGGGTACAACCCCAAACTAACATAAGAATAACTAACTAGAAAATCTAAGTCTGAAAATGTGTACTTTAAACGGAGAGAACTCATGGCAGTCCCGGAAGAACTAGCTCACCCTTGAGTTCGAAAACTGTCACTGATTTTCTAAGCGAGATATGTCAATAGCCGCTGGAAGATGCCCTGTACTTAACAAAGAAAGAGCAAGTGTAGTATCAGTACACAACCACAGTGTACTGGTAGGATCACATGGCATACACCGAACATATACAATATCAGTATCATTTATGAATAACGATCAAGTTCACAATTTTCAATTACACAGTTATGGCAAGTCAATGGTCTTCTCATAGAACCCAAACCCAAACTGTTAGCATACCGATATGTGGTATCCGATCCAATGTTTATGTTGAAACATGACAACCGATCCAAGTTAGTGTGTCGGAACGCAACACTTGATCCATTCAACGAACCACAATCACAACCACAAAGTACATTCTCATAATCATACAATCAAGTCATGATTCATGACATTCATCATTCATCTATCCTCATTTACAATTAGTGTAATCAATAATGCAACATTCACATACATACATGTATTAATAATGAAGCAAGAACAAACATACATCACACAATATGAAATCACAACCATCATCTACCTCAAACAAGCTTGAATCCCCTAAGAAACTTGATTCTTCCCTTTTCGGATCCTTTCCGCTTGTTCTTGATCTACAAACAATTAATATAACACGAGAATCAATAAACAATAACTAATTACCTGAATTACCAACAATCTTATCCACCCTAGATCAAACTCATGATCCCCATACCTAGATTAGGATTTTTTTCACCATAAATTCTAGATCAAAACCCTCCCTCATCAATAATTACCCATTAGATTACGTTTTACGGATCGAAAAATAGATTCGGGGAGTTAAAACCTTACCTTTAGCCTTAAGAATGGTGAAAAACCGTCAAGAAAGCACCTGGGGTCGTTTCCTAGCTCTCAAAGTCGAAAAGTGCACAATAAAATATTTTTGGGGTTTATTTCCGACTTAAATCACGACTGTCCCGCCACAACGGTACTCACCCCGCTACAACATCCCTGCCCTGGCGGGAATAATCCTGCCTTAGTGGCTTGCACAGAACCAATGAGTCGATTTAAGAATTCCAAACTACCATTTCACAATACATATTCCACCAGCGACACTCAGAAACTACCTGTTAATGCTAAGATCTGTTTCGGGACTTCTACTCACCCGAATTCAATTTCGTAAAGTCATACGGATTCCTTAACGTCTTAGCTATCTACTCATGTGATCAAATTCATAATTAGATCACTCAATTTTTACCATATTTCCCTTGACCTTACTGACTCTGATTTCATCCAAATATGGACTAGGTTGGAAAATTCCAAGTTACTACGAAAAAGTTTTTTGGCCCAAAAATTTTCCCGTTGGCTTTTCTATAACGATGGAAACAGGTCGTTACAACCCTATAGATTGGAAACACATGATGGAATGAGATATTTTTTTCTATTGTTGATGACTACTCTAGATGGACATAGATTTTATTGATGAGACTTAAATTTGATGTCCTTACTTTGCTGAGCAATTTTTTTCTTCAAGTGAAAACTCAATTTGATGGAAAGATTAAAATTGTGAGATCTGACAATGGGGCTGAGTTTTTTGATCATGGTTGCAAGGATTTGTTCCTAATATGTGCTATTGTCCATTAAAGTTCTTATCTATATACAACACAATAAAATGATATAGTGGAAAGGAGACATAGACACATCTTGAAAACCGTTAGAGCAATCAAATTTCAAAGTAGTTTGCCCGATAAATTTTGGGGATTGTGCGTGAAAGTTGTTGTGTATATGTTGAATAGAATACCATCTAATATTCTGCAAAATGAATGCCCCCCCACCCCCCCCATGAGCTATTATATAACAAGGTTCCCTCGCTGCTTCACATGAGAGTGATTAGTTGTCTTTGTTTTGCTACATTTCTCACTTAGAAAGATAATTTCAAACCTAGAGCTTTTAGAGTTGTCTTGGTTGGCTATAGTTCTTCACAAAAGGGGTATAAGTTGTATGACCTTGAGAATATGTTATTTTTTATTAGTAGGGATGTTGCTTTTATGGAGACTATCTTTCCATTTAAAGGGAGCATGAAATATCACCAGAGAGGTGCGAGCACACATGATCTATTTTGCTATAATGAGTTGATTGCTTAGAAGAATTCAATAGTTAACCACTTTTACATACTGAAAGTCCAGTTATTCACCCTTAGATACAAACTAAAAATTCTTTAGTTCCTCCTATACTTGAGGAAACTAAAGAACTCACTGAGACAACTCAACTTCCTCCAGAATTTGTGGCATTACCCTTAAGACACTCCACTAGGAATTCTAGACTTTCTATTTGGCATAAAAACTATGTGACCAGAGCTGGCTCATCTAGGTGTTTGTACTCAATTTCATCAAGAGTGAACTATGCATGGCTATTGTCATAACCACAATGTATTGGTAGGATCATGCGGCTATCCCACTAAGTGCAACATACATAAGTTAATACAACATAATAATAACATGCATACACCGAACATATACAATAACATCATTTACAACAACGTACAATTTCACAATCCTCAAGATATACAGTTATATCAAGTCAATGGTCCTTTCATGGAATCCACACTCAAACTGTTAGCGTACCGGCACGTGGTACCCAATCTCATGTTTATGTCAGAACGTGGCAACCGATCTAAGTTAGTGTGTCGGAACGCAGCACCCGATCCATTCAACAAGACACAATCACAATCACAAGTATATTTTCAAATCTACAAGCAAGTCATGATTCATGACATTCATCATTCATCTATCCTTATTTACAAATAATGTGATCAATAATGCAACATTAACATACATACACGTATTATAATGAAGCAAGAACAAACATACATCACACAACATGAAATCACAACCATCACCTTCCTCAAACAAGCTTGAATCTCCTAAGAAACTTAATTCTTCACTTTCTGAATCCTTTTCGCTTGTTCTTGGTCTACAAATAATCAATATAATGCTAGGATCAATAAACAAGACTTAATTACCCAGAATAAAGTCAACACTATCAATCATAGATCAAACCCATGGTCCTCATACCCAGATTAGGGCTTTCTCCACCATAAATTCTAGATCAAAACCCTCCCCCATCGATAATGACCAACTAGATTGCATTCTACGAATTGAAAAATGGATTCAGAGAGTGAAAACCTTACCTTTAGCCTCAAGAATGGTGGAAAAGTGTCAAGAAAGCACCTGGGGTCGTCTCTTAGCTCTCAAAGTTGAAAAGTGCAGAATAAAACGTTTTTGGCATTTATTTCCAACTTAAGTCGCGTCAGTCCCGCCACAACGATCCTCACCCCGTTACAACGGCCTCGCCCTGGCGGGAAAATCCCGTCTTAGCGGCTTGCACAGAACCAGTAAGCAAATTTAATAATTTCAGTACCCCCATTTCACAACACACCTTCAACCAATGACACTCAGAAACTACCCGCTCACGCTAAGATCAGTTTCGGGAGTTCTACTCATCCGAATTCAATTTCGTAAAGTCGTACGAGTTTCTTAATGTCTTAGCTATCTACTCGTGTGATCAAATTCATAATTAGATCTTCCAATTATTACCAAATTTTCCTAGACCTTACTGACTCTGATTTCATCCAAATCTGGACTAAGTTGGGAAATTCCAACTTACTAAAAAAAAAAATTTGGCCCAAAATTTTCCCCATTAACTTTTCTATAACGATGGGAACCGGTCGTTATAGTTATCAACAAAGTACCAAATTTTCTTGTCAAAAATCTCAACAGAGGTGGAACCCAATAGTTATGCAGAAGTTGCTACTGATTTGAGGTGGGTGTAGGCTATGCAAGCTGAGATAAAGGCTTTGGAAGACAACAAAACTTGGAAATTAGTTACACTTCCCAAAGGAAAAAAACCCATAGGTTACAAATGGGTATACAAGATTAAGTATAAAGCAGATGGATAAATTGAAAAGTTGAAGGCAACGCTAGTGGCTAAGGGATATAATCAGAAGGAAGGATTAGATTACCAAGATACTTTCTCACCAGTTATTAAAATGGCTACTGTTAGAACAATGGTATCACTTGCTGCTTCTGAACAATGGATTCTATACCAAATGGATGTGTACACTACTTTTCTCCAAGGTGACTTTTATGAAGAAGTGTTCATGACTATTCCAAATGGTATTCCCATAACTGCTGCTAACAGTGGGAAGGTATGCAAATTGTTAAAGCCCTTATATGGTTTGAAACAGGCTTCAAGAAAATGAAATATTAAATTGACTTCAGCATTAATGTCAACAAGTTTCCAACGGAGTACTAGAGATTACTCACTATTCACCAAGAAGGAGAATAGCAACATAGTTATAGTCTTGGTCTATGTTGATGACTTACTGTTGACAGGAAGTGATTCATTCATGATCCAAGAGACTAAAGAGGCACTGCACAAAGCCTTCAAGATTTAAGATCTAGGAGAGATTAAGTACTTCCTTGGAATCGAATTTGTCAGACACAAGGATGGTATTTTGATGCATCAAATGAAGTATGCTATAGAATTAATATCATATTTGGAATTGTCATGTGTCAAACCAGTCGTAACACCTATGGGGATGAATAAAAAACTCACTCTACTAATCTTTGATCAATATACAATATCCATGCATGATGATCAGCTTATAAATGATCCAAATGAGTATCAAAGACTGATTGAGAGACTATTCTACTTAACCATTACCAAATCAGACATTGCTTTTGCAATCCAATGTCTTAGTCAGTTCATGCATTCACCCAAGACCACTTATATGAAGGCATCACTAAGAGTGGTAAAGTATATCAAGCAGTCACCATGTTTGGGGATATTAATGTCAACAAAGAGAGGAGCACAATTAAAGTGTTTTGTGATGCAAATTGGGGGTCATGTACAAATAGTAGAAGATCGATTAAATGATATATAGTGCATTATAGTACATCCCCTATATCTTAGAAGTCAAAAAAACATGTGACTATTTCTAAGAGTTCAGCAGAAACTGAGTATAGAGCAATGGCATCTTCAGTTGCAGAGGTGGTTTGGTTGACCGAATTGTTTCAAGAACTTGAAGTGGACTTAGCAACACCAGTTCCCTTGTTTTCTGATAGCAATTCAGCCTTGCAAATTTCTGCCAATCCAATTTTTCATGAAAGAACTAAATACATAGATATTAATTGTCACTTTACTAGAGAAAAAAATACAAGATGGACTGATTGCTACTGCATATTTGTCTTTCACCGAACAAATTGCAGATGTTCACTAAGGCCCTTAAAAGAAATAAACATAGTCATATTATGTCCAAGCTAGGCATGAAGAATATCTTCATAACTCCTAGCATGAGGGAGTGTGTGAAGGAGCTTGGAAAATGCATCAATGTGCCTTTGTTAAGTTAATTAGTTACTAATTGATGTTAATTAGTTATCAATTGATCGAGTAGTGAAATGTAATTAGTTATTATAAATAAATTGTATTCGGTTAGTTAGTTAGTCATTGTTCATTCTGTATAAATGTAACAAGCTTCAGCTGATAATGCAATGCAAGATATTTTCTCCAAATCATATAGTTCACGTTTTTCTCTTTGCAATTTTCTTCTTCTTCTTCTTCTTCTTCTTCTTCTTCTCCTCCTCCATTAGTTTCTTCCTTCCAGTTAATCAACAACCAACATATAAATGTTCTTCGTGTTGGACTAGTGCTACACATGGGCTATCACTTCTAGTATATATATACTAGTTTTTTGGAACGTAAATTACATGTTTATCTTAAATATTTTTTAAAAAAATTATATCACAAAATGATAAAATTTAAAAATGATACATATATTATTCGACTTTCTTTGTGTTATAAAATAAAAATCAAAGCATACAAAAAAAAAGTAAACTTATAAGTTGAGGTTAGAAAATCTTGCAAATTTAATGCTTCTTTAATGACATATACAATACTTTGATTTAAAGATAAATACAAATAATAATAAAAGTATTTATTTCCTAAAATTAACTATCAACATGAAAAATTATAACTAAATTGATACATATACTGAATCACATCATAATCAACTCAAATAAGGTTAGAAGTGACAAAATCTTGTTTCGACTCAAGCACGTGAATATTAAAAAGGTAGGGGGGAAAGGCGGAGATGGTAAGGATTTGAAACTGAATATGATGGAGAAGAAGACTCAAGAATGTGTGGACATTAAACCAAATGAAATATAGTAGAAAAAGACTTATTTATAAGGGAAAGGGGTCAAATATGTCCCTAAACTATGCGAAAATGTCTAGATATATCCCAGTTTGAAGTTTGGCTCATCTGTGCCCTCGCCGTCCAACTTTTTGAGCACATATGCCCTTGTAGACGTTAGTTGCTTTGCTGAAAATAACCAACTCATTTTGAATTTCTTTAAATAACAAATGAAATTGCCACATCCCCTTTTAGTTACCACGTGACATTTATTTATATTTAAAAACTGAATACACCTCTTTTAAATAGAAATTCCAACCTGTAAATCATATCCGACCCAAGGTGAACGGAGTTTGAATTCCTCCGACCAGATCTAAAATGAGATAACATTTGACATCGGAAACATAGTGGGGTCGTTTGTTGGTTGTCTTGCCAGACTAGTGTGGTGTGTGGGTTGGTGTTTTGTTGGCTACCTTGGGGGTGGTGTTCTAGAGCTTGTGGTGGTCGGAGCTATTTGGTGGTTGTTTGTCAGAGGTTGTGTGAATCAGTGAGCTCATTGGAGCTCTATTGTTTGCTCATGATTAGAGCTCGAAGCTCACCTTTAATGGTGTTTTTCTTTTAGGAGAAAGCGATGGGTTTGATTGGAGATGGGGGTTATCGACCAAAGACATTTGGGTCAAATATGATTTGTCGGCTTATGTGAAATATCTACCAAGGAAATTTGGGTCGGATAGGATTTACGGGTCGAAAATCCTATTTAAAAGAGGTGAATTCATTTTTTAATATAGATAAATGACACATGGTTATTAAAAGGGATGTAGCAATTCCATTTGTTATTTAAAGAAAAGAAAAATGAGTTGGTTATTTCCAGCAAAGCAACTAACGTCTACAAGGGCATATATGTGCGAAAAGTTGGACGGCGAGGGCACAGATGAGCCAAACTTCAAACGGGGGGTATATCTAGACATTTTCACACATTTTAGGGGAATATTTGACCCTTTTCCCTATTTATAATAAGATATTAGGAGTAGTAGAAAAGGCTAAATTTATTGTGAGATATTATGAGTAGTAGATAAAAGGGAAAAAGGTTTGAAAAATACTTCAACTTTGGTCAAAATTGTTGTTTCGATACCAAACTTTATGGATGACCTTTTACCCCCATACACTATTTAATAGTATATTTTAAAGGTATATATGTGCCCACGTGGACATCATAAATATTGTATAATTATAAATAGTAACATCTCCACGTGGGCACATATATACCTTTAAAATACACTATTAAATAGTGTAGGGGGGTAAAAGGTCCTCCATAAAGTTTGGTATCGTAACAATAATTTCGGTCAAAGTTGGAGTATTTTTCAGACCCTTTTCCCTAGATAAAAAGACTAATTTATTATGAGATGTTATGAGTAACAAAAAAGACCCAATCTATTATGAGATATTTTTTACTTTTTAAATAAATAATATTATAAAATTTTACTATGTAATATTTAATTAATTAGTTTTTTTTAATAATATTTTGATTTGGTGTAGTGGTTAAATGGTAATACAACTTTGCACTTTGAACCTTTCCACTTTTAATATAAGTAGTCAAGTGTACGTATTTTGCACGCGTATATCATGTAATATATGTATAAATAATATTATAAAATTTTACTATGTAATATTTAATTAATTAGTTTTTTTAATAATATTTTAATTTGGTGTAGTGGTTAAATGGTAATATAACTTTACACGTTGAATCTTTTCACTTTTAATATAAGTAGTCAAGTGTACGTATTTTGTACGTGTATATCGTGTAATATATGTATATAAAAAATAAATTATTGTTTTTCTGCTTTATTTTGGGCTGTGTCACTTTTGGACCAGACCCTTGTAAATAGTTGTTGATTTTCAATAATAGGGGTTTAGAGCCCATCTTTGATTTTTTTAAAAAAGTACAATATTTTAAAAAGAAAAATAGCATAAAATTTTCAAGATAAAAATGTATTTAGAGAGAAACATAATAACTCACCATCACACTAATAATTAAGGAATTGAATTAAATGCAGTGAATAAAATTTTGTCATTGATATCAAAAGTTAAAGTTATGTTGGTATTGATACACGAAAATACAATCTAATCAATAAGATAAAGGAAAACAAATTACATTATATATGAACATAATAATATAACACGACTACTTATAATAAATTAATAATAACAAAAAAATTATGATAAAATAGAAGATGACAACCTAAAGTTTTAACAAAGATAAAGGAAAACAAATTACATTATATATGAACATAATAATATAACACAACTACTTATAAAAAATTAATAATAACGAAAAAAATTTATGATAAAATAGAAGATGACAACCTAAAGTTTTAACCAATGAAACTGAAATGCACCGACCAGAGGCTAATTTTTGTTTATACAAAAGTCATTGAGAAGTTTTTTTCTATTTTGGTTAAAAGAGGGGATATTATATCGAAATATTATGCATCAATACAAACAGAGGTGGTTGCATTACTGCTAGCGCTCGAAAGATCTGGCCACCTAATGGGGTTACAATCCAAATTACATTGGGGCTTATCCACTTTTCCTGCTTCTAGTATCTTCCAAATAAACAAAGGGGAAACTTTCCATTCTTCAAAAAGCTTGTCCAGTTTCATCTTCTAGCCTTCTTTGGCTAGCAGATCTGCTACTTTATTTTTTCTTCGACACTCATACCTGATCTGGGGTTTCCCTATTCTATTAATCAAATCCCTGTATTCATTTAAAATATTTGTATGAGTATCTCTTTCGTTTTGAAGAAACTGAATTACCTCGAGTGAGTCAGTTGCTATTTTCAAGTGTTGAACCTGCAATTTTTCAGCTAAAAGAAGTCCTTATAATAGAGATGATAGTTCAACACTGGTTGATGAGTTTACATTAATTTTTGCACTCTAACCAGGTACCCAATTCCCATTGGCGTCACGCAAAACACCTCGTGCTCCCTCTATTTTTGTGTTGTGGTTAAAGGACCAATCTATATTTAATTTATATCCGTAGTTCGGTGGATCCCAACTAACAACATCCTTATCTTCTGTATTACCTTTTCCCCTTGTGTCCTTCCCAGTTAAATATATAAATTCCATGGTTCTCGCGTAGGGAGTGGACATGGGGATATTATCTCTACTATTGTTATGATAATTTTGGTTTCTAGATAGCCATATATATATATTCCAAATATAAAAGGGAAAAGCAAGACTCCAGTCTAGCTTGTTGTTTATAATTATTTTCTTTATTTTACGGCAATTATTAAGCCAATCAACATCATTTGAATCGGCTATATATCTCCCTGATTTCATTCAACATACCTAAATTGTCCCAATATCTATGGACGTTGTTGCAATGTAAAAAAATATGTGTAATGGCTTTGGGCCTGATACAAAGAGGTTCAATATTAATACCTATGGAATGAAGATAATGACAGGTAGGTAGACGATTATGATGACACAGCCACATAAAATATTTAATTTTGTTAGGACAATTCAGATTCCAGATCTAATTGAAATCCTTAGTGTTCTATATGGTTATACTATGATTATCATGACATGTTTATAAGCAGAACTTGTAGAGAAAAAGCCATGAGGTGTTAGGGACCATGTGAGGGTATCAACTGGGTTATGGTTTTTGGGTATATAAGTCATTGGGAAGTTGAGACCAAAGTAGATGAACAATAAGGTAATCAGTATTTTATATATCAACTTGTGTTTATCTACTTTTTACTGGATTATTTTGAGAAGATTTTAATCTGCATTATATTATGTCTATTTTTTACTGAAGTTTTAAAGTAATATCATGTAAATATGTATAACAATATATTAACATATTTTTACACTATTGCAACTTTGTTTTGCTTGTTATTATTTTTTTCGATAGAAACTAACAAGTGAAGAGTATGGTGTTGTGAAACCCATTTTCGGGTTCACATTCTGTGTAAGATTTTTTTTTGTTAAAGTTGATTTCAATTAACTTAGATAAAGACTTGAAAATTTTGGCTTTATTTGGGAGATTAAATTGGATCGTTTTACTCAATTCATTTTTTTACTCATATTCATATGGGTGGATTTGTACTGCAATTCGTTTCATTTTCAATCCTCCAAAATGTGATTAATTCGTTTATTTGTCACCTATAAAATCTCTATACATAAATTCCAAATAGTTTCAAACATATAAAAAGAAAGGTTTTTCAATCCTATAAAGACAATACGTAATCATTTTCTAAATATATTAGAACAACGAATTTTTTAAATCAGTAGAACTTATGAACTTCCTAAACATGCAAGGAAAAAAATTCAATACATAATTAATATTAGGCAATATGTCTATTAGGGTAATTGATAGTATTGTTGAAAAAATGATTCTAGTATCTAAAAAAAATATTCATATTATTATCTAGATTCATTTCTTATTGAATAGCATTGAGTGACTATTAATTTTCCTTTAAATCTAGCGTTTATTTCGGCCAATTGGATCATATTCTTTATTGTCATTACCCTAATTATTAGGCCTTTATTCACAATTCATTTAGTCAATTCTTCATTAGTCTTGGAGACTTTATATTACTCTTCGATATTGGGACGTTTGATCTTTTCAGAACGTTAGAACCCTTTGGTCCATCTGGTTGCCTATATAAGCTTCTTTGGATTTACTTTCAATGAGATACAAAAGATGATAATTTTTTAAATATATTCTAGTGCTGGATTTTTTGTTGATAAAATCTTTTTTAGTTTTTGGCTCCTAATTTCTACTAGAAGAGCTTGTTGAATTCTGGGGGATATACATATATATCTATATATGTCAGGTAAAATATCCTTAAGGATAGTGTCTAACACGCTTCAAATTTTAATCAAAAAAAGATATTTTTCGTAAAATTTTCAATCAATATAACCTTAGTCAGATGCATTTACTAGGACCCTATTTTTCACTTCCATTTGAGGAGTGGTTACACTTGATCCTTTAGAAAGCAGATTAAATGTATGCGGTTTAAATTGCTTAGTGTCTACGACGATTGAGTCCTGGTTGACTTAAATACGAATTATTAGAAGTAAGATTATTTGTATATAGTTTAACTATTTTTGAATTTGTTAATTTTTAAGATGAATACGTTTTAGTTTTTCCTCCTAGTTGTATGTATTACTTTTTTGTTTTTGCATATGCTTTTCCAGTTTTGTCATTTTTATTTCCTATTATTCACCATATATATAACAATTCCTCCTTACTATTGAAGGGGTTCAAAAAAGAAAAACATAACATGCTAAATAGTGTTGTATCAGATTTCAAGTTAAAACATTGAAAAATATTGCTAGTCAGATTCAAACTCGCACACCTAATAGTTTTTAAGTCCCTATAACCACTGAAGCAAGTCCCTTGTGTTGAGGGGGTTCAACATTAAATACATAAAATACAAATTTGTTCCTATCTATACAATTATAATTTTTCGATTTAGGCGGTTCATCTGCCCCTACTAATAACTGGCATCATGCGAACAAAATGATCCCCAATTAGCGTATTAGTAAGGTAGAGTTTTGTATTGAAAACAGAAAGTGAGAGGAAATTAAGCAACTAAAAATTGAGGATGTCATAACAAACATAACAATTTTTTTAAAACATGAATTGCACGTGATGTTCCTTATGATTGACTGTTTGTTAGGTTAATTTGTTTCTCTCAACTACTTATAATGTTTTACTAACTTTTTCTTAAAGCACTCTTAACACTGTTGATAGCAAAATGAAGTCAAAGGGTAGAGCTAGGATTGATGTTGGAGCTGATGGAGTTGCTGTCATCACCATTATTAACCCTCCTGTTAATTCTCTTTCCTTAGATGGTATGATAATTAATTACAATCTATCCTTTCAAGATTTATAAGATTTAAGATTTTATCTTCAACAACTACTTGATACATTTATCATTAAAGTAAATTTACATGATAAAATAAATTATTTTATATGCCATGTAAACATGGACCCGGCCCATAGGTGAACAAAATTTAAAAAATTATGATTCTTTCTTCTCCTTCATAATTTATCATTAAAATAAATTTGTTTTGACAAATAAATTATTTTATATGTCATATAAACATGAACTTCATAAACAATTTTTTTTAAAAAAATCATTATGCTTCTTCTTCTTAATTTATTATTGAAATGAATTTGACATGACAAATAATTATTTTATATGTCATGTAATTATGAACCCTATGAATAATCAAATTTAATTAAAAAATGCTGCTTCTTCTCCTTCTTAGTGGCATGATTCTTTACCAACCAAATGTATTGATCTAGATTTCAAGTACATGGCCTTTGAAGTGCTATGTTCAACTCTAATCATTGTTGTAACACTACAAAGTCAGTACTAAGTTTTGTATTACTATAATATAATGTTTTTGTTATGCTTTTTTATTATCATTCATAATACAGTAATGGTAAGTGTAACTAATTATGTATCGTTAGAAGATTAAATATTTTCAATTTATTTTTTCAAATAGAAGAAAGTGTCAAATAATAGGCTATAGTTGTCTTTGGGNGGGGGGGGGGGGGGTGGAAACAATTACTGACATAATGATAGAATATTTATGTCATCACACACTTTGGAGTGCAACTTTTCTATGAACATTGCTAACATAAAAAATTTTGTAAACCGAGTTATTCTTTAATAAAGTCACGCCTCCTAATTTAATGCGTTTAAGCTTAAATCCAACCTTAGTTTAAATAGTTCCTCAATGTAAAGAGAATTATTTGATTGAAAGTCGGAAAATATTATTAACTCTTTCAAGAAAATGACATTCTAATGACACCAAAAACAGGAATCAATTGAATTTCGGCATGAAAAATATTTAAAAATCTTCCTAAAGAGCCTCTCTTTTTTTTTT
>NC_064282.1:55014672-55183708 GCF_019186545.1 Solanum stenotomum | reverse complement strand
TATTTTTTAAATTTTTTTGTTAATTTTTAATTTTTTTAACTAAAATTAATTGACACGTGTCGATTTAAAATAAGAAGTTGCATTTGAAGAATATATATAAAATAAAGAATCATAAAAATAGTATTTTGTGTTAAAATGGAACAGAAAAAATGGAGTTCAAGGGTTAAAATGGAACAAGGCTAAGTTGGAGTGCCAAAATGAAAAATTGGGCCAAGTTTGAGGGGCTGTGTATGTGTTTGGCCGTAACTTTTCTATGAACATTGCTAACATAAAATTTTTTGTAAACCGAGTTATTCTTTAATAAAGTCACGCCTCCTAATTTAATGCGTTTAAGCTTAAATCCAACCTTAGTTTAAATAGTTCCTCAATGTAAAGAGAATTATTTGATTGAAAGTCGGAAAATATTATTAACTCTTTCAAGAAAATGACATTCTAATGACACCAAAAACAGGAATCAATTGAATTTCGGCATGAAAAATATTTAAAAATCTTCCTAAAGAGCCTCTCTTTTTTTTTTCCGTAAGAATTCTTGGAGAAATAAAAAAAGGAGAAGCATAATGATTTTTAAATTTTTTGTTTAATTGTGGGGTCCATATGTATATGGCATAAAAATACAGTAATTAATTTTCTCATATTAAATTTATTTTAATCATGAAATTTAGTTAAGTAATTTTTAAAGGTAAAAATATTTAGTTGAGTGATTTTATTGATAAAAATAAAGTGCAATAATTTTGTTAGATAAATTCTCATAATTTATTGACCTTTTAATAGGGGTGGCAAAATCAAATCCAATTCATTTGAGTTTGGGCGTTTATTGACCCGTCCATTTATTCACTCAATTCATTTCAACCCAAATCATTAAAAGTTGGGTGGATATGTAATTCGAATTGGCTCGTGAGAAATCTTATCAAAATATTTTAATTTTTTTTTTTCAATTTGGTATGTTATATATAGGTAGTGGTGAGCATGATATGGTATATACCAAAATATCATACCATACCAAAAATTTTAGTACCGTGATTTTGATATTATGTATTTGGTGTGGTATATCGTATATATATATATATATATATATATATATATTTTTTTTTTTAATTTTTATTATTATTATTTTTATTTTTTATATTCGATACGGTATTTGGTATTTAGATATAACATACCAAAATACCGAATACCATACCGAAGTATATAGTTACATAAATAACATATATATTATTAAAATACTAAAAAATATGCAACCTAGTTATAAACTGAATGTTGAGAAGTTAAAACTTTGAATGTATTTGAATTGTAAACGATTAACAAAAGGAATTGTTTTCTACATGTGTAATATGTTAGTATATATGATACAATTGTGACATTTTTTAATTGTTGAAGTCATAAAACTCTATTGTACGAGTATTTATTAGTCGAAGTTGAACAAATCATGGTTACCGATTTATCATACCGTAAAATACCGAAATGATCAAACTTCAATATATCGAATCTTATCGAATTAAATTGGTATGGTAATAATATAATGTTTTAAAACCGAATATCGAAACTTTCAAATACCATATCATACCATACCATACTTACCCCTATATATATATAGGCTATAGCCATAATAAAAGAAAAAAATAATTTTATTAGGTACTAAAATAGTTTAAAAGAACAAATAAAACAATTAAGCTTAATTAAATTGAGTGTTGATCTGTTATATAATCTATTAGCTAACCCGTTTTGATCCAAACAAATTTGAATTGGATTGAGTTTTGACCCATTATTATGACCTCCCAAAATTGATCCAACTCGCGATGATGTTACTCTTCAAAAATATGAACTTTCTCATAATGGTTTTTAGGCGTTTGGAAAAAAGTGGTATTTTAAGTCAAGTTGGAAAAGGGTCTGGTCTGCAAGTTAAAATTGTGTTGGACATGAAAACAGTTATCAGTACATTTGAAGTTTTGTTAGTGAAAAGTGAATACTGTCTTTTAAACTTAAATTTCATATTTCTTGGACAAGTTTGATAAACAGTCTTCAAATATTATTGCAAGACTTTGAAACCATTCTTTTAATTAGTTTTGTACAGCTTGAAAGATGCATTTGAGGAAGCTTTTAGGAGAGATGATGTGAAGGCAATTGTTGTGACAGGTAATTAAATTTGATGAAATCACAATATTTATTTTTATTAATATATCAATTAAATTCCAACATATTTATATAATAATATCTAATCTTGATAGGTTGTCATGGCAAGTTCTCTGGTGGTTTTAATATCTCTTCCTTTGTTGACTTACAACAAGAAAAAGGTAAACATTTTTAGCATCTAGTGATATTGCTGCATATTTTCCTTAGCTAATTTAGTTAATTATGTCTGCCAATTGTATTATATGTCACAGTGGCACAACCAAACCCTGGTTATATATCTCTGGATATACTCACTGACACTGTGGAAGGTATGCCTTTACATTTTTATCTTTTCCCTACAAATTAAACTCGATATCGAATGTAGTTTGAGGTATGCATTTTGAATGTATTGGACCACTGAGCTAACCTTTTGCATGTTGTTTAGGGGTGAACACCCTCCCGTCCCCCTAGATCCGCCCCTATGTACTTGTAGGCTATTTTTATTCCAACTTAGAGATCCTTCTACACTAAACTACGCGCAAAGTTGAATGCAGCTAATTGAAAATGTTGATTTAATGATGTTAGTTTCGAAAAAACCTTTAGTAGCGGCTATTGATGGTCATGCTTTGGGTGGAGGACTTGAAATTGCAATGGTAGGTATATGTTAAACTACTATCCTAATTTCTTTGTTGTTGACATGAATGCATTTTGCTAATTGTTTATGTTGTTTCAATCATTAGTGTTGTCATGCTCGAATTTCCACTCCAAATGCGAAACTTGGATTGCCAGAACTTCACCTTGGTATAATTCCTGGATTTGGAGGTATGGAAGCTTTTTGTTTAATGTTTAACTTCTTAATCAGGACATTAGTCCTCTGTAGCATGTATCGAAAACAAAAGGCAATAAAGTTCTCCCTGAAGAGCTAAAATCGTCTTGTCTGTCGAATTATAGACATAGATCACATCTAAAAGCTCCTATTTTTATTAAATGTGATATCATATCTGAAACAATTGAACTCATGGTTTCAATTAACAAGAAAAAGGCAGTTTGTTGAAGCATAGAGTCCAATTTTTGCTCTTTCATGTCCCGATTGTGTTCGGATTCTCAATGCACTATCTGATAATGGAGCTGCAAATTGATCACATGTACAAGGATAAGCTAATGCATATGTTATTGAGTAAATAACGAACGAGCATGTACAGTGTAAAAGAAGTTAAAACTCTTTTTTTTAATTAATCTGATTTTGTGGTGAACTTGTAATGTTATATTTCAGGAACTCAGAGGCTTCCACGTCTCGTGGGACTTGCTAAATCCCTAGAAATGATGCTAGTAAGATGCAATTCACCTTTATATTTCAGCATTGGCATCGATCATATCATGAAAATTTCGTCTCTTACACCCTTTTTCCACTCATATTGTCTATGTAGACAGCAAAACTTGTTAAAGGGGAGGAAGCTCTTGACCTTGGCCTTGTTGATGCTATAGTTTCATCGAGCCAATTATTGGATACTGCTTGTAAATGGGCACTTGATATTTGGGAGCATAAAAAACCTTGGAATATTGCCAGTCTTTACAGAACTGACAAGATGGAGTCTCTTGGTGAGGCAAAGGAAATACTAAAGTTTGCAAGAGCTCAAGCCCTTAGAATAGCTCCAAATCTCCATCATCCCTTAGCATTCGTTGATGTTGTTGAAGAGGGTATAGTGTCCGGTCCACGTGCTGGACTTATTAAGGTTCAATTCTGGATCACTTCCTCTACTTCTTCTTCCTATGAAATAAATACGTTGTCACAAATATAATGATCATACACTTTTCTGTTTCAGGAGTATGAAACATTCGAAGTTCTTATACGTTCAGGCCCTTGCAAGGCCTTAGTCCACATTTTCTTTGCCCAACGTGGAACCCTGAAGGTGAGTTAAGTTAAATTATGTTAGGCAGAGAAGTGATAAAGGTGTTGATTTTCTGTCTTAACACAAACAGGTTCCAGGGGTGACTGATTTGGGGTTAGTGCCACGACACGTTAAAAGGGTTGGAGTTCTGGGAGGTGGATTAATGGGTTCTGGAATTGCAACTGTATTTCTCCTTAACAATTATCATGTGATCCTGAAAGAAGTTAATGATAAAGTCCTAGAGGCTGGGATTGACAGAATAAAAGGTAAGGTGATCATTATATTGTTTTGCGCAATTACTTTAACTTACTCTTGATAATATGACTAATGCATTAATCACCCAGCAAATTTGCAAAGCCGCGTCAATAAGGGAAAATTGAGTCAAGGGAATTTTGAAAAAGCTCTCTCCCTACTCATTGGTACTCTTGATTATGAGAGCTTCAGAGCTATTGACATGATTATTGAGGTATCAGCTATATTCTCGTATAGATACTCTAGTTTGCTGACTGATTGATTATCTTATAATGTCTTGCTAATAATTTGTACTAGGCTGTTACAGAGGACTTATCTTTAAAGAAGCAAATATTTACGGATTTAGAGAAGTACTGCCCTCCACATTGTATACTTGCTAGTAATACCTCTACAATTGATTTGAATTTGATTGTTGATGAGAAGAGCAAATATGCAGATCGTATTATTGGAGCTCATTTTTTCAGGTGATGCATGTTAGAATTTTGTATGTTCCTCATTTGTTCTGTTTGTTGATACTTGTAATCTGGTGCAGTCCTGCTCATGTGATGCCACTTCTTGAAATTGTTCGCACCCAAAATACATCTCCACAAGTAATTGTAGACTTACTCGATGTTGGAAAGAAGATAAAGAAAACTCCAGTAGTAGTAAGAAACTGCACTGGTTTTGCTGTCAATAGGATGCTCTTTCCTTTCACCCAAGCTGCTCTTTTGCTTGTCGAACATGGAGCAGATGTATACTGCATAGATAGCGCCTTCACTAAATTTGGAATGGCTATGGGTCCTTTCAGGTAAAGTGTCTAGCAACTTCATTGGTTAAATAGATGTGCAGTGCCTATGTTGAAATGATTGTTCGGCTAAACCAGTCCAAAGACATATATACTCAAACATGATGTGCTTGTACTTAATTATCTGTAGATTCTTTTCTTTAGCAACTTTCAATGTAGAATTTTGTTCGCATAACTAACAATGATTGGATTTATTTGATTTCCTACATGCAGGTTATTTGATCTTGTTGGTTTCAATGTTGCAATGGCTAGTGAAGCTCAATTTGTATCGAGTATGCCCGGGAGAATTTACAAGTCAATGCTTATTCCACTAATGCAACAAGATAAAAGATTAGGTATAATTATTCTCTATTTTGAGGTGTTAGGGGTATTGCAAATGATTGACACTTTTGAATGGACATTGACACACTTGTTGTAGGTGAAACAACTCAAAAAGGTTTCTACTTATACGATGAAAGACGCAAAGCCAAGCCTGATCCAGACATTAAGAGATACATTGAGAAGGCAAGAGAAATTTCTGGTGTCAGCATTGATCCAAAGGTTTCTCATACTGATCCTTAGTAATTGAAATCATGATGTATTACTGATCTGTGCGTCTCTTGATTACTCGTAAATTGCTTTTTGTACTTGTCTCAGATGGCGAAGCTCTCGGAGAAGGACATGGTCGAAATGATATTTTTCCCTTCAGTTAATGAAGCATGTAGATTACTTGCTGAAGGCATTGTTGTCAAAGCTTCTGATCTTGACATTGCTTCTGTCATGGGCATAGGCTTTCCCCCTTACAGGTATGTAGTTTTTCAGATTAAATTGTTAAAGAATGAAAAAAAAAAAGTCTCACGTTAGTGATTACTGAAATTGGTGGTCTGTTTGGGCAATCCTCAGAAAAGTATGATCATGACTAGAAATTAGAATAATGAGAAAAGTATATAAATTTTGTTAGTAATAAAAATCTGATTGGATACTTGTTGGGCAGGGGAGGGATCATTTACTGGGCAGATACTGTTGGATCCAAATACATTTGTTCAAGATTGGATGAGTGGGCAACAATTTATGGAAAAAATTTCAAGCCCTGTGACTACCTTGCTGAAAAAGCTGCTAGGGGGATTCCTCTGGTGAGTATAATTAATTATGTTGTTTTTCTAAATTGGAGTACAGTACTCTGCACACAATATTTTATATTATCAAGCAATCCAAAAAAATTAGTAATACATATATTGTAACTGTTGTAGTATACATAAGTTAAATTGTTATACATTGTTGTTATTAGTGGGGTACAAGTCAAATTGAAAAAGAAAAAAACAACTTGTGATTTGGTTTGGTGTTGGAACAAAAAAATGACCGACCACTCTTGATTTGTTAATATATCTTAAATTAGTTTATAGCTTTCAATATATACATATATTATTTTAAATTTAGGCTTGTCATTTTTTGAAAAATATTTTATTTTGTATTTAGTTTGATTGCAACCTTTAATCTTATAAATATAACATATAGAAAGTATTTTATATTCATGTGAAATTTTAAGTCTTTTTGAAGACTCTTAATCATTTAACGTTTTAAGTTCTAGCCTATCACACATTTGAGTAAAAATTATAAGAAGATCGAAAAATTGAAAAAATCGAAAGAATCTACTAAAACCAAAATCAGGGAAACCGTTTTTTTATATAGGCTGGATTTGGTTTATAAAGTTAATAAATCGGCATAATTGATTTAATTATTTTTTAGTAAAAAACTAAATCAAACCGATCTATGTACACCCCTAGTTGTTATTATATTATGAGGATGCTAAATTTATTTGTGGTCATTGCAGAGTGGAACGATGGATCTTGCAAAGTCACGCCTATAAAGATCAGCTAGTTTTTGAGTTATTTCATTTGAGAACTATGTTGTTTGTTTACTGTTATCTCTTGGATGGTTTTATAAAACTAATCTATTATGTATTATGGAGAAGGAATGAATATGGACTACTCCCTCTATTTATTTTTACTTGTCCATCGTTTTAGAAATAATTTTTATTTTTATTTTTCACTTCTAACATACTAATAAAATACAATTATTTTTTTATATTTTATTTTTAACATTAATTATTTATTCCTCAAAATATTTTTCAAGACCTAATACTAAATATGAATTGAAAGGTGGGTAAAATTCAAAATAAATAAAGTAAAATTGAAAGGAGAAAATATGACATAATTTGTTACAACTTCAAGTAAAAATATTAGAAGTTTGTTACCTTGTACATCTCAAATTTTCAACTAACTTGTACATGTTAAGTTTTTAATACTCTTCAAATTTTCTTAAAATTTACTCAAATTTCAGATTACTAAGCAAAATGTCCAATAACTATGAAACTCAATTTCAAATTCTCTTCAAGTTCTTCAAACCCAATAATTGTAATTTGTATCAATCAATTTCAAATAATTTAAATTTTGAATTTAGACACAAATAACGTGAACAAGTGTCAAAAAACAACAAACAAAAACAAAGCAAATTTTAAATTTTATGCCTTCAACACAAATATCCTCCAAACATATGAAATAGTGATTTATTATAGTTAAAAGGTAGAAAGGAGAGACAGAGAGTATTATTTTTAATTAAGAGATAAAAAGAAAAAAATAAAACCCTCTTTATTTATAAGGAAAACATTATGTTATTCTCAAAGTAACTAATTCTATTTTTTCTTAAAAAGTAAACATACGTTCATAATAATATATAAAATAGATTTACAACAGAACAAACTAAGAGAGAATATTTTTTTCAATAAAAATGGTGAATAGTAAATTATTTTATTTTCCTAAAAAAACAACGAATCTAACCGTTAAAAGTAGAAAATTATGGCCCCTGCAAACCACTGGGCTAAGGGCCCATGTTAACATGCAAACTTCAGATGTCAGGTCTTTGGGCCGACAGTAGGCCTGTCATTCGGCCACCTTGTCATGGGCTTCACGAGATTGCTTTTGCATTCTTTAATGGCTAATTTGCATAAATCCTATCTTTAGGAGCTAATGATTTAGATACACGCTAATTTACAATAGAAGTCGTTTGGTTTGAATTCAAGTTATGATGGGATAAGTTATGATAAGATTATTTTTTATTGAGTGCTTGGTTTGTTGTATTCAAAATAATAGATTTTAAGAACAATTTATTTGTTTACAAAAATATCCTTCATGAATATAAAAAGTGATGTATAAAAAATGATTTTAAAGAGACATTTTTGTCATTTACTTATTTTATCCCGGGATTACTATACCACCCAAGGGAAGGGATAACTTATCCCGATACTAATTATTAATTCCGACATAAGTTATCCCGGTCTTGTTAACCAAACAACAAATTAAGTGGTACTATAATTTAATCCTAGGACAATTTGGTATTATCCTTCACACCAAATGACCTCAAATCTTATCAGATTTTAGTGCATTCAAATTCATTTAGATATATGTATCTCAGATTATATGATCAGGTCAAAACTAGGTGCAATTTGTTTTGAATACACAGTATCAAAGTGTATTTGCATGTATTGGGATACATAGATAAATCTTGCTCAGCTCGTCTTCCTTCCATATCGCTCACCACTCTTATATCATGCTTGTGTATATGATATTCCAGATACATATATCTAGTGTGATTATCATTATCTGGATACATAGACAAATCTCGCTTGATTTTCTCCCTATTTCATTGTATCTGATAGCAAAAAAACATGTATTTAGGTGTATCTGACTTGAAATTTGGTATGAAATTATTAAATAGTGAGATAAAATGTAATTATTTCAAACTGTATGGAGAATTAGTAAATATGATAGGAACGTTTGTATAATTAGGTAGTTTCTCCTACTTCAATCACATACTTCTTTGATCTTTGCTTCAATTTGACACGAAGTTTAAAAAATTAACAAATTTATCTTAAATATTATGATTATAAACTAAAGATAGGTAGAATATATCAAATATTATTTAATCTTATAAATATTTAAATGTCATGTAGAAAGTCGGAATAAAAAAATTGTCAAAAGAAAAACAAACTTTTTAAAAATGAATTAAGAAAAAAAATAGGACAAACAAATTAAA
Organism: Solanum stenotomum; assembly: GCF_019186545.1. Lineage (NCBI taxonomy): Eukaryota > Viridiplantae > Streptophyta > Magnoliopsida > Solanales > Solanaceae > Solanum > Solanum stenotomum. The sequence goes on along the minus strand of NC_064282.1, from coordinate 55,174,603 downwards.
ATGTAATATTTAACATACGAAAAAAGATATTTAATATTACTTAATTGCATGGATAAAAGGAATACAAGCGGGAAATTGTTTAATTTATAATGAGCCATTGAATCAGAATTTTTAAAAAAATTGACTTTAAATTTTATGAAAAATTGTTCTCTAAACTGAGAATAAAACCACATTACAAAGTAGACGTTTCACCTTTGATTTCAAATATTTGGAGTCGAAGATAAAGTTATGTTTTATTATTACTTTTACAAAGAAAAGAATAAAAAAACACTAAATTTTTTTATAATCAGATGATTTTTAAATAAACTAAAAATTCATTCCAGACGAAGGTGACTAATCTAACCCTTACTAATATATTCTTTTTGTTCAATTAGTATTATAAATATTTTAAAAAAAAAATTAAAAAAAATCCCATAAACTAGGAAATCTCAAAATTTTGGCTCAAAAATAAGAACAATGATATAATAATGTAAGGACGATAGTTTATAAATTTGAACTCAAAATATACAATGATGATTGACAGCCATGAATAGGTGAATTTCTTAATTCTATCAAGAACTTAGATGAGGAAAACAATTCAATCAGTGCGGTCAGTCCATTTTTATGACGTGTGAGGGTTTGGAGTACGCTAAAACAAGTTATGAGGGGGTAAGGTTGCATCCCAAGAGGATGAGGGCTGGCCGATTTTCGGGTGTACTCATATTAAAAACACCTGACTGAATATTTTTGGTTGACTTCAATGGTACAACTATAGTGGAGCTATTGATGGGCATGATATATTGAGTGGAGTCAAATCTTACCCTAAGGGCTTGTTTGGTATAAAGATTAATAGCACAGGGATTAATAACACATGGATTAGTAATGCAGGGATTAGTAGTGCGTGGATTAGTAATGCAGAGTTTATTTTTATCAAGTGTTTGGTTCATTGTTTCCCACCTCATCTTGTGTTTGGATTAAAACTCTATAAACAACTTTTTTTTTCTTTCAATTATACCCTTTAATTATTATTATGTAATTCGGTCAATGTAGATAATTACCGGACAATATTATTTTTCATGACCTTTTAACTAGTTAGGAGAAGAACAAGTTTGTTGTCATGTTTGTTATTTTTTCACTTGGAGGATAAATAATTGTCATCTTAATAAATTGATCACTCACAAAAGTCAATTTTCAATTTAAAAAAGACAAACCATCTACTTTTAAAATCGAAAAGATGGTAAACATAAGTAAAATTGAGCAAACCATCTACATTTACACATAAAAAGTGCAAGTTATAGTTTTAATATGTATACAATTTTATAAATTGTTCAAAATACAAATAATTAGAAACTCCACACACACACATTTACCTTTTTAATTAATAAATGTTAAACAACTCACATTTGAAATATTGTATTGATTTCTATGGAAGTATTTAGTAACAAACAACTCTCTCTAAATAATTTGTAAGATAATTTATTTAAATGAATTTACTAGTACAGATATAAAACATAAAATCAAGAAAAAAAATAAAATGATTAAAATGATTTGAGGGATATTTTTCTCTTCATATAGACTTATCCCATGATATTAAATCTTATGTATTACTAATACCTCCAGAGGGAAGGTATTAGTAATACATCTTCTAATACCATGTAGGGCATATAACTAATCCATGGATGAGTTGCACATAGACTTAAATTCTTATAAAACACGATATTAAATAATATCATACATAATACATAGACTATTTCTCATAATACTCCCAATCAAACGACCCCTGAAGGATAATAACATAATTGAAGTAGCAAACCATCAACTTGTACGTTAACAAAACTTAAACTATATGAAACTAAAAAAAGGCGACCAATGTAACATTGTACTAATGTTGGGTGACTTTCATCTTAGCATCTATTTTGTTAATTAATTTTGTGCTTTTGCTTTAATTTTCACTTTCTTGGAAAAGGAACAAAAAAGAAACTCGAAGTCCACGTAGAAGGGATAAACTTGTCAATTCCAAATTGTAAAATAGTTTTATTACACCTATGATTAAATTAGAAGGGAGATATATGTAATATTTGTTATATACTACAAGAGAGGAATGTGTTAATTATAAGTCAAAAGCTTGATAGAGGTTAATATTAATAGACCAAAGCAAATTATTAAAGGAGGAATTTCATCAAAAGAAGAAAGGACAGTTTAATTTGTTAGATACTGATTGTTAATTTTTGAGCAAAGTGTACCGTACAAATATAACTGCAGTAAAATTTCATAAGTAAAATCTGAAGAGGTAAATATACAATACAATAATGATTTTATTTAGATTAAAACAAATTTTATTTTGATGGAAGTATTCAGTATTGAAATCATGTTATGAAGATATATAGTTTATTAATTAAGAAATTGCCGTTGTTAATTAACAATTAAGATGCAAAGCATCTTCCTATATAGTGACAAATAAAACTCATCCATGGACTACTGTATTTCACGTGTGCATAAGATTCCAACTAAACAAGAAGGAATAATTCCATGCATGCATACCAACAAATTAAAGAATTTTCTTTTCTCTTCCATTATTTCTTTCTCTGTGTCTTCTTTTTCTTTATTGGCTTTACTAAATATGCTCAGAGAACATCATTCTAGCTAGTCAAAGACAGTAATTAAGCAAGCGCATATGCTTTAGTACTTTGACTAATATTTTATTTGATTTTTCATTCGGTATTTAGAGTTTGTATTGGTGTTTTGATTAAATTTGGATCGACATTACTGGACTCATTCGAGGGTGGCGCACTACAAGAAAATGGTGAATTACATGGGGATTTTCCTGAAATTAGTATGAAAATTTGTAGGAAAATAAGTTACTTGTGGAGTTTCATGTTAATCCCTAGGAAAATCCTGATGTAATTCACACTTTTCCTATAGTGCTCCCAATAAGATTCTATCCATACTCATGAAGGGTCGCCTCTAATTAAGGGTGAAACAGTCTCACCACTAGACCACAAATAGTTGGTAATTTGGCTAGTAGTTACCGCAACATGAAGTGAGACTTGCATTACATATGTTTAATTACTTTATCGGTCTTAAAGATGCTTGTAAATTTATCTTTATCATGACAGACCGAATTACAATTTAAAATTTATGAACTTTTATAACTAATTATAATACTTTCTCTGTCCCTAATTACTTATCCACTTTTGAATTGACACACCTATTAAGAAAACAATAATTGACATAGTGAACTTACTATTTTACCCCTATTAATTATGGAGTGGATGAATTAAAAATTTAAGATTTTCAAAAAGTTCTACCTTTTTCAAAGTAATTAATTGAGGGTATAGTAGATAAAAGAAATTTGTCCTTTCTTGATTTGTCAAAATGGAGAAGTAATTAGGGACAACTATAAAAGAAAAAGTGAACAAGTAATTAGGGACAAAGGGAATAATAGCCTTTATAGTTAGATATTTACTAATATTAAGTCATTTTTTAATATATAGATAAAATTTGAACAAAAAATATTGATTCACATAAATTTCCAGTAATTACTGTGGATCAAATACAAATAGGGATAGAGGTAGACTTTAATATATGACTTTCGACATAAACCTTATAAATGTGCCTGATAATTAAATTTAAAATTCAATTATTAGCATTGAAAAAATTGTCGTTATGTGAGAGAGGCCTCCGTGCAAGGTGGACAAGATAAGTTTAGAAGTGAGGTTGAGATAGTAGTTATGACATGTGAAAAGGAGATGTATATGAGGTGCAAGAGATTGGTTATAGAGGGTACAAGAAAAGGTAAAGGTAAGTCAAAAAAGTATAGGAGAAAAATGATAAGACATGATATGAAACACCTTTAGGTTATCGAGGATTTCACCTTATATATAAGTGAAGGACATGTATTAGCTAGAGTAAAAAATTAGTAGGTAGTGTTTGGTGATTGATGTTCATCCTTGTAAAAATTGTATTATTGTAGTTTCTGATATTAATTATTATTTTCAATAATTTATTATAGTATGTTTTTTATTGAATGTGCTTCGGATATTGTACACTACTTTGTTGTTGTTTTTTGCACCCTTCTGGTAGACTTTGCATGTTTCTTTGTTACTTGCTATATTTTTTAATTGTCTCCTACTTTTTTGTGCTTAAATTTGTTGTGTTTGAGCCGAACATTTTTCGAAAATAATATTTCTTCCTCTATTAGATAATATAATGATATGATTTGTGTATATATTATCTTCTTCACTCTCCACTTGTAATTTTTCTAGATTTATTATGTGTAATGCTAAATGGTTAGAAAATTTGATTAGAATTTTAAAAAGTCTAGAATATTCTTTTTATTTTAAAATAAACTGATATTTTTTTCATTTTTTAATTAAAAGGTATTAAAGTTAAATAAGCAAAAATGTTCAAAAAAATAAAATAACAATGTGAAAGATATTATTTTACCATTTTGATCAAATTCTGGCCAAATTTTTTTTTCCATTTATTATTGTGGTTAGAAAATATAAAATGTGAAAATCATCATTTTTGAAACATAGACGATATGTTGCAAGTGCACGTACTACTTCTATAAAGTCCTTGGGTGAAATAAAATGATTGGATTTGGCTCCTCTCCGTTATCCTTTTCCTCCATTTCGTCAAGTAGACATCTAGATGAGAGATATGTGTACTATTTAATTGTTAAAGGTCAAGATTATATTACATTAATTAGTATCATAACATAGTTAAGTAAATAAGTTTTGAAAAAAAAATCTCTCCAAATTTAGTAAGAATAATTAATTCTTCTCAATTTTTGTTATCCATATATTTATATCATTAATTTTATTTTATATTTAACTATTAAAATGGATAACTACGTTTAGTTTATTTAGCCTAACACTAGTCTTACAAAATATTTTGCCTTTAAATTGATGTTTTCTTTTATTTTATTTCTTAAAAAAGAATTTTTTTTGATACTTTCACATTTGTAATTCTAATTATGCATTTTTTACTTCCCATTTTTATTACTCCATATGATTTCTATCATCAATGATAATTCTTCCTTTTATTTTTTAAATTTCTCAACCTAATATTTCAAGAATAAATTTGCTAGCATAGGAAGCGATTAAATAATGTACAATATTAATATTTGAATATAGAAATATAAAATGAAATCAAACGGTTCTAAGATTTGGTGGAATATTTTTGTTACCAAAGTTATGAAATTATTTGTTCAAAACTTATTTCTTAACTATTCTCCTAGTTAATGCAACATAATTTTGACATTTAAAAATTAAATAATACGCATGTCTTTCATTTAAATGTGTACTTGACGAAATGGAGGGAAAGGGTAATGAAAGGGAGTCAAATCCAAAATTATTATATATGTCTATTAATAATTGTCCACTATTGAATTGACACACATTTTAAGAAATAAAAAATAGTAATCGGGTAATAGTATTACAATATTATCTTTTGACTTTATTAAATTTAATGCTTTGAAAAGTGTGTTATATGATACTACATAATATTTAATAGTAAGAATAAAATAAACATAAAAAAAGTTATGTATTGATTTTTTTAATTGAACAAATATTGTTGGACAACTATTTTTAATATAATAGTTAAATATTGTTGGGACGGAATGTGTACTTACTAAATTAATTAAAGAAGAAAAAATGAAATTAAAATAATAAAAAGTAGAAAAGACAGAAATCCTTGGAAGTAGGAAGAAGGATCCATTGATGTAGGCGTGTAACGTGGAGTAGTGACAAACCAATTAGCACGCACCCGGCGCAAGTTAGAAATTTCTGTTTTCTACTCTTAAAGCTTCACCATGCATTCATATCATTATTGGTTACAACTTACAAGAGACAAAACAAAATGCACATCCCCATGTTCAATCCAAAACCCGACCCGATCAGGTGGGATGGATCACCACATCAAAACTTGTGACCAAATAAAGACGTAGTTGTTAATACGAATAAGAGAAACTTTCTGTTATAGTCATTATCCGAAAGTTGGATAGGATAACCCTTATATAAGTAAGGATTATATTGCCCCAATTTTTATGAACTGCACCAAATATACTTGGTGATGCAATCTATGAATATTTTGTTAGTTCCTTCAGTGTATGCTCAAAAGGAAGTTGAAGCAGACACTCTAGGAACTATGTATAATAGATTAACAAACAATATTCCTAGCATTTTCCAGGGTCGGGACTCGGGATATGACCCAACTTAACCAAAACGGACATCACGCCACGGCGGATGCACCGATACATTGCCCCTCCTAATTATTATTAATATATGAAGTCTTATAGATCAAAAAAAAGAAAACATCGCAAATGCACTCTTTCTTCAGGAAAGTATACAATAAAGCGAGAGCTTGAAGATCAGATAAGTAGGTAAATTACCAATTTATCAATAATCGTTTAGGGGGAATTTAATTCTTCACTCCGCAACAAAGTTGATGAAACTTATATACATCAATAATATAACTATGAATATATATAAGATTTTTTCCTCTAGGACATATTAGAAATCCTCGAGTACTTAATTAATTTCCGGAGACTGTATTAATGATTCAAATAAATACATCATCACTATTAATTATGTCATTGTGAAGAATGAAGTAAACTGTGTTATTGTAAAACTATTTTAGATCGACCTTCAAATGGATTTGCTGTTTCCACACTCTTGAGCTTTGCCATAAGACCATGAAAGATATGGTGATATGTTTTAGTAGTATGTTCAATAAAATGAAATAATTTACCTTATTTTCTTTATCTGGGGATTATTTTGTTTTCGATAGGCAGATGTCCTATCACTACTATAAATATATTGGGTTAATATCATTATATTCAATACTCAAAATTATAAAAATATTTAATAGTATTTATATAAAGTGTTGATTATAAATATTTATATTTATATTATTATTATTATTATTTAATTCTTTTTTTGTTGTAGTATATATTACTGATGAATGCGTTGACCGGCCAGTTTAAACATCAATCTATTAGCATGTAAGTTTATGCAATTTCAAGTTAATGTATCTAAATATTTTGTTGAAAGCATTCACCATTTTAAAATATAAAATGTTATGATCATGCTCAAAACGAGCCATGACCCTCTAATATATTTATATAAATCAAAATACGACTATTACAATTTACAAATAGAATCTCAAAGAAGTTAAAATAGTGTGCCATTCAGAACATTAATTTTTTTCCCATGACCAAAGAATTAATTGAAGTCAACAAAAGAATGCAAAGCTATTCACCGACAGTTTGAACCCATTTTATTAAACCTTTTGTCAAGCCATTGGTAGCTCCACGTAGTTCAGGATCGATGTAAATGAGACAACTAAGTAGAGGATGGGAAGATGTGAGGCTGGTCAAAGGTGGTTCTATATAGCTCTTACGCTTTTACAATTCGTACTATTTTATTTAACAGTAAAATCATTTTTTTAGAATTTTCCGAGCACATAAAAATAATGCAATTTTTGGTAAAACAATATAAAAAGCGATTCCTCAAATAAGCATAAAATATTGTAGTAACTACTAACTAATGCATTGCTTAGTGCGTCTTATACTAAATAAATACGTGCACTAAGTTATAACAAAAATTAAGAAAGAATACGTGCATAGATGAAACTATTTAAAGATAAAATGTCTTTAAACTAGATAATCCATATGTACATAAGATTCCACGTACGTATTATATAATGGATAAACTACATAACTACACATACATCACTACCATATATACTATATTTACCTCTAGTTTAAAATAATTACATATATTACTATTTTTAATACTTATATCATATATTTTAAAATTTTAAAAAATTTAATCAGATACACTAATCCCTTAAATAAGGAATTAAATATTTGTCTACTCCTTAATTAATGGTCCATATCCCTTAACAAGTCAAATCATCTTCTTCTTTTTTCACATATGCCGTTTCCTCCGTTAGCCCATCCCTCCTTCTTCCTTAATTCATCTTTTCCCTCTTTCTTCCTTCATACTCTCAATGTTTGCATGTTCAAATCAACATTATACATATAGGTTTGTTTAGATTATTTTATTATTCTCACGTATTTTGATTTTGTATCTGAGTTAGAGTTCATAATGTTCTGAAGTTCAATTTTATAGAATTTTAGAAATTAGGTTTTATATTTTTTGAATTTGTTGTTTCTCGTACATTTTAATGGTTGAACATTCTCAAAATCGGATGATTCTCGTCAATGATACTACACATTAACAATACTATACTAAATCAAAACAACTTTTATTTGCTCATTTTTACTCATCAATTTCTCATTGTAGGGACTGACTCTTCATCCACCAACATTCAAGTCAAGAATGGATCTAAGTATAGGAATGACTCAATCAAGATGAAGAATTACGCCAAGCTTTAATTAAGAGAAAAAAATATACCATTAGATGCACATCAAGTGCAACAATGTTGGATACACATCAGGTGTACATGTATCTAGTTAACAGTTCATGTATCTGAGTTAATAATATATGCATCTATGAGAACAAATTTCAGATCCTTAAAGAAAGGAAGAATTTTGAATTTTTTAACTTTTTTTTGGATTAATGATAAGACAAATACTCCACAGTTGTGATTTGTTCCTAAATTCGTGTGTTTCAATTACATTTCATATTTAGATACACATAGTTATATGTGCGTTTACTATGTATCCGATATACATGATTTTGAATATAATGTATGAAATTGATAGTTGATACATCGAATTAATAATAGATACATATAAAAGATACATGAAATTAAAATTAGATCATATAAATAGATACATGAAATTAATATTATATCATATAAATAGATACATGAAATTAATACTAGACACATATAACATATACACAAAATTAATATTAGATACTTCTATGATACATGTGAATGTACTTGTATGATACTCATGTATCTAAGTGTTTAGTTTGTTGGATACATCATATATTGATAATAGATACATCAAATTAATGGATTTTATTATTTTAAGAGTAATAAAATGAAATTAATCAAATTGCATGACCGAGATATACATGTTTTTGTCTTTTATTAATAATATTAACGTATTTATTATTTCAAATAATAATAAAATGAAATTAATTAAACATAAATACACTCCTTGATTTCCGCCTTATATTAAGGAAATCAGTTACAACCTATTAATTTAAACAAATAAAATATGTATCTCGATTTTAAATTCGGCAGATACATGTATCTCACGGATTTAAACTCATGTATCCTAAGTATGAAATATGGTAGATGAAGTAATATCTAAAACTATTGGGAATCTAAGTAATTAGGACCTAAACTAGTGAGATTTATGTAGTTTTCCCTTATATAATTCTATATAATATAAACCATGTCGTATGCGTTGTACAATAATTCCTTTATTATTATTCCAGCATGTAAATCATAGGATTCCTCCAAGCTTAAAAATTGTACTTCAACAATTTGGAGTAATAGTCAATGGCAATCCATTTGATCAGAAGAAAAGGGATCGTTTGCATATGCCATTTAATGAAATCATGATTTAAAAATATGAAATGAAACCAAATTGGTATAAAGTTAGAAATTTGTATGGACTTTAGACATGCGCGCAATTTGCATTTTGTGAGTTATATTTTTTTTTTAATTAACATGAAAATCTCACAAATTAAAGCTAAAATATTTTTTTTCCCAAACGAAAAGATATAAAGTCACCACTGAAGTTGTTCCAAATTTTCAAAAAGACACCTTAACTTTGCAATCGTCCTATTACCCCACTAAACAATTTTGAACATATATTATTATATCACTTTTCGATCAGCCCCATATTTTAAGAAGCAAATGTGTTCACACACCAATCATTACATGACATGTGTTAATTTAATTAAAAATATATATTTTTTCATTTTAAGTTTTTTTCTTTATTTTTTTTTCTTTCTCTCTCTTTGTCACGCCCCGAGCCTACACCCCGGACGTGGCTGGCACTCAAGAACCATTGTTGACCCCAAGCGAACCCTTGGCTTGACTTACTTACTCAGCGGAAGACTATATGCATATTTATAATGATCAAAACTTAGAATATTTAAAAGTCAACATTCAACTTAGCCAAAATGGCAACCTCAAGTCTCAAAAACATAAGACGATAATAAAGTGGTGACAAATGAATTTAATTAACTGATTGTCTGTCTATGAAGCCTCTAAACAACTGAGATGGATGTCGAGACAGGCCCACGACATCCTAATGAACTAATAATAAAACTGAAAGCAATAAAAGGAGTCCTCCGGAATGCAAGGAGGCTCACCAATTGACTTTGGAGTGCTCACTGGATCAACGATGCGCTGGATGTCGATCCTAGTTACCTGTGTCTGAATCATAATAAGATGTAGGCCAATTGACATCAGTACATTGAATGTACGAGTATGCGAGTTGGAGTGCTAAACACAACATAGGCTTGAAAGAAATCTGAAGAACTTACCTGGCCCAACTCAACTCAACATAACTGAACTCATTTCAATATAAAGCAGTTTAAAACAAATGCAATATAAAGAAAAGTTGTTTAAAACATAATGTCAACTCTGTGTGTATGCAAAGATACATATAACTCTGAAATGTATGTAAAAATACAAATAAATTGTGTATATAAGAATACAATTACTTATGTGGGAGTTTCTCTAACCGACAACCATCACTTAAGAGCTATTGTGATGATACAACGTTTTGCCTCACGCTGCCAGGGTAGTCCTATACTTGCCGAGGGTATAGAACCTGAACTACTAAGTGGATCCACTAGTCTATGCTAAAAAGCACTAAATGAATCATCTAAAAAATATGACCCTTTTCTACCCATGGTAGCTATATGGTTTATGGGGGGCTGTGAGTTGTCTGAACTATCCCCCATATCGGTACTCAATACTACTTCCAAAAATAATATAATATTAGCACTTATGTTTAAAACGTACTTCTTCTGTGATTTGAGATTAGTGCTCAAAAACTTAGCTCAAAGGCTATTTTGGAAATCAAAGTTTCCCCTCTTTCTTCATTTAGAAAGCGATTACTCTTTTCTGAAAACTTGCCCGAAGGCCCTTTGGAAATCGAGGTTTCCTTTCTTGTTTAAATGTGAAAACATTTTAAACCCTTTGGAAATACATAGTCCCCATATACCTTTGAAGAAATGAACTTCAACTTTACTCTTTATCTTTACTCAACTTGAACTTTAAGTCTTAAAACAAAGTTAAAGATATTTGTAAAAGACTTTTGAAAACTCTAAGAACTTCTCTTGACTTTGATCTTAACCGCTCTTGACTTGACTCTTAACTGGTCCTTGAATTGAATTATGGATTCAAGGATTGTGATTTGTGATTGGAAAGATCTCATGATATTTAGGAATGATTTTAAATAGCTAAACATGAGGAAAGATAAAAAATCAATATTTAAGGGTGGGTCCGCGACACAGAGGGATATTTACTTTTTGGTTTTGAAAACAACTTTTGAGGCAGATTGGTCCGTGACCGCTCCGCAACGCGAAATTACTTTTCCAAAAACTAGGGACTAGCTCCGCGACGCGCCATCACTACCCAGATTTGTCCGACGAAACTTCTTCTTCGTTTTCCAGCTCTAAACCCTCTAAACTCCATGGGTTCTTTCCCCAAACACTTAGAAACGATTATATGTTCAAAGTACATCATATTCTAATCAAAATCAAACCTAAATTAACGGATTCGAATCAAACAACTCCTCAACGATTTCAACGAATCAAGAATTTAATAGAACTTCAACAAACCCATCAAGAACTCAATTTCTAAGCTTTCAAGAACTTAAATTCACTGAAATAAATCATGATTGGTACGTGGGTGAACTAACCCAACGCTATGTGATCTCACATACCTTGTAGGGATCACCCTCGACGAAATCCACAAGCTAATCTCGATGAATCTTGAATGAATCTTAAACGTTCATCTCTTTTCTCCTTTCTCCAAGCCCTAGTGTGAAATTCTCAAGTCAAGGGCAGCACGATCGAAACAAAATCAGTAAATCAAGTAAACAATATACAAGGAGTATCAAGCTCAGTATATAAAGGTCCAAATGTCAAGAATGCTCATAGCACAACTTTTCAAGAGATTCAATAACAAGGCTCACCCAATATATACATCATATCGTCACACCAAGTATGGGCAGGTATCAAGAACGGTCAAAACCCAATAATCAAGAGAACCAAGAACCATATTAAAAAATGGCTTCCTAGTTCGTACTTAAAATGGACAACTTCCATTCTTAAGACGAACTAAAAATCCAGAGTCAAGATGGCAAATGATCTGAACCAAGAGGCATGCCAAGAGTGACAAAGTCACAGCCACAAGAAGGACAAGGTCCCAACAAGAGTGCTAAGTGATCAAACAATCTGTACAAGTGAGCAAGTTACATAAGCGTCTTTAATGTATTAAAGAATACCAATACGACAATGCAAAGTGATAAAAGGTAACCAAGGTACCAAGATAACTTTCAGATATACCAGCATGTAAAAAGAGTACAAGTATAAGTTTATACGCAAACCTCAGTTCTTTAGTACAAAAACAGTCTAACAAAACTCCACGAGTCAAACCGTAGACCTAGCAACGTATCAAAGTCTTCAACTTGTACACGAGGATATACAACCTTAAAAAAATGAATTCAATAACTTATTTACTTTCTAGCAGCTCAATAATGATGACGTAAAATAGGGTTATCATCACAAGTAAGCCTAGCCTGTACAAATACGACCATGCTCCCAAACAGTAAATTATGGCCATCCTAGTGCATCATGTCGCAACTAAGATTTGAAATGGCAAACGGCAAAATTGGACTGTATACTCTTCATCAAAGATGTAGGTACCTCTCTTAAGGTTGCAAACAACCAAGAATCATCGCAAAATGTATTTTGTATAAAAAGATATATTCAAAACACTAACAGTTGTCCATACAGGATTTCAAACTTCAGAATCTGGACAGAACTTGTCCTATGATGCGTCCCATATTTCTAATCCATAACAACTAAATTAGAGTTTAACATAAACATAAAAGTTGTACATATACGAATTATCTTTCCAAATCATATTTATTCACAGTAAACAAAGTTCTATAGAACGAGATATGCTTAATCTACTAAACGCTACCCAGCTCAAAAACAGGTTTTACCACTTACCAAAGAAAAGAGTGTAACTCGATTTCCAGCCAAAAGGACCAAAATTTTCTCTTGTGATCTTGAAGAACAACATGTTAGATAATTTTCTAAGGGACTTATACTTCAGGTGAGACGAATTTCCTAAGAGGAGGTGTCAAAATATAGTAACACAAGATGTGCTTATCATATACACAACTGTCCATAAAAGTTGGCTGCCCAAATACTTGTGTGCTGCCCAAATGCATACATATACACCTATGTATATATATCCTTCACCTCCTTTTAAACCTANTATATATATATATCCTTCACCTCCTTTTAAAGTTATACATATTTCTAATTAAAACATTACGCAAATACCCTCATACAATACATTAAATTACGATGACAATTATTTTAAGCAAGGTTGCAAATATAACATTATTTCAAGTTTCCAAAATGAGAATTAAACATATTGTAATAATTAAACAGTGGTTTATCGACATGTAACTCTTGTTAGCATTTTTGGGGTGTTACAAGAACGGTCTATGACCGTTCCACGACGCGAAACGACTTTTCCCAAAACTGGAGACTAGCTCCGTGATGCGCCATCACTACCCAGATTTGTCTGACAAAATTTCTTCTTAGTTTTCCAGCTCTAAACCCTCTAAACTGCATGAGTTCTTTCCCCAAACACTTAGAATCGATTATATGTTCAAAGTACATCAGATTCTAATCAAAATCAAACCTAAATTTACGGATTCGAATCAAATAACTCCTCAACGATTTCAACAAATCAAGAATTTAGTAGAACTTTAACAAACCCATCTAGAACTCAATTTCTAAGCTTGCAAGAACTTAAATTCGCTGAAATAAATCATGATTTCCACGTGGGTGAACTAAATCAACCCTATGTGATCTCACATACCTTGTAGGGATCACCCCTAACGAAATCCACAAGCTAATCTCGACGAATCTTAAGCGAATCTTTAACGTTCTTCTCCTTTCCCCTCTTTTCTCCTTTCTCCAAGCCCTAGCGTGAAATTCATTTTTCTAAAACTGACTGAAATCTGAATTTACCCCAATTAAACTCCTAAAAATGAATTAATTAAGTTGGGTAAGGAAAATACCAAACTACCCTTCAAAAATCCGGATTTAGACTTTCTTAATTCCAACAGCCCAATTTCCAAAGGACATAACTCACTCATACAAATTCGGAATTGCGCAAACTCAGCGGCGTTGGAAAGATCATTCCAAGATCTTTTGTACCATATCTGAAAGTACCTCTAAATCATCCTGAGCTAAAAGTTGTGGCCGTTTGAAGTTGGTCAAAACTCAACTTTTCCTAACTTAAACAAATTTCCAAATTTTCATTATTTCCAAAAATGACTATTTCCGGTTCTTAGCTTCTTTCTAATATTTCAAATTGCGAGATGTTACACTCTCTTACTTTTTGACTTATTTTAATTTTGATTTTATCTTAAATTTCACTTCATCTTCCACCTCCCACTTTCAAGTGATCAATCCCTCCATTTTCTTTCTTTTTCTTCACCTCCCACCCTCACCCCACCCACCACGTCATGTTGAACCACACTCCCATTTTTTTTCTTTTCTTTTTCTTCTTCTTCTCGGGTCAAATTCTTTATAGAATGCATACTACTCCTTTATAGAATTCATACTATTTTTTAAACTTTATTGAATTATTGATAACAAAATTAATTATTTTTCTAAGAAAATTTAATTTTTTTAAGATATCATCAACTACTCCTTTTCATATAACTTCAAAATTTGAAATGATAATTTTAAAAGAATCAATGAATTCCCCGAAAATTGAAAGAACTTAATTGAAATCGGATAAAAAAAACTATGTGATACTTCCTAATCATCTTGAAATCTAATGGTAAATGATAGTTTTAAAAGAATCAATGAATTCTCCGAAAATTGAAAGAACTTAATTGAAATCGGATAAAAAAAAACTATGTGATACTTCCTAATCATCTTGAAATCTAATGGGATTATCAAATTGTTCAAAATGTAAGAAAATATTTAGTTAAAGTTTTAAAATTAAAGAGAGTAAAACTAATAGTAGTAAAAAAAAAAGGAAGGTGAAGTTGTGATAAAAATGGTGACATTGAAAAAGAGAAACTTCAATGGAGATGGCAATGATTTTTTGAAGAAGAAAGAAGAAAGAAAGAGAAAAAAATAAAAAGGAAAAAAAGCTAAAATAATAAGAAAAATAAGAAAATATATTTTATAATAAAGTACTTGTGAAAATAAAATTATATTGGTTTATTTAGGTTGTTCACTCTCTTTGAGAGTGTGCACACCACTCTCTATGTCAGGTGGACGAAAAATGATATAATAATGCATGTTCAAAATTGTTTAGTGAGGTAATAGGACGATTGCAAAGTTAAGGTATCTTTCTGAAAATCTACAACAATTTCAATGGTGTCTTTATGTCTTTTCTCTTTCTCTTAAGAATCATCCTACCAAATGAACACATCACAATTCATAAACAAGATGTTAAAATATCTGCAACTGCATATCTTTATATTTATTTTATGAATAAATACTTGCGATTACAAATTTTTTAACACACTTAAGTTAATAAAAATCTACTACTAGACAACAATAATAGTAATTAATTATTTTTTAATATAACTTTTTCATATGATACAAACACTTTCTTCATGTTGAATAATATATATATTTTGTAACATTTAAAATAATAGTATTATTTTTTTACAAAATACAAATTTTTACGTGAAATTTTTTACATAAAAAGTAAAATATAATTTATAATTTTAAATTATATTTTAAAATTGATTTGGAATGATGATTTTATATGGGTATATAGTTCAAACTTGTGTCCTTTTGGCATACAGCTAGAGCTGCATTATTCAGTATTTCTTGGGACTTTGGAGAAACAATTTGACAGGTCTGAGATTCTTCTCTCTTTTCTTTTTCAGTTAAAAGCTGTATATATGGAGGTCTGCACATATAAATTTGTTGCCTAATAAGTATACTCATAATAAATGTGTGCGCACACACAAATTAATTAATTACTCTTTTCGTTTTTATTTATATATCATCATTTTTTATTTGGAATCTTAAATAGCCAGAAAATTATAAAAGCTATAATTTTTTTTTAATTTTTAAAATAAACTAATTTTTTTTCATTTTTTAGTTAAAAGGATAAAATATTTAAAAAGATAAAATAACATAGATAAAATATCATTTTGGTCAAATTCTGACCAAATTTTTTGGCTAAAATAATTTTTCCTTTTGATTTCATGTGTCTTAAGAAATTAGGTAAGTTTATTGTTTTATTCTTATTTATTTTTTCTTTAAGTCAACTTTTCAATCAATGAATATAAAATTATTTATTTTGTTTAATTAATTGACCAATGAACCTGAATTATTCATTTAGTTTTTATATGTTAGTCAAATATATATCTTCAGGACTAATAACTTATAAAGGTAAAATAGGAAGTATATTGTAATTTATGTATTAATTTTATAAAATGACAAATATTATGTACCAATTATTTATAATACAAATGACATATAAAAAGGAACGAAAAATAATTAATTAATGCCTTAATTATGCTTTCACCTCTGACGATAGACTTCCTTCGCAGTATGTACTATGTAGTTCCATTTTATTATTGCCTTGACCTGTTGTGTCAGTGATTCAGTAAAATGTTGGAATTCTTTATTTACTTTATATCAATAAAAATATTATTAATTTTTTTTTCTCTTATTTGTTCAATTAACTACTCTAGTATTGTACTTTCTTTTCTTTCTCTATTTCTCTATACGATATTAAATTAAGTGGAAAAAGACAAATATATCCTCAAATTATTTTATAAATGAAATGTTAATATCCTCTGTTATACTTTAGCATTATATATATTTTTATCGTTACTCTTTTGAGTTGTGTATACCCTTGAAATTAATGGACGGACACGCGACTTCATCTCAACCATTTACTTGATTTTGTTTGTTTATTTACCTAAAATTAAAAGATCCACCCGACCCACAACCAAGTAACCCTTCATATTTTTTTTAAGGAAATATCATTGATTCATTGCTTATCCAAAAAAAAAAAAAAAGAGAAATTAAAAAAAAACTTTATCTAGAATAAACTCAATGCATCCTTCTTAAATTTTCAGACAACAATTAATCAACCTATTTCAACAACACAAATAGATTGTAAGAATATTTTCAATCTTGTGCAAAATTAAAATAAAAAACTTTCCAACAACAATCACAAAAATATGGTGCACTTGGTTCAATTCACCCGACCCACAACAAATAAATTTGAGCTCAAATTTTTTGATTCAATTGCAAACCCAATTTAAAGCTTGAAGCTTTATCCATCAATGGTGATAGTATTTTTAACCATTTCAACATCAATTAATCAATTTAAGTTCAAATTTTCTTATTTGATTGCAAACCCACTTTTCTTGAAGTTTTGTCCTTCAATGGTGATAGTATTTCCAACCCCTTTCAACAACAATAAATCAAATTAAATTTGAAATTTTTGGTTTCTATTGAAGACTCGCTTTTAAACTTGAAGTTTTGTCTATCAATAGTGATAGTATTTCCAATCCATTCAACAACAAATTAAAATGGGTCTCTTATTTTTCAATCTGTCTTTGTTTTAATGAGATTTGAAAAAGAGCTTCAAATGAAGATATATTGAAGAATAATTTTGTCTTTTATTTGATTTAAAAGGTTTTGGGTTATGTCTTAATAGAGGAGGGCTCTTTGTTTTTAATTTTTATTTTAAATGCATGGTGTTTTAATTTGGGTCATGGGTGGGTAAATTATGAAAAATGGGTGAATTTTTGTAATTTTGAGTAAAAAAAAAAAAAAATCGGGTAAATTATTGAGATGAAGCCACGTGTCCGTTCGTTAGTTTTAAGGATATACACAATCCAAAAGAATAACGATAAGGGTATATACAACCCTAAAGTATAACGGAGGATATTATCATACCATTTGTGATAGTTCGAAAGTATATTTGTCTTTTTTCCCTTAAATTAATGAGTTATGACTTGCTTTATTTTTCTGTTCAAATTGATATATATTCTTCTTTAATTCACAAAATTATAGTTTTTGATACAATACTATTTCATATTTGGAGAAAATCACTTTGATGTTTGAACATCTCAATTTGTGAAATTAGCAAAAAATTGAAGTGTAATCGGAAAATTTAACTATTACCCCTTCGTTTATTTTTATTTATCCATTATATTAAAATAGATATTCACTTTTATTTGTCCACATTATTAAAATAGACATCCAATTGTATTGTCCATTTTATAAAATCAAGATATAATTTATCACTTATTTCTCAAATTTATTCTTATTAATAATTATAATTATATCTCAAATAAATTTAATAATATATTCAAAGGATAGTTACAATAAACTTATTCCTTTATTAAGTATTTTTAAGGAGGTTTACTAGATCACATAAAATTATAAATATTTTGAGATAATATATGTTTGTTTATTTACATATTAAATTCTAAAAAATAAGTAAGAAATTCACTTATTTTTATAAAAATGCAGTTTCTAAAAACTTATTCTCTTTCCTTACATACCATTACAGTACAAAGAATAACGGCAATCTTTTTAGGATTGGAGTAATGTTGAAGTTAACACACTTGATTATCATAGAACATATGCTAATTAAGTGTGATTAAAACTAGTATCTACTTGCATACTTCGGGTAATGCTAAATGACCAGAAAATTAAAAAGTCTAATATCTTTTTTATTTTAAAATAAACTGATTTTTTTTAATTAAAATGTATTAAAATTAAAAAGATAAAAATATTCAAACATGTAAAATAAAATAGTATGAAATATGTTATTTTACCATTCTGGTCAAATTCTGACCAAAAAGATTTTTCATGCATACTCCTGTGATACAGTAGGTGCTCAAGATATAAATGAAAACAAGCACATACTTCTAAGAAGAACAGCTAATTTTTAGTATTGGAGTAAGGTTGAAGTCACTGTTTTAAAACGGGAGACGAAACATTTTATGCAGAATGAAGGACACGTAAGTCCTCGTATTAGTTTTTAGTATTAGAGTAAGGTTGAAGCCAGTGATTTAAAATGGGAGATGAAACATTTTATTTAGCATGAAGGAGACGTAAGTCCCTAAATACGAGGTTAGACTCATAGATCTATATAATATACATTTCATGTATATTTAATTTATAATTTTATTACTAAATAATAAGCAAAAGTAAAATTTCAATAATTTTATAAATAAATCATCAATAATATAAGAAAAATATTATAATTACTATTTGAGAAAGGTAACAACATAAAAAATAATAATAACAAAGATGAGATCGTTAAAATGAAATCATTATCTCTATCTCCGCATCTACTAATGTTTCTCACTCTTGATTAATATTTGTAGTGATTATTGTTTATATATTTCAAAGAAGCAGAAGGATATAATATAATAAGTGTAAGAGCAATGATAAATGATAAAGTTATCTTAGAAACATGGTGTTGTGAAATCTTTTGTAATGATCGAAAGTTTATTTTTGGAAACTTTTATAAAATTATCATTTTATCCCTTTTGATAGTTGCCCCAAGTTATTTTTGATTGGTTTATGAAGTTGGTTTTGAAAGTTTAGTAAAAGTTTGAGATTCTTGGAAGTTTTTAGTTTTGGAAGACTTAAGTTGGTTAAAAGTGGTTCTTGGTGTCCATCAAAGTTTTGAGTCTCGAAATGAAATTCTATCAGTTTATCAGCACCGAAATATGGAATTTGGTCTAGGAGCTCGTCAGTTTCAGATTCAAAGTTGTTTTGTGGATTTGAGATCTTAAGGTGGAAGTTTGGGTGATTTTGGTCTTTGAGTTGACTTTGGTCAACATTCGGAGTTTGGATGCTCGGATCGAATTTTCGACAGTTTCATTGAATTTGGGGGATGATTTTAGGCGTGGGAGAGGTATTGGTGTGATTTTCAAAGGTCCCGAAGTCAGCTTGGTCTTTATGAGCGTTAAGTTAGTTTATTGCGATTTTCACAAGTTTCGAATCAAGGAAACCTGGATTCGTGTTTCAATGGTTCCATTGAATCCAGAACGTCGAGTTTACTTGTCCAACTCTTACTTCATCCTAGAAGGCCTAATGAAAAGTCTATTCATGTACAATTGATTCTCGAACATTAAGAGTTAAGACTGATGCCCCTGTTCCCTCTTATTCACTCTTTATTGCATTCACGATACCTTGCTCGCATTCGCGAAGGGTAATGAAGCTGAGCATTCATGTTCGCGTAACCCCGACCTCAATCGCGGGAGAAAGGTCCAGAGACCTTCGCATTCACGAATGGTCATTCTAGTGAACCTCTTCATTCATGGGGTTAGAGATTGCAATCGCGCTGAGGTCAAGTGTTGATTGTCGCATTCACGCAAAGGCATGGCACCTGACTATGTTTAAATTTTCGAAATTCAGAGTTTTTTCCCCATTTTTTATTTTTGAGCTTTGAGAATTCTTGTGTGGCAATTTTAAGAAAGTTTTTCAAGGTGAAATACTTGGGTAAGTGTTTATGAACTTATGTCTTCAATTTTCATTCACCAATTATGATTTTTAACATCAAGAATAAGGATTTAAGTTTCAAAGTTTGGGGTTTTTTCAAGAACCCTAAGTTTTTCTTAAATGATGATTTCAACTTAGTTTTTGAAATGGTTTTCACTGTTGGATTTTAAATTTTTTGGTTAACACATTTTCATATTGATTTCTAGCTATGCCCTTCATTTTTGGAGTCAACTTTTTGGGTTAATTTGACTTTATTTTTCAAATTGCTTGATATGAGTATTGATAGTTTCAAAATCTTATTGTGATTACTTGTTTGATTAGATCATGTTGAAATGGAGACTCAAATAAAGAGGAAATCTCAAGTTCCTGAGTGATTGTTTGATTGATTGAGGCAAGTGAATTTCTTAACCTTTGTGAAGTTTATGGAATCTTGTCTTTCCTTACTATGTGTGCTGGGGAGTAATGACATTCAGAGATGGAATTTATCTTGCTCGCATTTGATAACTTATTTTATGATGAAGGGGTAATAAAACAAAGGCAACTTGATGATATATTAACGTGTGATATGTGTGAATGACTTGAATAGTTGTATTGATTTGTTATTGATGTGTAACATGAATATATTGATATGGATTGTGTGTTGATATGGATTACATCATATTCTCATAAGTTTTCTTACCATGCCTTTTGCATTGGTTCTGAAACAGTGTGACGAGATTTATTGAGATGAGAATGTCGACATAAAATAATTCCGATGTATTCTATATTAAGGGGTCGGGCCACGTACTCTGTGGAATGTTCTATATTAAGGGGTCGGGCCACACGTTCCATGACAAATACATGGACTGATAAGTTCCCCATGAATTTCGGACTGAGTCTCAGTGGATGTGTATCATAGGATGGACATACATCACTTTACGTGACATTTCATTGCATTTCATATCATTTCTAGTTGTGAACTTGTGAATGTTGTTGTGAAACTTGTGATTGATGGATTTAGTACCTTGTTGATGACCTATATTCGTTGAAATGTTATGATTGTGCTATTTGCTACGTGAGTTGTGAATTGTTAGGTTAGGTTGATCTCTGTGCAAGTTGTAGATTGTGGAGGTTCGATTGGGATGAAACGAGTGCTTGTATTCTATATGTTTTAACTTGTGTTTAGTAGTTTGCTTGTTGAGTACCATGTTGTTTGGTACTCACGCTTTGCTTTTACACTTGTATAAGTTACGAGTTTGGATCTTCGTGATTACACTTCTTTTTTATTTCATCTGAGGCTTTACTTTAGAGACTTGAGAGGTAGTTGTTTGTCATCTCAGCGGGCCCTCTTGCTCATTTACTATGTTTTTGTTCTACTTTAGAAACAATGACATTCGAGACTTGTATTTTCTTTTCAAATTCAGTTGTAATACATTAGAGACTTGTACATGTGATAGCAAGTTTTAGGGTGATTATGAGATTGACTAAGTTATTTGTATTTATATTATTGATAGTTTATCTTTCATATTATTTTGGGTTTTAGGTTGACCTGTCTTGGTGGGATAAAACGAGTGTCATCACACTCATTTTTTTGGTCGTGACATTTTTATTCTGTCAATTTTAGGCATGATTATTTAAAAAATATATATGATTTGTTTGAACAGCCACATGATAATTGAAATTGGTGTAATTACTAGCAACTTAGTAATTACATTGACTTATCTGTTTACCACAGTGTTACAGTATATTTATACATGTTCTATTTGGATGCACAATTGCAATCACAAAATTATATTAAATTTTAAAAATAAAAGTTAATTATTTAAAATTTACATTAGACAAATAAAAAACTTTATAAATAATATTAAATTAAATATTTAAGATATGTATTGTTTTTGAAAATATATTAATTAATAAACATATGTTCTTCACTAATATTACAAAAAAATATTTGATTTATATTTTTCAAATTAGCATATTTCAATTGAATTAATCATAAAAACTAACACTCTGTTTGAATTATTGTTACCCATTGTATTGTATTGTATCGTTATTATACCTACAATGTTTGTTTTGATTGTTACTTAAAATGTATTGTATTGTATTGTATTGTTAAATTTTGTTGTTACGTAACAATGAAAACCCCTATTTTATGGAACAACCGATTTGGTGTGTTCCCATTGTTACTTAATTTCTTTTTCCAATTATATCTTTACAAAATATTTCAAAATACTATTTTACCCTTTACCTTATATTATTTAATTCTAGTCAAACCTCCTACCATAGAATAATTAAGGATATTTCAGTAAATTTATAAATTACAATACAGTACGATACAATCAAACCAAACAATTAAAATGTTATTAAACAACAACAAACAATACAGTCTAACCAAACATTATATCTATCATACAATACATTACAATAGAGTACAACACAATACAATACATTATGAAACAATGGGTAACAATGATCCAAACAGAGTGTAAACGTACAAGATTTCTATGAACATCATGAAATGCATGTTTGACAAAAAGATTAATATTACAAATAAAAATCTCATAAATTTTCAAAATATTTGACAAAAAGATAATCTATCAAGTCTAACTAAAAAATAAATGGCTTGCAATGTGAAGTCTCAAGTCAATACTACTAAAACAAATGAAACTGAAAATATAGCATAAGTTCTAAATTCAAAAAAAATTAACATAATAGTCTTATGTTAAATTTCAAAATAACATACATAAATATGATTTCAAAGAAAAGGAAAATGTGAGTTTATAACCTCAACAATGAAGTTTACTTTAATTTAAAAATTAGAATACTAACAAAATTATGCTAATAAAAAAATAAACATGACATAAAAAATAAATAATACGAAAATTGCATGAAATCACATGAAAAAAATGTTGAGAATGAGAAAGAAATGAAATATAAATAATAAATATATTTTTAGAAAATTTTAAAATAATAAAAATAAAAAAGAATATAAAATATAGAAATAAAAATAAATTAGAACAAAAAAATAAAAATAAAAAGAAACTAAAAGGTAATCAACTTGTAGTTACATCATGTAATTACCAACAATTCAGAACCCTCCATGAGAATCAGAAAATGTAATTATCCATACCAATTATACCCAATTACCTGCTGACCAAATAATTACATGGTCAACCAAACAAGCCAGACAATGTAATTACATTAAATTACATCAAATCTAGCTACTAGGGGTGACTTTCCAAACATGTCCTTAGTGTTATCTTCGATAATAATTACTTTTTTATTTTGTATATTTCAGATAAAAAATAGTACAACATGAAAGTATGACACAATAAAGTATAAAATCATTATATTAAGGGAATGATAAAAAGGTGATATATAATAAAAAATACTTTTAAAATAATAAAAAATAAAATTTAACACTTGAAGTGTACACTTTTACGTCCTATGAATTTACGTCTTTCTTTTTCGCCACATAACATATATAATGTGCCCCGTTCTAAAACTTGCCCCAAAAAATACCTTTAAAGACACTGTTGAAGTTGACACAATTAACCATCACAAAATCCATCTGTGACTTAAAATTATAGTTTGATGATTGCTAATATTTAATTTGTTTCAAATTATTTATCTGATTATGATTTGAAATGAAACACAAGAAAATAAAAACTTTTAAGTTTTATGTTTTGAAACTAAAAAGTGTTAGAATATATAAATAAACTTTTCAATATTATGACTTTAGACATATCATGTGAATATTTAGAATTAAGAAATTATTGGAAAAGAAAAGCAATTTAAAAAAAAATAAAGAAAAAAAGTAAAACAAACAAATAAAAACAAAGGGATTAGTAAAAGAAATTAACTACTATCCACTCACAACGGGCAAGAAAATTACACTATCAACTCATTTTTAGAAATACTTATTTTCTTCTAATATATTCACATGTTATCAATATTTAAATAAAAATGACAAAATAAGTATTATATGGTAACTTGAACTCTAAATTAATCATAGGAGTTTGTTCAGAATTCTTATTTGACTTGTCAAAATAAGAAGGATTCTTTCACCGTTTTCTTCGTCCTCATCATTTTCACCCTTATTCTCCATTAACACCATTGAAGCAATTTGAGACAATCATCACTGATAACTTGTTACTCATTTTTTAGAATCTAGACTATTTAATCTTATAAAAGATTATTCAAAACTTATTAAGTCTTCTTGACAATATGAAAAAATATTTGAATAGGTGCTTTCATTACTTTAGACTAAGTTTTCTATTCTTAGTTTATTCAATTAGCAAAAAAATTTAGTTAAAGATAATCTTTAATCCATATACCACCATATGTATTCCAATTTAAATAATACTCAAAATCGACAGTATCAAAATATTTGACCGTTATTTCAAAAAATAAATCTTAGATCTGTGAAATAGGTTTTAACAAATAAAAAGAAAAGAAAGAAGAAGAAGTATCATTAATCATTCAATGAGAAAGTAATAATAATTAAATTACTGGAATAAGTATCTCTAAAAGTAAATTGTCAATGTAATTTTCTTGTCCACTGTGAGTGAATAGTAATTAATCTCTTAGTAGAATACACACTCTTCTTATATACTCCGTATATGCGTCTAAGTAATATACATCAATGAAATAGTATTAACTATTAAAGCATTGAAATAACTTAAAAATAACTACAAATATTTTTTTTATTAAAATAATTCTTTTATACTATCACATAGAAGAAATAATTTCTATTATTAGTCTGTTTGTATATGTCGATATTTACAATAATAAGAACATGGTAGAATGAACACTTATTTTATTTCTATTTTGTATTGATAAAAAGATTATTCTCCAAAGATCGTTAATTTAAGTAAAGTAAATCAAAATAATAGTGGAAAGAAAATAACGAGAGTGAAGAAAAACATTACGACTAAATAGAAAATCAATGTGGAGCATATATGCATGATATTGTAACATCAACAATGTTCGATCACCTAAACATAGTAAATAACATATACTTAAAATTTAAAAAAGTACATGAATAGGTTAATACTACGATATACACTATTCTCTAGGCTATCACTAAGCCATAGACTACATGGATAGGGTAATACTAAGACAACACTCGACTACCTATTAACATTTGCCTTTATCCGCGACATTCACACATTCTTATCTAATGTCATGCTCATAATGAGTTGAAGATACGTCATATCTTATTTAATCGTGTCTCCTCAGTACTTTTTCGGCCTACATCTGTTACTCCTTATCTCCACTATAATCAGTATCTCACACCTCCTTACTCAAGATTTGCACTTCTTCTTTTCACATGTCCAAACCACCTTAGTTTTCCTTTTCTCATCTTGTCTACAATAGAGGCCACTCACATTTTGTCTCGAATATTCTCATTCCCAATTCTATTGTTGATAGCTAGTATGTCCACACATTCATCTCGACATCCTTATTTCCGCCACTTGCATATTTAAAACATAGAAATTCTTAACTGACTAACACTATTCTCATACAACAAAACTAGTCTAAGCACCACTATGTAGAATTTGCCTTTAAATTTTGGTGATACATTATTATCACACAAAACTCCACATACAAGCCTCCATTTCATTTATATTGCATAAATACGATGTACAATATTATCGTTGAACTTATCATTTTCTTTGGATCAAAGACCCAAGATATTCAAATCTCTCTCTTGAAAATAATTTTCATATTAAGCCTCACTTTTCCACCTGCCTCATGTGTCATATAACTGAATTTACATTTCAAGTGCTTTGTTTTGGTCTTACTTAACTTGAATTCTTTAGGCTTCCGAGTCTATCTTCACGCTCCCAACCTATTGTTAATTCTAAAGCAAGTTTTCTCAATCAAATAATATTGTCTGCAAATAACATACACCAACACACCTACCATGAATATGTGGCATGAATTCATCCATCGCCTAGGTGAATAGAAATTGACTAAGCGCTAATCTCTAATGCAACCCCATCTCGATTGGAAAGTGCTTCGAATCTCCCATATTGTTCTCATCCTAATATTAACTCCATCATACATATTCCTAATCACCCTAATGTAAGCCATCAATATATCTTTGGATTCAAAGCATCTCTAGAGGACTGGACTTTATCGTAAACCTTCTCAAGGTTAATGACCACCATACATAAGTTTTTTTTTCTTTTTCTATTTTTCTCCATTAGTCTCCATAAAAGATGAGAAAATTTGAAAAACACATGATGAAACTTGACCAAAAATTTCACTCCAATATAATTTGCCACGAATATTTGAAAATTTAAGGCGAAACGATAGCTCAGTAGTTGATGGCCAGGATATGAATCCAAATGGTATAATACGTTGAAACATATATAAAATTATTATTTTTATACGTACATGTATAGCAGTAATAGGTCGTAGGGGTTTCTCTTGTCTTGTTTGATCAGTTTTAATTATATCAGTTAGTCAGGTTGGCACGTGCTCCTGGGGACTACCATTTCTTCCTTCTTTCAATGCCATAACTTCTCTTCTATTTTCTGTATTGCTTTCATTTACACCACCATTTGACCATTTTTGCCTACTTCTTCTTCTCTTTTTTAATCCTTTCTTCAAGTTATTAAGGAGGCTCTAGTAGTAGTTGTTTTCAGGAAGAACAAGACAAGTAATGTATAGTAAATAACAGAGCAGAAACAGAGTTAGTTAAGCTGCAATGGTGATGGAAGGGATTGAAGAAGACATGGGTGATGGTAATATGATATGTACAAATCATCCTTACAAGAACAATACCCCAGGTGGGATCTGTGCTTTTTGCCTTCAAGAAAAGCTTGGAAAACTTGTTTCTTCCTCTTTTCCTTCTGCCATTTTCCCTTCTTCTTCCTCTTCTTCTACTCCTTCTTTTAGATCTGATCATTTTGCTGTACCTACCACTTCCACTACTACTACTACTACTACTACTACCTCAACACTACCATCACTCCAAACCAACCAAACCAACAACAACAACCAAACAAATGTTTGCAATAATCACTATGGGAAAATGAGGAAATCAAGAATGCCTTTTCTCTTGAGTAGCCATTATAGCAAGAAGAAAAAAGATGGTGGTAATAGTAATGGTAGTGTTATTGCTACTATGAAGAGAAGCAAGTCTACAACAATTCCTAGAAATGGTATGCATTTCTTGAATGAAGAAGAAGAAGACAATAATACTCCTCACAGGAGAAGGTTCTGGTCATTTCTCTACTACTCATCTTCTTCTAAGCAGCAGCATTCCAAGAAAACTGAAAGAAACATGACTTTTCCTTCAGTTGGGAATGGTTCTATGAGGTCAAAGAAGAAAGAAGAAGAGTTTGTTGTGGTGGAAGAGAATGAAAATGAGAGTAGTCCTGCAGTTGATAGAAAAGTATCTAGATCTAGATCTGTTGGCTGTGGAAGCAGAAGCTTTTCAGGTGATTTCTTTGAAAGAATCTCAACTGGTTTTGGAGATTGTACTTTGAGAAGAGTTGAGTCTCAAAGAGAAGGCAATAACAAGTCTAAAATTCATCACAGAAACAGTGGTGCAGCAGCAGCAGGGGCAGGGCAAGATTGTATCAAAGAAAGAGTTAGATGTGGTGGACTATTCAGTGGTTTTATGATAACTTCTTCATCATCATCTTCATCATCTTCATCTCATTGGGTTTCATCTGAGGAAAATATGAATGGGAAATCCAGCATAGCTCCTGTGGGACAACAACAACAACAGCAGCTTGTACATGGAAGGAACAGAAGTTCTTGGGGATGGGCATTTGCAAGTCCAATGAGAGCTTTCAGTAAGACATCATCATCATCAAATGGGAAAAGAGGTGCATCAAATAAGAATGCTACTACTCCTAATTTGGCAGCTATTCCTTCTTTGCTGACTGCCAGAGGCTAAAACAAAAGGGCTCTCTTTTCCTCTATTCTACTACTTTTATTTACGAAGTTCAATTAGCTACTGATACTACTATAGAAATTTCACATTGTTCTTGTTTGAAAACTCTGTTTATTTGTCAAGTGTGATCCATGCTTATCTCTTTTGGTAAACTACCCCTTTTTTTCTCCTGCTATTGAGGTTGATGTTGATCTTTTCTTAATTGTTTTGCTTTTGTGGAGTAAATAGGATACCACTTCTTTTTATGTCTATTGTAAAATTGAAATAATTGGTTGAATGAAAATGCATGTAGTTTGTTTCAGGAGGTGGAGTGGTGGTAACTCACAAATGATGAGTGTGTACTTTCTTTGTTCTATTATTGGGAAATATTTTAGAATGATCCAATCCAATCATTTACTACATGTTTGTTGTTCATGGCAAATTGCTTATAGGACTCTTTTTGAATGGAAATAATTGCTATTTTTGTTGATGCTACCTTAGCCTCAAAGGTGGAACTTTTTTAATGGAAAGAAATTGTTATTTTTTTTTTGTTCTTGTTATGTAATGTTATTATGGCTAAAATTAACCTTTGTTTTTATTGATTTTGGTGACCTTGTGGTAGGTAGTGTGTCAAAAGATAATTGGTTGGAATTCATGTTGTGGTAGAGTTCTGATTTATATGCAGGGTTGGGACTAAGAAGAAGACCTTTAGAGAAGCAAGTTGTTTTACTCTAAAACATATTAGGGATCATATATGGCATGTACCTCTTCTAATTTTTAGTCAATATGTAAACTCAAATACATGTTTCTTTTATATATGTTTCTTTTCCTCTAGACAGTTGAGGGTAATCTGCATTTTTTTTTCTTGTAGTTAAAAGAAGAGAAAAAGAACAGAGAAATGATTGTAACTAGTTGCATGTGTGCAAAGAGCAAGTTTAGGATCTTGATGGGGATGGTTGGAGTGATCTCTTACTTTAATGCATGGCTTTTGTGGTAGAAATTTTTATACAAAATCACAATCTATAGATATTTGGCTCGTGTATTGTGGAAAACCCTTTTCCCCCTAAGTTGTCTCCATCTAGGAGTCTCACTAGTTTATGTGCCACCCTTTTAGCTGGCCAAAAGTCAAGAAGATCCATTAATAATGAGTTGCTAAGTATCATGTCACTAACTCATGTGCAAGGATTCATAGACACATCATATCATTGTTTAAATAAAAGGGTGTTGAGAATTATTAGAAAAGAAAGGTTTGTAGAAACAAAGACTCAAGCTTTGGGTCAAAATATAAGCACATGCTTGGTAGAGAGGACACATGCCAAAAGTCTAAATCAAAGTAACAAATGAACAAAACACCCAATCTAAGCTTGTCTACCTAGCATTAGTGTTTCCATTCACTTTAAGTCTCTCTCTATTCTCTTCGTCACTAGCTGAGAAAGATTTTATTTATTTTTAATAATAAAAAAGACTTTTTTCTGCATCTTAGATCCATCATCAACTTGCCTTATCAAAACCTCTCACTCCATTGGAAGTTGGATTCCAAAATTGCAATTTTAACCAACGAGAGAAGTGGTTTTGGCTTGGTTTTAGTGGAAAGATTTTGTTAGGGGTTACCTTGAATTTCCTAACTTATTTGGATTTTACCCAATTGTGTTTTAATTCAAAAGGTTTTCTTTGGTACAAAAGATTTCTTGGAGAAGTTTTGGACCTTTATTTATAGATCATTTCTTCTAATACCATAATACAATAACATTCACAAGTAGTCATTAAAGAGTCTTGTTTGGAAGAATATTTTCTCTCAATTGTATTATGCTTTCATTCATATTAGTTTTCTCATATGTAGATCAATTAGTCAAATCATATCAATATATTATATGCTTCTTTAAAATAGTTTTCTTTACTTCTCTTTGTTGTCTGACTTATTGCTGACATGATTTGTAAATTATTAGATTTCGCATAACGTCTTGATTATTTCTATCTGAACAAGTGATATCAGTGCCAAATGATCCAATGGTTAGGCGAGGCTGAGGATATGTTCAAATCAAGTTGCAACCAATTTAATTAATGATAATAAAGTTTTTTTTTCAAGAGACTAGATGTGGAGAAGAACATAATTTTTGTAAGACAAAATGATTTGCTAATACAGCCAAACAACATGAATTTCCGTCAAGTTAATTGATGTCTAAAACATTATTTATGTAAAAGCTTAACCCCATTACCTGTTGATTCATACCAACTCATAAACAGAAAGTTTCTTTAGCCCTTTGCTAATCAACATTTAGTATTATTGATACTCTACTAACTTAAAATGTCAAAATATGAATAATGACCTCTACATTTTTAGTTGAAGCAATATATAAATAATATAAGAAGAGATAATGAAGTTATGATAGATGAAAGGTATATGATTGCAAAGGAGGGACCCCAAGTGCATAAAGACAATGGCAAAAAGGCTGTTGGAGAAAATAGTGATGTTGTTGGAGCAGGACATTATACATGATATGATCTATCTAATAAACTCCACTCCAAAAAGGACCTGTACTTATTTAGCACCCACCAATACTGTACATAAAGAGACAACACATCACTTGGTTAAATATTTTGTGGCCCTCTTTAAAGTGTTTGGTATTGATGTGAGATGCCCAATATTTTCTACACAAACATTGAATGCTAAAATCTTTACTCCCAAAACCCAAAGATCTATTTAGCTGCAGGACATGGGACAGACTTTAAGCCTTAGGCCCCCAACAACCACACCTAAAATGTTTTCCCCCTTCTATATAACTTCTTTTTTCCCCTCACCATAGAGTGTTAATTAAGTGAGACGTTTTAAAAAAAAGTGATGAATAGTTTAGACAAATACTTATGCTTGTTTGGTCAGGAACAAGTTAGGGATTAACTATTTTAAAAATATTATCCCAATCAAATATATTATAAACTCATCCTAAAATTAATTCTCTAATTAGTTATCCCTTATCATTTACACCAAGGCGAGCCCTTAATGATTAAGGGTATGTTTTAAGGGAGGTATAAAAACTTCAAAGATTTATAAGAGAAGAAATATAAAAGTTTGTTGCTATAGTCAAGATTGAATCTTGTTTAGACAGGAGTATTTGAGAGTTGAGGCTCAAAATACAAGATACATCCATGATTGTGCATGACATACCTGCATACATCGTTGTCACTAAAGCTTATGAATTTCATTTTCTATTTACATTATTATGCTGTACAAAGTGTATTCTCTTAGCTTGGAAAATTGATCCCCTCTAATATATATACACATTATTTGTTGAATCTACAAGTGTCGAAATATCCATGAAAATATTACTTACTCATTTATTAACTCGGCCTATTTAAATTGCATAATATAGTCTAAATTAACCCATGAAAAACTTTGTTAACATACTTTAAAGAACTTTTTTTGTTTCATATGTTATATATAATTATAATAAAGTAAAATTATTTTATTAGGTAAGTAAAATATTATAAGAAAATAAATATATGAAATCTTGATTAGAGTTGAACATGTTGGGCTATAATCCATAAATTAGTCCATTTTGACCCATTCCATTTCAGCCAATAGTTAACTCTTATTAACTAAATTCATTTTAATTCGTTTAAATTAAACTCAATATGTTCATTTGATACTTTAGTAGATATCCCCACCCCCCTCCCTCCCCCCAAAAAAAAAAATTATTTACTTCTCTAAGTATTAAAATTTGTTAGTTAAGACCTAACTATATCACTGGCCTATAATGGAAAAAGAGAACTCCTTTTTACTTCTTTAAAAAACATAAAGAACATAATAATTGTAGTTACATATATACCCTACTTGTAAATGCATGTGGAAATGAGAAGAGTAGTCCAGAAAATAAAAAATTTTGGTTGCCCCACATAGGGGCGGAGCTAACAAGAAATTGACAGAGAATTATATTATTAATTAATACATAGTTAATATTATATTTTAGGTATATATATAACACATGTTGAAACCCTTGAACCTCTTGTGTGTTTACTTTTTATATTTCGAACCTCTTAGAGAAAATTCTTGAATCCACCACTAGTTCCACGAAATTAATTTTATCAAAACATTAAATGGGGAAGGGGTGGGTGGGTTTTTCTGCTCGTTATGTCTATTTCACATTCGTTAGAGCTTACGTACACCAAGAGTAGACAAATAATGGAAAGCAACCATTCATGGCCAACTTATCAGTTGAGGATAACTCACAAGAACCTGCTACCATGTCTGCTACTGTTTGTTTATGGCACAGGATTTCACACCACCCCTTTCCATTTGTTTTTTCCTCCTCATTTCCCTATGATCTTTATTACTATGGGAAAAAGGATTAAAAAAATATCTCTAACGTATGAAAAATGATTCAATTTTTTATTTTTTTTCACTTTTTAGTCTAATAATACTTCCAACATTTCTTTTTTAGTTTTAAGAATATTGTTAGGAAACACCTGACTGACTTTCTCTCATACTTAGAGTTACCTTTTTTTGGTGAAGAAACTCGTCAATATTTGACTCTTGGAGGAAAAAAAATGGACTTGTATGATAATATAGTTATTAAAAAAGTCTTGTTTAAGGGGGGATGTTTTTCTTAAGTTCTAGTTGCTTATAATTCAAATAACAATTGTATGGCTTGAAGAAAATTCATACCAGAATTAAAGTAATGTAAAGAGGAAAGAAAGAACCCTAAAAATCTCCAACCATGACATTTGTAGTTACATTATAGTTATGTTATTATAATAAACAAATAAAACTTTATAATTATTATATAGTGTAATTACTACCTTAGTAATCGTATCAAATTCAATTACAAAATAAATCTTCAAACAAACCCTTAATTGTAGTTAATTAAAATTAAAAAAATCTTTAAATTAATTATTTTGATGTAATATTTGATTTGTTATAAACATTAAAATGTGAGTAGGTTTTTCCTCTTATCAATTCTGAATTTTTTTCTGACAACTTTCGTCATTCAAAATGTCCTTTTAATAATACTTTTTCTTAGATATTCTATTTTTTTGGGACTATAATTAACTATTTGAATTTTATGGAGAAAGTGATAAAGCAATGTAGTGAATGTGCTTTTTGTTTTTTTGCAATTATTAGTTTCACTTCATGAAATTCAAGAACTAAAATAGCCATAGCAAACTTTGTTTGGAGCTTGAGTGTGTTTGATCACAAGAAAGGAAAAAGAGTCGAAATGAATGATCAAAATAGAATTGAGGATTATCAACACTTGTCCAAAACCTCTTGCTTCTTATTGAATTTGAATGAAGGTAATTTTTTTTACGTTTGTCATTAGTCATATATATATTTCATTAATTTATTGACTCATAGAAGCTTCTAACATTTTTTTGGTCTCAAATATACCTCTAAGCAAGTAAAAAAAATGTGTAATTACATCTTTACGCGGCTTTTACCATTAGTGGGAGGATTAAATTTGAACTTTGTTAACTGTTTAGAGATATACTTGAGATAAAAATTAATGCTTGGAGCCATAGTAAAATTAATTTTACCAGTGGATAGTGTAATTTTATTGAATTTAATTTTATAAAAAAATTGAATTATATTAAATTTAATATATATATATATATTAGTCTAGATAAATATTGTGGATTAATTAAGTGTAATGACTTTTTAAAATTAGAATCCAATTTTGTTGGGCTAATTCATCAAATTGGATTACAAATAATGAATCTACTTTCCTAAGCTCAAAATATCATCTTATTCTGGAGGCCCAATTTGATATCACGTGTCATGCCAAGTCAAAATAGAGGAGTCAATAGAATTATGCCACATATTAAAATGACACAACATATCTGGTCAAATCTAATGATCAGTGCAAATGTCTCGTGTGTATAAGTGACATGTTTTAATCAATCAAATATTTTCATGTCAGCTTAAATCTGATTGACTAAGAGTTCTTTTTCATCACAACTCTTCCATTCCACAACTATAAATAAAAATTTCATCATTAAGAAAAGACACCAAACTTATAACAAGAAGTTAGGAAGAGCTCATGCATCAAACACTTCAGAGTTCTCTACAATCCACAAACATTCACCAAGTATTTCTCTAAAAGTTCTAGGGATCAAAACGATATTTCAAGAAAAAGCTTAAAGATTGTTGATTTCAAGCACAAGTCTACTAAATTCAATATTAAACTCAAAGGTCCTTGAGTTTACTTTTTAAAAGAAGACTAGGATGATTAGCAAAAATTATATATCCACTATATTTAAAATCAAATACTATGATTATTATGATATTTTTCTATTATTTTTCGATACAAATCTTATTATCTACACTACCGAAATATAGTCTCTTTTATCTTATCATTTGAGTAATTAGGGGTCGCTTAGTTATAATATGGTATAAGATACATCTTATTCATGTATAAAAAGTTGTATTGGTTTTACTATGTTTGGTAGAAGTTTTGTATTAGGTATAAAAATCAACACAACTTATACCATATTTTGTTGGTAGGATTCTAAATATTGTATAAAAGTTATTTATGTATAAGTTTATATAGTGTTTGGTTGAATTTTTTGTAGTCCTACATAATTAATACCAACATAACTTATGAGAATCTATATATAAATTATGCGAGGTAAAAGGTGGAATAAGTTATGTGCATATTAGTTATACACGTATTAAAATAGTAAATTACACATTTACCCTATTACATTATTTTTATTGAGAACTTTACTGTTTTCCTAACATGTTTGTTTTTTTATTTCTTATTATATAAGGACAGTATACGTACAATTTTTATTTATTTATGTAAATATAAATATTTTATTAATATTAGAAATTGGATTGTATACATTTTGACTGCACACATGCTAATCAAATATTAGCACTATATATTATTCAATGTATTCCACATATTTAATTAACATGTATTATTATTTTGTAAATAATATATATTAATTTACAACAAATTCAATATTTAAAAGTCAGTAATTCATGTATTGTAATTTTTATATAATTAAATATTATATGCATAACGAATATCTACACTGTTAATATTCACATAACTAAATTTTATATAATTAAATTCTGCAAAATTAATGCCTACATAAGTTAATCCTGCATAACTAATATCTCCATAACTCTAACCGATAACCGGCAGTTATTGCAAAAATTGTCAGTTATCCACCATCTTCCTTATAATTGAGCAACAATTGTCAGTCTTTAAATAATTGCCACTAAGGCTACATTATTCTCCTTTACAAATTGACAACCTATAACTCCTCCTAGTTATAGTACCTTATTTCTCCTGTATATTTTTTCCACTACTAAGAAAACAGTGAATATCGATTTAAAAATTTTCGACCTCAAATGTAGGTCGGTAATTTCCGACCTTCACAGATCGGTATTTACAAGTAGTCGGTTTTTATGCAAAATAAAGTGGAAAAACCAAATTTCGAGCTCTGGAGATCGGAATTTTTCCCGAAAAAAATGAATTAAAATAAAAACTGACCTCTTGATGTCGGTATTAAACAAATAAATCTCAATTAAATATAAAAACAAATAATACCGACTCCGTATGTCAGTAAAATTAAATAGTATGTAAAAAATAAATTAATATAAAATACCGACCTCATGAGGTCGGTATTTTTTATATTTAATTGAGAAAATAATACCGACATCAAGAGTTCGGTTTTTATTTCTGGGAAAAATTTCGACCTCCTGAGGTCGAAATTTGGTTATTTTGCATAAAAACCGACTTCTTGATGTCGGTTATAATACCGACTTCCGAATGTCTGTAAAATTAATAGTATGTAATTAAAATACAGACCTCATGAAGTCGGTATTTTTTCTAATTACTATTAATTAAAGTGACATCCGGAGGTCGGTATTTTTTACTTTTAAAAGTGACATCTGGAGGTCGGTATTTTTATTTCATCTATTACTTTTAAAAGCGACATCCGGAGGTCGGTATTTTTATTTCATCTATTACTTTTAAAAGTGACATCCGGAAGTCGGTTCATTTTACACCTATAACAATTTTGTATACTATGAAATTACGTTGATATGAAAACCGACTACTTATGCAAAATAAAGCGGGAAAACCAAATTCCGACCTCAGGAGGTTGGAATTTTTCCCATAAAATGAATTACAATAAAAACCGACCTCTTAATGTCGGTATTATTTTCTCAATTAAATATAAAAAATAAAATTGAGAAATATTTTGATTTAATTTTATTTAAATCGTCTTCCGGAGGACGATTTTGTGTAAAATAAAAAACAAAAAAATTATAATACCGACTTTCGGAAGTCGGTAAAATTAAATAGTATGTAATAAATTAATATTTTCAATTAACTTTAAATAAATCGTCTTCCGAATGACGGTTTTATACAAGTTAAAAAATAATTTAATATAAAATACCGACCTCCCGATGTCAATATTATTTAATTAGCATGATTACTTTTATTTATCTTAAAATTTAATTTGATACCGACCTCATGACGTTGGTATTTTTTATTAAATCTAATTACTTTTAATAAAAGCGACATCCGAAGGTCGGTTTGTTTAAGATATTCCTATTAATAATCATAATTTTGCTATTGTGCATAATACTAAAATTTCATTTTACACCTACAATTAATTGTTCAAAAAGTGTAACAATTTTGTATACTTTTATAAATAAAAGGTTAGAATTCGTGGAATAAATAAAAATATATCTATAATCCATATTTAGAGTATGAAACTACGTTGATATGAATTAGGAGATAATTATACTTATATTTCTAGAGTAATGTACAAATTCTATCAGTCCGTCGTCTAATCATGAACTTAATATCTGATGTCATGATGTAGAGGTGAAGAGGTAACATATAATCCATTCGAGTATGAAATGCGAGATAGTATTATTATATACGTTCGATCTAATTGAATGGATGTTAAGTGTAGTGATAACCTCCTAATTATGATGACATGTAAACGATACTTTATCGGAGTATGAAATACATTGATTAATTATATACTCCTCGAGTAGTTTAACAAATCAAGTCTTATATACTAGTGGTTTAGATATGAAATACATTATCAATTAAAGAAATACCGATGATCAATTCAAGGAGATTTATATATCACATTTGATTTTGATAAACTTTTGTTGATCAATAAAATTAAATTTATATAATTAGGAGTTATATAATTAAATTTATAAAATTAACTTGATCGATAAATTAAATTTATTAAATTAAACTTTTGTTGATCAATAAAATTATAAATTTATATAATTAGGAGTTATATAATTTAAATTTATTAAATTAACTTGATCGATAAATTAAATTTATCAAATTAAACTTCTGTTGATGTGTAGTTAAATTATATATATACTCCTCGAGTAGTTTAACAAACCAAGTCTTATATACTAGTGGTTTAGATATGAAATACATTATCAATTAAAGAAATACTGATGATCAATTGAATGCGATTTATATATTAAATTTGATATTGATAAACTTTTGTTGATCAATAAAATTAAATTTATATTATTAGGAGTTATATAATTTAAATTTATAAAATTAACTTGATCGATAAATTAAATTTTATTAAATTAAACTTCTGTTGATGTGTAGTTAATATATATTTGATATTGATAAACTTTTGTTGATCAATAAAATTAAATTTATATATTTAGGAGTTATATAATTTAAATTTATAAAATTAACTTGATCGATAAATTAAATTTAATGTATTTTATATATATATATATATATATATATATATATATATAAATCGACCTCATTCGGTGAGTGATGATTTTGTGATATTTGTTGACACCCAATTTGATAAACCTACAACTCTTTCGGAAGTGCTATTCGATTAAAACGTATTTTCAAAACATATTTCGGGTTTAAAATTGTAATCGATTTTGGCTAAAAATTACATATTTTAGTATGCAATAATTTATAAAAATTATTATTAAATTATTATATTTATCGATAGTTAAACTCGAAACAATTACTTTACTTATTTATTTAAATGTTTTTAAAAATTTAGGTGTGTTTAATTATATGAAAATTCTTTAATATGTGTAGTATTTTATTAATTGAATAACATCTCCTTAATCTTCTCTTAAATCATTTAACTCGTAGCCTAATATATTCGATTGTATTTCAATTCTAGTCCTTTCTTATTCAATCTGTTTCAATTCTAGCTACTTCAATTCAAATTCTTTATTTCAATTATAGCCACTTGTTGATTTCAAATTTAGCCTATTCTTGTCTCAATTTTTTTCAAGACTCTAATTTCCATTTAATCTCAACTATCT
Organism: Solanum stenotomum; assembly: GCF_019186545.1. NCBI lineage: Eukaryota > Viridiplantae > Streptophyta > Magnoliopsida > Solanales > Solanaceae > Solanum > Solanum stenotomum. The sequence goes on along the minus strand of NC_064282.1, from coordinate 55,135,743 downwards.
ATCAAAATTCGAGATCAAATCCTAGTCGTCCATCTTCATCTAATCAATGGTCAGATTGAATCTTCCCCACTTTCCTATTTTTCAATCTAAAAGACCCAAACCCTTAAATATTGTTCATTCTTTTCCTCCTCTCAAAGAAGAGCAGCTGCAGCGAGGCCTCTCTCGTCTCCAATAGCTCCGGCGAGTCGCGCGAAGCGGTAGGCTCCGAGCAGCCGCCGCCTCCTCCGTTCCTCTCTCCTCTCCCCTTTTCGACTAACGAACCCAGCTCAGCCGCACCCCTCTCTCACTCCCGACCCATCCCCGATTGGCGCTGCAACAACAGGTCGCGCCATCATCCCGATCGGTGCGCCGCCTCGATCAGCAGCAATAACAGCAGGTCACAACAGTAGCGCATAAGCGGCAGCAGCAGCGCGTGGGTGGCAGCAGCAGCAAATTCCGACAGCAGCTACAAACAGAGGGAGTATACATCAAAACTCACTGCGGCAGTGACAGATTAAGAGGGTAAGTTTATCTTACTTGATTAATTTTAATTCATTCTTCTCCAATCTATTCATGTGGGTCTTTATATCTGCCTATTTATATTTATATTTCTTGTGAAAATATAGACTGGTCAACGGACAGAGATTGACTTTTGGTGGCTACTCTATACATACATTACCGTAAGGCCAAAAATACTCACTGAAACGCAGTTTTATTTTTGAAAAGTATGTATTCCAATATGACTAATGTTAAAGTTTGAATTTCAAAAAGATATCTATTCATGTGGGTGTTCTTTATTTTTCTATGTTGATGCTTGTTTTCAAATTGGCTCGCATTTAGGAAATAGGCAGTTGACGAATCTCGATGCTGCTGTGTGTTTGTGCCATGTAGTAACTAATAATTATTGAATCTTTTTCTAGTGTTGAAAGGGTTGATTTTGCGGGCTAGGCAACTGAGGAAGCTCAACATCAAAAAAAGTTGATACAAGCTTCTTTCATCAAAGTAGGAGATAAGATTTGGTGTTTCTAAATTTCTAAAGTTGAAGTACAATTTCTTTTTATAATGTGTTTGTGTCCATCTAGTATTGATACTTAGTTTAAATTTTGTGATAATGTGTAATTTTAGGGATTTGAATTACAACTTATAATTAATTATAACTTGAATTTTCTATAGATTGATCTTAATTAGGAATATGAACTTGAAATGTTGTTGACTTTAATTTATTATTAGAACTTGAATTTTAGTTGAACTTAATTAGAATTTTGTAGTACTTGAAAATCTTATTGACCTTAATTAATTTGAACTTAATATAAATTTATTAGAACTATACTAAACTTAACTAATTTATAATAACTTGAAAACTTAATTAGGAATTAATATAAACTTAATTTTGATCAACTAATTAACTAGAACTTGAACTTAATTTGAACTTAATTAATTAGTATTGATTAATTAATTAAGCTTTAACTTTGTAGATCTTGAACTTAATTAGACCAAACAAAGCATATTTTGAAGTTGAACTTAGACTTGAACTTGAAATTAGAACTTGATCTTAGGATTTGAACTTGAACTTGAAATTCGAATTTGAACTTGAAATTAAAACTTGAACTTGAACTTAGAACTTGAACTTGAACTTAGAACTTGAACTTAGAATTTGAAGTTGAACTTAGACTTGAACTTTAAATTAGAACTTGAACTTGGAACTAATTAGCTTGAATATATAACTAATTAAGTTTAGAAATTAGATATGAACTTGAATTCAAAACTTGAACTTATAAAACTTGAATATATATATATATATATATAACTAATATTCTTGGATTTGAAGTTTATATTTAACTAATTTTGGAACTTTTCGTGCTAGGCAACTGAGGAAGCTGAACATCTGAAAAAGTTAATACAAGACTAAGGTTGGTGCTTCTAAATTTCTAAAGTTCAAGTACAATTGTTTTCAATAATGTGTTTGTGTCCATCTAGTATTGATACTTAACTTTAATTCTAGTGATTATAATTGATTGTTTGTTAGTATATTATTGTTTTTGTTTGTTGGGTTGTGTTATTCAATTGTTAATTTGATTTGATTATTGTTAGTTAGGTATAGGTAATTGAAAATTTTTATTTTGGGTTTTTTAAAAAAAAATTGGGCATTTTAAATTGGGCATTGTTAGTTGGTGAAGAATTAGCATTTTTGTATTTTAGGACTAGTTTAAACTTGAGAATATGTAATTTGAGGTTGAATTGAGATTTTTTTGGATTTGATTTTAGGACTAGTTAGTAAAGTGTTAATTTGAAGTTAGAAATTAGTAATTGAAGTACTATGAGTAGATGATGAATGTTTGAATGTCATGAATTTAGATGATGAATGTTTGAATGTTATGAACTTAGAATTTGAAGTTGAACTTAGAATTTGAACAGTAGAACTTGAACTTGAACTTAGAACTTGAACTTGAAATTAGAACTTGAACTTGAACTTAGAATTTGAAGTTGAACTTAAAACTTGAACTTGAACTTAGAATTTGAACTTGAACTTAGAACTTGAACTTGAAATTAGAACTTGAACTTGAACTTGAACTTGAACTTGGAACTTGAACTTGAACTTGAACTTGAAATTAGAACTTGAACTTGAATTTAGAACTAGAACTTGAACTTGAACTTTGAACTTGAACTTGGTTTAGTTGGTGGATTTAGTTGTTGGAATTAAGTCAAAACTAATGTAGTTAAAGTAAAAAAGTTAAGTTTGTTTAAATAAGTTAAAATAAATAATGTGGTTTAGTTGGTGGATTTAGTTGTTGGAATTAAGTCAAAACTAAACTAGTTAAAGTTGTTAAGTTGTTTAAATAAGTTAAAATAAATAATGTGGTTTAGTTGGTGGATTTAGTTGTTGGAATTAAGTCAAAACTAAACTAGTTAAAGTTGTTAAGTTGTTTAAATAAGTTAAAATAAATAATGTGGTTTAGTTAGTGAATTTAATTATTGGAATTAAGTCAAAACTAAACTAGTGAAAGTTGTTAAGTTGTTTAAACAAGTTAAGATAAATAATGTGGTTTTGTTGGTGGATTTAGTTGTTGGAATTAAGTCAAAACTAAATTAGTTAAAGTTAAAAAGTTGTTAAGTTGTTTGGTTAAGGTAAAATAAATAATGTGGTTTAGTTGGTGGATTTAGTTGTTGGAATTAAGTCAAAACTAAACTAGTTAAAGTTGTTTAAATAAGTTAAAGTAAATAATGTGGTTTAGTTAGTGAATTTAGTTGTTGGAATTAAGACAAAACTAAACTAGTTAAAGTTAAGTTGTTTAAATAAGTTAAAATAAATAATGTCGTTTAGTTGGTGGATTTAGGTGTTGGAATTAAGTCAAAACTAAACTAGTTAAAGTTAAGAAGTTGTTAAGTTATTTAAATAAGTTAAAATAAATATTGTGGTTTAGTTGGTGGATTTAGTTGTTGGAATTAAGTCAAAACTAAACTAGTTAAAGTTGTTAAGTTGTTTAAATAAATTGAAATAAATATGTCAAAACTAGTTAGACTTAGAAAGTTGTTAAGTTGTTTAAATAAGTTCAAATGTTATTTAGCTGTTGGTGTTGTAATATAATACACATATTAAGAGATTAGTGTACTGTTCTTTCTACTAACATTGCTTTTAATTTACTAACCATATATAGGTCTACAATTCAGAAAATGCCGCCACATTTGATCAATTTTTCAAGGATATTTCTTGGGGACCGATTACAGTTCACACAATGTCCCAATATATCGTAAATGATTTTAAATTTGCCACAGAGAAATACTCAAAGAATAAGAAAACTAATAATAGTGGTGTTTGGGTTAAAGGTGATGATGGAAATCAAAATGAGAATGTTGATTATTTTGGTGTCCTACAGGAGATTCTAGAGTTGGAGTATTCGGGTTGGCCAATCAAAAGAATAATACTTTTCCAATGCAAGTGGTTTGATCCAACTTCAAGAGGTACGAGGGAGCTTAAGCAGCATAATATCATTGAAGTCAAGCACACTAGGAAGTATGAGGCTTATGATCCTTTTATTATTGCACAGAATGCTAAGCAAGTGTATTATGCTCATTATCCGTTGCGTAGGGATAAGTCTGATTTGTGGGTTGTAATCAAAATAAAACCGATGGGGCGAGTGGAAGTTGAGAATGAATTGGATGTTGCATATCAAAATGAAATATCAAGTGTTCATCAAGTAGTGGATGCTGAGTTAGAAATATCAAGTGTTCATCAAGTAGTGGATGTTGAATTGACATTTTAGACTTCTATATTTTTGAAATTGTTTGATCGTATTTTAGTTTATTTTGAAGTTGGATGAAGTTTATTTTGAAATAGTTTAATGTATATGTTGAAAATATTGTGTTGTTTTGGTTGGATGTAGTTTATTTTGAAATAGTTTAATGTATATGTTGAAAATATTGTGTTGTTTTGGTTGTGGATGAAGTTTATTTGGAATTCTTTGGGTTGCTTTGGTATAAATATGCAGGTGGGCAACTAAAATTGCAGCAATTTGCTGTCAGTTTTGTAGCAGAAAATCGACCTCCGGAGGTCAGAATTTAAAAAATAAAAAAATAAAAATACCGACCTCCGGAGGTCAGAATTTAAAAAATAAAAAATAAAAATACCGACCTCCGGAGGTTAGAATTTAAAAAAAAATAAAAATACCGACCTCCGAAGGTTAGAGTTTCAAAAATAAAAAATAAAAATATCGACCTCTGGAGGTCAGAATTCCAAAACTAAAAAATAAAAATACCGACCTTCGGAGGTCAGAATTTTAAAAATACAAAAATAAAAATATCGACCTCCGGAGGTCAAAATTTTAAAAATACAAAAATAAAAATATCGACCTCAGGAGGTCAGAATTTCAAAAATTCAAAAATAAAAATATCGACCTCCGGAGGTCAGAATTTCAACATTATAAAAATAAAAATACCACCTCCGGAGGTCAGAATTTCAAAAATACAAAAATAAAAATACCGACCTCCGGAGGTCAGAATTTCAACATTACAAAAATAAAAATACCGACCTCCGGTGGTCAGAATTTCAACATTACAAAAATAAAAATACCAACCTCCGGAGGTTAGAATCTCAAAATCCAAAAATAAAAATACCGACCTTCGGAGGTCGGAATTTAAAAAATTGAATATTTCCGACATAAAATAAAAACTAACCTCGAGAGGTCAGTAAATACCGACCTCCAGAAGTCGGTATTGAATAGAGACCAAGCTTTTTCCGACCTAAGTTGGGATGTCGATGTTAGGTCGGTATTTGTAGGTCGATATTCACTGATTTTTAGTAGTGTTCATCCGATTAGTTATATATTCTATTGTATATTAAGGTATGTAATATTAATATTATAAATTTTTAGGTATTAGTAATGCAAGAGACCTTAATACATATATTAACATGATTAAAGATTTCATTGCCTTTAAAAAACTTTTTTACATCTTTTCCATCATAATTGTGAAGATGAAGGATATCTTTGTTTTATTTTATGCAAAGTACACCAAATCAAATAATGCATAAGAAATCATTATGTATTATTAGTAGAAATAGTACTAATGCAAACATTATTAATGTAAGCATTACGTTAATACACTCTATTAAACATTATTTTTATACTACTCTATAAAACGACTTCCAAGTGATTATATTTATATCTTTGGTATCTCTGATATTCCTTCACACATTTAGACACATTGACTTGGATAGGCTCAATACCAGTGAATTAAAAATATATGCAGTAGAGACAACATGATGATAGATGCCCTCTGATTGACTTATGTAGCTTTATCATTTTTCTCTAGCTTCCTTTAATCCATCATTTCTATCTTCACTAGCACCTCTACTTCTTTTTACTTATTGTAATTTTGACAGTGGTGTGGTTTCCCAACCAACAATATTTTAGTATAAATACAAGGATTTTTGGTTAGACGAAACATTTTACCATTTGGATCCTGAACTTGATTATATTCTTATATTTATTTTGTTCAAAAAAATGCTCTAATTTGACTTGAAATGAAATTTAAGAAAATAAAAGAAAATTTCAATCTTGTAGCTCTAAATTAAAGTTATGTCCAATGTACTAAAATGTTTTTTAATCTTGTAGTCTTAAACATGCTACATGTCACATGATATACTGTAATTAAAATATTACCAAAAGAGGAAAATGATCCTTCTTTTTGAAATACAATTGGGTGAAATTTTCGAATTAGATCGTGGAAGGGAGTAACTGACAATGGTGTGGTAGAGTTTATTTTAATTAGGATCCTGGGATAAGAAATCCTATCTACATTAGTGAGTCCGGAGTCAAAAGAGTCACTTTTTTCTTTCAAAATGCATAAAGGGCCACTGCAATATTTGTTAAACCAAAACGGACAACTCGCTACCCTAGTAGCGAGCTCCTTGTTTGTAATAATTTACATAACAGGGACAAAATTGTGTACCTGTTAACAACAACTGATCAATAATTGAATCTTGTGAAACAGTTGCTCCAAGTCTGACTTTGAGTCTCAAGGAATCAAAGTTTATGATTCACAAACTAAATCTCTAATTGTTTGTTGATGTTCTCAAAAAAGAAAGAATTTTTTTTCTGCTCTTTTCTTCACTCTCCTGAAGCGTAAAAGAAAAAATTTAGTTTAAAAAGGAGAACATATTAACGTGTAACTGTTTCCACCCCATTTTAAATTAGTATTAATCTTCTTCTTTTTTATTCAGAAAAAAAATCTTGAGTTGGATCAGGTCAAATCGGGTCGGGTCGGTCCACATGGACGACTCACAACCCAAAATCAACTAAGCACACAAATCATACGACAAATAATTCGTGCGACCTGTGAGCATCAAAAACTTACCTTTAAGGTTTTACAAGCCCTACAGAGGAATTCAATCACATGTGGAAAGAGTTCATTACTATTACAAGGACATTATTACTCACAATACCCCAGACTTCATTCACTACTTCAATAGTTACTTATTCGATCCCTCATCCTCTTAAAAAGGCTAACTCAATTTCATGTTTAACTTTATACACACAATTACACTCTATATGTTTAGTGTAATTGCCGGCTTGTGTATACAAGTTTATTATTCAATTAATCGTCTTTCCTTTTTACTCAAATCTATTTGTTCCAATTCAACTACTTTCCTAGACATGTGTTGCATTGTCGAATCATTCATGACTATTAGTAACATGCTCAAGTAGCAACATCAATTGAAACTTCAAGAAACAACAAAAGGTCAAACGGTATTTCATTGAAAAGTTAGTTTAACTTTTCAGGGTCTCACACAATGAAGAAGCATGGAACTATTCTTTCATTGACCCATTGATCGCTTGATACACGTGGTATGAAACATGTGTTATGATGTTTTCACCTTATATTGGTGTATGTGTCTCATTCTTTTGATTATCCAACATCGTACAGACCTCAGTCTAAACACCTTAAGATGTTTAGCCCTAGTTTCTCATGTTTAATGATCCTTAAACTCATTTTCTTAGAGAAACATTTGTCTGACTCATAAAACAAGTCATAATATGGTGGTGAAACTCATCTCTTCACGTTCCTCGACGTAAGAGGTGATTGCTCGTGTAAGAGAGCCAATCCCGCGACTTGGTCGACACACTTTATTTCTTACAAAATATCACATGCATAATACATTTGAACATAAATTCAATAGTATTATATATAAGAGAATATTATAACAATCAAGTCATTTTACAATACTAAAATATCATCAGATCCTAGGCAAATCTAGAGCCTTAACATGTTTTTCAAATAAGTCTCCAGAGATGACCTTCGTAAAAGGATCAACTAGCATTTCACGTGTAGGAATGTATTGCAAAGTTATTTCTCCTCCTGCCATTACGTCTCTAACAAAGTTATACTTGATGTCAATGTGTTTGATTTTGCTGTGATACATAAGATCCTTTGTATATGGAATACTCGATTGACTATCATAATATAAAATCTTGGGACCCTTAGAATTCTTTGCAATATACAAATGCTCAAATAATCTCTTTATCCAAACATCTTCTTGTACTGCAGACACACAAGCCACGAATTCATATTCCATGGTTCAAAGAGCTGTGCAAGTTTGCTTCTTACTTTTCCATGAAATGGAACCACCATTTAGTAAGAAAGCATAACCAAATGTTGATTTTCTATCATTTCGGTCACCAACCTAATCAACATCTGTATAACCTCTTATGAATAAATCAAATCCACTATAAGAAAGTATATGATTTGCAGTTCCCTTTAAGTATCAGAATATTCTCTTTACTGCTTTCCAATGATCTCTTCCAGGATTGGATTAATACCTGCTAACTAGACTCACAACATAACAAATGTCTGGGTGAGTACACATCATAGCATACATCAAACTCCCAATAACACTAGAATAAGAAACTCGAGACATGTCTTCCTTTTATTTTTCAGTCTTTAGACACATTTCAAGGCTTAAAGTTTCACCGATTGCTACAAGAGTATCCATGGATTTGTAACTATTCATTCGAAAACGTTTCAATATTTTCTTTATTTAAGTTTCTCGAGATAAACTCAAAGATTTCTTGGAATGATCTCTTTGGATCTTAACACCTAATATATAGTCTGTTTCATCCATATTTTTCATATCAAATGATTTTGAAAGCCATGACTTGACAATTTTCACATACTCTAAATTATTTCTAGCTAATAAAATATTATCTACGTAAAGAGAAAGAATTAAAAAAATTTCATTGGACTTTTTCACATAGATGAAATGATCTTCATCAATCATGGTGAAATCAAATGACATTACCTCCTTGTGAAATCTCAGGTACCACTGCCTTGAAGATTGTTGTAGGCCATTAATTGATCTTTTCAATCTACAAAATTGTTTTCTTGGCCTTCAATAATGAAACCTACTAATTGTTCCATGTAGATTTCCTCGTTTAATTCTCCATTGAGAAAAACGATCTTCACATCCATTTGGTGTAATTCTAGATCTAAACGTGCAACAATAGCTAAAAGTAATTGTATGGAGGTTAACTTCACAACTGGTGAAAAAGTTTCCTCATAGTCTACTCCAACTTCTTAAGTAAAACCTTTTGCCACCAATCGTGATTTGTGTCTTTCTATCGACACAATTTGCGTTTAACTTTAAGAAACCATTTATTCCCAATAGCTTTACGTTCCTTAGGAAGATCAACTAGATCCCAGACTTTATTGGTTTTCATGAACTCTAATTCTTCTTTCATCGCTTTTAACCATTCATCTCTTTAGGGCTCAAGAAGGCTTTAGGTTCTTCCAATTCTGTAGGAGGTACCAAGAAAACATAATCCTCAATCTCATAAGATCGTTTAGGTACACCTTTTCTTGTACTCTTACGTGTTTGAAGTTCAGATTCTTCTACAGGATTTTGGGATTCATAACTCCCACTTGGACCAGGAATCTATAACATCTCGCACCTAGAAACGACTATAAAGAGTTTAAAATATGAAAATATTGATTTTTGGAAATAATAAGGAAATCTGGAAATTTTGTCTAAGTTAAGAAAGTGAGTTTTGGCAATTTTCAAACGGTCATAACTCCTAGCTCATGATGAGTTAGGAGCAGCTATTGATATGGTTGGAAATCCCTTGGAGAGATCTTCTCAATGCCGCCAAGTTTGTGCGATTTCGACATCATATGAGTGAGATATGCCTTCCAGAAGTTGGGTTGTTGGATTGAGGAAAGTCCCAATCCGGATTTAAGGAAGGGCAAACTAGTCTTTTCCCTAATTAATTTCCTCATTCATTTTTCAGAGGTTTATTGGGTTAAAAAATAGAACTTAATTTAGTTTTGGAAAATTATAATACGCTTAGGGCTTGGAGAAAAGAGAAAAAAAGAAAGAAAGGGAGAAAAGCCAAGATTTCGCCAAGAACGTCAAGCGTTTGGAGTGGAGTTCGTCGGGGGTTATCCCTATTAAGGTATGTGAGATATTTTAGTGATGGGTTAGTTCACCCACATACCAACTTGTTCCAATTCAGCGATTTTGGAGTTGTTTGAATGTTAAGAAACTGAAGTTCTTGAAGAACATTTTTGAATTCTTGTTGGTTGATTGTTGAATGCCTAATGCTGATTTGATTCGTGTTTTCGGGTTGTTTTTCGAGTTAAATCTATTGGGTATCGAGAGTACTAATAATCCTAAGTGTTTGAGGAAAGAACTATGGAAGTTAGGAGGGTTTAGAGATGAAAAACGGAGAAGAAAAATCGTCAAAAACCTGGGGAAGAGGGTGGGGCGTCACGCCAGCCAGCGCCCCCCAAAAGGGGCGCTGAAGTTCACCCTCTGGGGCGAGGTGCCAACCAGTGCGCCCCAACAACTTCTCTGAAGTTTGAGGGCTGGCGCCCCGCGCCTCTCAGAGCGCCAGGGATGCCAGTTCACCCCATTCCTCCTTCACCTTTTCGAACTAGTTCCTAAGTGATGTACCTATGTTTCCTAGTTGTTTCTAACACTCTGAGGTACATCTAAACATCATGAAATCATCCATAAAGATGAGATCATGAACTTTGAATCCATAATCCAATTCAAGGAAAGTTAAGATCAAAGTCAAAGAAGTTAAAAGTCAAGTCTAGAAGTTAAGAAGCAAGTCAAAGCAAAGTTTCTTAAACTTTTCAAGAGTCTTTAACAAACGTTTTAACTTCGTTTTAAAGCTCAAGTTTCAAGTTAAGCAAAGAGTAAAGAGTTAAGTCCATTTTCTCAAAAAGCTATAAAGGAACTAAGTATTCCCAAAGAGTTTATAAATGTTTTCACATTTGAGCAAGAAAAGGGAACATCGATTCCAAGAGAGCTTTTAAGCTAAGTTTTGAGTAATTATCTCAATTCAAAGAAAGAGTTTTGTTTTTACAAACATATGAGCTAAGTATATTTTGGGAGTAGTATTGAGCACCGATGTGGGGATGCGAGTTCATCTTAACTCAAGTCTCCATAAACCATGTAGCCATCATGGGTAGTAAATGATCATACCTTTTAGATGACTCCTTAAGATTTTTTTAGCATAGACTAGTGGATTCACTAAGTTAAGCGTTCTATATGATGGCAAAGTATAGGATAGTTCTGGCAGTATGGGCTAGACATTGTATCACCACTTAGGCTCATAGTGGTGGTTGTCGGTTAGAGAATCTCCCATAAAAGTTATATTACTTTTATATATAAGTAAAGTTGAGTTTGTTATTGATTTATCTTTAACGAACCAAGTTGTTTACACTGTATTACAAGATTTATAAATATATATATATTGCATGTGTCATATTGCTTTATATTGAGTTCAGTTATTCATGAGTTGTACAGAGCCAAGGTAAGTGTTCCTTCTTACTCTTTTCAAGCTTAAGTTGTTGTTTAGCATTCCAACTCACATACTCGTACATTAAATGTACTGTTTCCAGTTAGCCTGCATCGTCTTATAATGCAGACGTAGGTAACCAGGATCAGCATCCAGTGCCTCGTTGATCCAGCTTGAGCATTCAAAGTCTGTTGGTGAGCCTCTTTGCATTCCGGAGGACCCATTTTATTCGCTTTCTAGTTTAGTTCATTAGGATGTTGTGGGGTTTGTCCCAACATCCATCCCAGTTGTTTAGAGGCTTCATAGACAGTTAGTTCAGTTTTCTTTACATTATCATTCAGATGTTGTTTAAAGACCGAGTTGCCATTTTGGCTAAACTATTATTTCTTAAGTATGCATGAGTTATATTTTCTTATGTTTAAGTCTTCGGCTGAGTTAAGTAAGCCAAACCAAGGGTTCATTGAGGTTGGCAATGGTCTTCGAGTACCAGTCCCACCCAGGGTGTAGGCTCGGGGAGTGACAAAATTATTTATTGATCCATTGAATTATCAAGTAAGTCTGACAACATTACCTGATTTTTTGAATTCAACATTTCGTAGAGAGGCTCAACTTCATCTATTTCACCCTTTTTGGGAGAATCATTTTCCAAAAATCTGACATCTCGTGATACAATTTCAGTAATACTTCCATCCTCATATTCATCGATGAACACATACCCTTTGGAGCGTTTAAAGTACCTCATAAAGATACATTTCTTTCCTTTTGGACTTAGTTTACCAAATTCACCAAACTAATCTTTAATATATGTTGCACAACCCCACAGTCGTAGATCATTCAGGTATATTTTATGACCAGTCCAAAGTTCATAAGGAGTGGAAGAAACTAATTTAGAAGGCATTTTGTTCAATATGTAAGCCGAGGTCAATAATGCATCTCCCCAAAAAGAGATAGACAAATTTGCCTACGCCATCATTGATCTTGTCATGTCCAATAATGTTCTATTCCTTCTTTCAGCTACACCATTTTGTTGAGGTGTATAAAGAGTAGTTAACTGTGATAATATCCTTTTCAGTACATAATTCTTCAAATTGTTTTGACAAATATTCATGTCCTCGGTCAGTTCTTAAAGTTTTTATGCTTTTTTATCAAATTGATTTTCAACTTCATTCATATATCTTTTAAAGCACTCAAGTGCTTCAGATTTATGAGAAATCAAATAGACATAACCAAAGCATGTGAAATCGTCAATAAATGTAATGGAGTATGTAGCACCAAGCTTGCCATCACATTCATTGGACCACAAATATCAGAATGAATTAATTGAAGTGGGAACTCATCTCTTTTAGTCTTCCCAAATGGTTTATGCGTAATCTTTACAACAAGACAATTTTCACAAGTTGACATATCAATTTTGGTTAAAGAACTTAGATTACCTTCTTTGCCAACCTAATCATTCGATCATGCCCTATGTGACCTAATCTTGCATGCCATGTAATAACATCACTATTATTGTTTACTTGAATAACATGTCATTACACAACGGTCAACATAATAGTCATAAGTTGAAGGATTACAATCTAGTACGATAAAACACTCATAACGAAATCCAAAACCATATAAAACATTAGCTAGAGTTATTCTAACACCATAACGACTAAAAATCAAATCAAAACCAACGTCTAATAGAACAGACACGGATACTAAGTTTCATCGAATCTCTAGAGCATATAGGACGTCATACAACATCAAAGAACGTCCATCACGCAAGTCCATTTTGCAAGTGTCTATACCTTTAACTTCTAGTTTCATACTATTTCCCACGTAGATCCACCTTGATTTAGATGAAACTCCACAAATGCTTCTTGATCTCGACTTACTTGGTCGGTGGATCCTGAGTCTACAATCCACATAGAATAAGATTCAATTAGTAAAGAAGTGCTCGAAACATATGAAACACTTAGAGAGGCGTTCAAAATTACTATTTTTTCGGCTCAGTACGTTCACGAGCAAAATGCCCCAACACTTGGCAATTGTAGAACTTCATTTTGCTATTGTCTCTCTTCTTCAAAAACCATTTTCCTTTCTTGGAATTTGGCTTCCTGTTTTTCTTAGAGGGTCCTTCTCCAGTCTCTTTGTTTTTCCCATTTCTTTTCCAGTTCTTTTTGCGCTTGAAGCCTAAAAATTTTGTACCACTTGACTCTGCCACAAAGGCAATAGAAGAAGCTTTAGCAGCACCAATGCGCTCATCTTCAAGTTCAACGTGGCGGGCAACATCATAAAAGGTTTGGATGCTATCATTATGGGTCAAGTTAACCTTCAAATGTTCCCAATTACTGGGAAGAGACCAAATCATTGTTTGCACTTGTTGCTCATCCGAAAGAACATGGTCAGCACTCTTGAGTTGAGCTATCATGTTTGACATCACCTTTAGGTGTTGTTTGACATTTTGATCATGACGCTTCTTATAACTATCAAATTTGATAGTTAACTGTCGGAGGCGGGTTACAAACTGTCACAACCCGAACCTACACCCTGGACATGGCCGGCACTCGAGAACCATTGCTGGTCCCAAGCGAACCCTCTCTTGGCTGACTATAAGCGAAAAACTAACTCAAGCATACAAAGCTTAAAAACTGAATAAAATTCATTGAATTCAATTACAAATCTTTAACTCAAATGACTAACTTTGAATAAAATAATATATTCAACTCGCCAGAAATAAGCAACTTGAATCTTTAAAATATTTAATAAAATAAATAAAACAAACTTCTCAAACTCTATTATATATCTATTTATGAAGCCTCTAAATGACAAAATTGGACGACGGGACAAGACCCACGACATCCTAACAAAACAGAAAAGTAAATGTAATCCTTCGGAAGCAAGAAGGCTCACCAAATCTAACTCGAACTGCAGTGGTATAAACGAAGCGCATGTTGATAACCCTAGCTACCTGTACTTACATCATGAAATGATGCAAGCCAAATGACATCAGTACATTGGATGTACGAACATGCAAAAGAAATTCTAAAGGATAAACATAAGCTTGAATTGATGTAAAAAAACATACCTTTTCTCAACTTAACTCAACTCAACTCAAAGAACATAGTTCAACTCAACTTAGAGAAAATAGGGCTCAACTCAACAATAAGATACTCAACTCTGTGAAACATAGTTCAACTGAACTTAGAGAAATACGGCTCAACTCAACAATAAGATACTCAACTCTAGCAACAATAAAAGATGCAATATATGGAAAGCCTTTAAAACAATAGTTAGCAACTCAATGTATTGAAGAATACAATAATAACTCAGTTTGTATATAAAAATATAATATAACTCTGTGGGAGATTCTCTAATCGACAACCATCACTATGAGCTATGTGATGATACCACGTCTAGCCCACGCTGCCAGAACTGTCCTATACTTTGTCAGCGTATAAGACCTATTAACTAAGTGGATCCACTAGTCTATGCTTGAAAAGCAATAAGGAATCATCTAAAAAGTATGACTCTTTCTACCCACGTTGGCTACATGGTTTATGGGGGATGTGAATGTTAGAACTCTCCCCCATATTAATGCTCAATACTACTCCCAAAAATATAACTTAGATCATATGTTTAAAAACATAACTCTTTCTTTGGTTTGAGATTATTACTCAAAATATTTCTCTTAAAAAAGATAGTGCTCAAAACTACTCAAGAACTCTTTTAGAAATCGGTGTTTCCTCTCATTTTAAATGTAAAAACATTTACTCCTGAGAATATTTAGTTCCCATATATCATTTTAAAGAAAATGAACTCAACTTTACTCTTCCTCATACTCAAGTACTCAAGTCTTAAAACAAATTATAAATATTTGTAAAAGATTTCTCAAAATAGGGTACATGCCAAATTACGGACGTGAACGACTAAATTCAAGCTTTTCAATAACCATATAAAGAACTCAATACTTGGAACTCAACAACTCTAGAACTCAAGGACTCACTGATACTACTCGTCTTAGGAATACTCAACTCATAGGGTTCATGCAGAATTATGGGCATGAACAAATCAACTAAAGGATCTTCATAGGTAACATGTAGTAGTCTAATGATTAGGAATATTATCTCAAAAGGTATTAAAACTCAATTCTCGGGAACTTAGAACTTGGAGATACTACTCCTCTCGAAGATACTAAACTTATGGAGTTAATGCTAAATTATGGGCATGAATGACTCGACTCAAGGGTTTAAATAAAAATATAGACTTCATGTGTACGACTCTTCTCATTCTCATACTTACTTCCTCAAAACATTGCTCAAATCGATATTGATCTCAAAGGATTCACAATTTAACTCAAAAACTTTCTTGAACTCTACTCTTAACTATTTCTTGAATTTGAGTTATGAATTCAAGAGTTATGATTCATGATATGAAGGATCTCGTGATAACGTAGACTCATGAATACATTCTCCTCATTATCATATCACTTACTCGAGTCTTGAAACAAGTTATTAGCAATTGTAGAAGACTCATCAAACAGACTCAAAGGGACTTTCTCAAAATACTTGGAAAAAAACTCTCAAGGCTTGACTCTTAACTCGACCTTGAATTTGAATTATGAATTCAATTGTTATGATCAATGATATGAATGATATCGTGATAAATAAATGAGTTTTAGATAGTAAATCATGAGAAATGTTAACGGTCGAAAAACACTATCTGGGGAGCAAGTCCACGACGCGAAGATGAATTATAATATTTGGTCATGAAATAAATTTTGAAACAGTGGAGTCCGCGTTCTCTCCACAACGCGGAGAGAGAAATTTCTCTCTAGGGAGCAAGCCGACGGCGCGGACCTAGGCGCCAATTTCTGCCAGATCTTTTCTTCTTCTCCCAAACTCGATTCAACTCATACCCACTGAAATTCTAAGGTAAAAACTCTCAAATTCCTATAACCCAAAACAATTTTAGCGAAACTCACTCAAGAACTATCAATTTACTCAACCCCTTAACAAAATCTTTGCCTCAAGAACTCAACCAAACATCAAGATTCAAGAACGAATAACAACTCCTCAAGAAACTCATCAACTACTTAATTTCTCAATCTCTAGGGATGAATTCGATAATGTAAAACATGATTGTCGTGTGGGTGAACGAACCCAACACTATGAAAACTTACATACCTCTCAGGGATCAAATCCTTGGCGAAAATCTGTAACAAAACTCAAAAATCTCGACAAACGCCTTGAACATTTCCTCTTTTCTCTTCTTGAACCCTCTTCTAAAACCCTAAGTGTATTGGGGATGAATAAAACTGATTGTTCTCGGTTTAGACCCCTAAATTATTACTGAAAATGATGTAACCTGATGGGGTAAGGAAAAGACCAAAATAACTCTCACATTTTTTGGTAACTTTCCTTAACTGGATAAGCAGAATTCAAAAGGGCATATCTCACTCATCCGAACTTGAAACTTAGCAAACTAGGTGGCGTTGGAAATATAATCCAAATAAATTTCATTTGATATCTTATGGGCCACCTAACTCATTCTGTGCGAAAAGTTATGGTCGTTTGAAGTTGACCTAAAACTTAAAAGAACTTAGGAGGGACTTGAATGAATTTCTCTTTAGTTCTTTTTGGAAATCAATGTGATACATCTAGTGACATTAACACTTTAGAAATTTTAAATTCCTCGATAAAATCCTACTCATAATAAAAGATGGTTCAAGTCTTTGCTCAAAAAATTTCTGGGGTGTTACACAGACGTACCCTCATACGTTCCTCTCAGTTGTTTCCACATAGCATGAGTAGTAGGGAATTTCTCACATTCATGTATGAGGTCATCAACCACAGAACTAACTATTATTCCACGTGCAGTTGAGTTAAATTTTTTCAAAGCTTTGTAAGCTTCAAGATCCCTTCTGTGTTGTGCAGAATTACCCTCTTTTGGTTTATTCAAAATATGATTTATACCTTTCAAAACATATTGCTCTTTTAGTACATACAATATTTTACGACTCCAGATGTCGTAATTATCACCGTTAAGTTTTTCACCTTTGTTTAAGTCAACAATGATACTTTTTGATGCCATGTCTATTTTGAGATATAATAAGGCAATAATTTTTAATCAATTAAACATGTGACATACACATTCAAGCAAATCAATTCTCATAAAGGTTTCATATCTAATGTAAAATCGAAAAGATACGTAAGCATCCAATCATCATCTACAAACTAAATATTTAACCAAAATTGAAACTAATTTCTTAATGTGTATACTAATATATTGAAGACTTTTAATAACAAGGATATTTTAAGTCTAAATAACATAAATAGAGAAAAACAAACTACATAATTCATATATTGAAAAACAAATAAGTAATAACAAATTACTAGAGTTTTCTTAGACTAAAATCCTCCCCCATGTCTTCAAGGCAACAAATATACATCCTAAAAGGGTGACTGGGCCAAATGTCATGATAAACATCGGTCAGTTTACTACCCCAAGGTTCATGGAAAGCGTCTGTTAAATAAGTTAAGGCTCTCCAATATGAAATTTCCTTATAATCAGCCAGTTCATTCCATATTTCAAAAAAAGTGAATAAAATCACATGCTGAAATATTAGGGAACATCTTCAAAGACTTTGTCACGACCCGAGAGCACCCCCTAGTCGTAACACGGCATACTTGACCCCAAAGGGGTCGCATACAAGCCCTTAGCACATTATTAACATAAGATAATAGAGAATACAGGAAAATTTAAAAACTTTTACAATCAATGTCTTATTTCATAAAATCAAGCGGAAGTCTTTACTAAACCTTTGTCTCAAACCATCTATTTAACTCTTGAATAAAAGTCTTTGGGACACAGCCCATACAAAGTCTGAAAACATAAAGAAATGGCATAAGGAAATAAAGGGTTCGTCTTGGAAGCTATAAGGACTCACTAATTCTTCAATTCTTCTAAATTCTTGAAACTCTAGCCTTCAAAGCAACTCAAGCCTCCAACCCTACATTTGGTTAGAATGTAGGCAATATGTGTTAGTACAAAACATACTAAGTATGAAAGCTAGCACAACATCATAAGAGCGTCTCAAAATGGTTAGTCAACATAAGACATAAGCATAACAGATAATAACATAGTCATAACATAATCATCATAGTCATAGCATTGTCTCCAACATAAGCTTCATATAAACATAAGTCAACATAAGACATAGTTAATGAGCATGAGAGATAAGTCATAATCATATCAACATAATTGACACTTAGTCATCATTACCATAATAGCACCATTCTCAAGTAACCTCAAAAGTATACAAGTGTAAAGCAAAAATAGCATCCCATAATACCACCCAAGCCAAGTATTCTTTTTTAGTCATCTTAATCATAATCTACATGCATGGTTAAGTCATAAGTCTTTCTACCGTAAGGGCACCATACTTCTAAGGAACCTCAAGACACACTTATGTAATGCATGAAAGGCATACCATACTACCCTTCACATTAAGCATAGCCTTGAAATCATCTTAGTCATATTCACCCTACTTTTGGTCTTACTATAAGCTTACTTCATATAGACAAAGGAACCTACCACCTTAGTCAATCATCTCTTGGAAGGCAACTATGGAACCAACCCAAGCTATGTCATACTATGTGTGGGAACCCTTCATACCTAGCCTTAAGTCATACTTGTGCAATGTATGGATAGCATCCCATACTACTACCCACACTAAGTACTCATTTAGACTATCATGAAGGTTCACTAGTTGAGGACTAATCGCTCTATTATATTTACCTCTATTCAAGGCTACCAAGGATTAACCCCCTAATAGGCTAGACCATGCTATCATCTTACTGACATAACTAGATTAAGCTAAGCTAACTACCTTGGAAAACACACTAACATGCAATTCCAAGCTACTCTAGGAAAGGTACAAGTGTCTTATCCTAGCTACCATGAAATAGTCCTAAACCAACTAAGTCATGCTACCCTTACAAGTGTACTAGATAACAAATGCAAGCTATCCATAGGGGAGTGTGATTCCCAACCCTAAGCTACCATGACTAATCCTAACTCAAGTTATCCTTGAAATGCATCTTACAATGCAAGTCAAGCTACCCTTAGGAGAGTCTAAGTCATCTACCCCAAAGCTACTATGAAATGGTCTTGGCCAAACCAAGTCAAGCTACCATGAATGCATCCTAACAATACTAGTTCAAGCTACCTATAGAAGAGTATAAATCCTCAATCCTAGGCTACCATGACTACTACTAACTCATGCTACCATGACATGCATCCTACAATGCTAAGTCAAGTTATCCCTTAGGAGGGAATATATCCTCATCCTAAGCTATCAACCTTGGTCTTATCCTACTAAGCCAAGCTATACATGAATGGATCATATATCACAACTTCATGCTATTCTAGTCTAACATGTTTTGATTCATTTCAGGTTAGTAGGTCAACCTAGAATCCTTCTATGTGAGAGAACTTGAATCTCCTAGCATATTCATGTCTAAGTGTATAAGAGAAAGATAATTACACCACAAGATCACATCATATTGACTTTACCCCCAAACCCCTAACAATGATGGCTACAAGACCTACTTTCAAGCTTAACTTCATTCTATCATATCCATGTCTAAATTACAAGCTATTCAATCACATTGTTCATTAGAAGGTGATTCTAGTCATACTTGATCATAAAGGTTCAATTCCAACTTTACAAGTAAAGATCATTCCTATTCAATTAAGTCTAGTTCAATTTATGATTATATGATCATAACTATGATGAATTAGTATTCAAGACATTGAAATAGGAAGATAACTTTAGAACCTTCAATTTTGCCTCTAATGGCATCAACCCACAAAGATCACATTCATCAACTTAGATTAGGGCTTACCATAGAAATCACATGAATTCATAATAATATCACTAAAAAAATATAATTCAATCATAATTAGGTGATATCCACTAGATTGGAATCACACCCAAGCCCTACCCACAATGTAAGAACAACCCTAGCTAGAATTGGGTTTTTGATCCACAATTTGGGGGAAACTATAGGGGCTCCATGGGTGGAAGAACCCATGGATGAATAAGCTTCGCATACCTTTAATCAAATCCCTAACAAAGCTTGAATCAATGGTGAAAATCGCCTTAAGTTGCTGCGCCAACTTCTTTTTTTCTTGTTCTTCTAGAGAGAATTTCTTGAGAGCAATTTGGGGGTCTTTAAATGAATGACTTAAA
The DNA here is from genome assembly GCF_019186545.1 of Solanum stenotomum. NCBI lineage: Eukaryota > Viridiplantae > Streptophyta > Magnoliopsida > Solanales > Solanaceae > Solanum > Solanum stenotomum. The sequence goes on along the minus strand of NC_064282.1, from coordinate 55,115,229 downwards.
GTGATTAGTTTAGGGGTCTATTAACTATTTATAGGTGGTTATTTAACTATCTAACCGACCCCCTAAGCCCTTAATTAATTAACTAATCAAATCCCAAACACCCAACTTAAAACTAAAATGTTGAAAACTGACATCATTCACGACTTCACCATCCATGGACCGTAGATTGATCTACTGTCCGTGGTTTGGGTCAAAGACTCATCTTTTGCAGGCCTGTGCAGTCCTGATCCACGCCCATGACCCACGAGCCATAGATTGATCTACTGGGCGTGGTTTGCAACCGTGAACCACCAAAAGTAGACTGTTTTGGGGTCCTCCTCAAGGACCCCTTGGGTGGTCCTTGGGAGTCGTACCCGGACGTTTAACCCCTAAACATGTCATTCTAAGTAGGGGAGTCATTTATCTTGAGTTTAAACCTCATGCAACACTCCAAAACTCCACTACAAGACTCTACAACACACTATTCCACTCACTAGTTTAGCCTAGAATTCACTATATTAACTAACTAATTTACGGGGTGTTACAGACTCAAACTCTTTAAATTTCTTCTCCCTTTTCCTTCGAATGGCCCTTTGATTCCTTAACAAATTTTGTGTCACCCTTGGGACACCAATTTGTATGACTTCACGCCCTCTGAAACATGTCCTACGGCAACTAGCTCTTCTATCTTGTCCCTTTTCTCTACTTTGAGAACTCCCACTTGGAGTAATTTGAACATGTTCCCGTTCAACAATATCTGAAACGAGAACAAAATGGAAATATGGTTAATACCATTCAATGTGACAACATATGTCACAAATTTCTCGTAGAAGACAAGGAACTATTTAAGGAAACTAAGCGAATTTTCAAGACCAATTTTAATACACATATCTAGTCAAAACAATTGGTCACTACTATTTATTAAATAAAGAAGATAACTCATGGCCTTAAAAAAATAATTTAAAAGGCCAAAAAAATTCTATGGACCCAAAAGAGTTGTTGTAATGTCCAAAAAAAATCATATTTATATATTATTCCTTTCAAATAATAAAATAAAAGGAACAACAACTAGTAAAAGGGACAACATATATTTTTTAAAATTTTATTTATATTAAACGAAAGACAAAACAATACTACTACCTTAAAAGGAAACACAAAATATTTTCTAAAAAAATAGAAGTGACAAGTCTTCTATTTATATAAATATATAATAAGTAATATAAAGGACTAGATACTCTTTTCAATAACCAATCAAAAAGGTACTTTATTTTGTCATTATTAAAAAAAGGAAAAAAGGACAAATATACCCCAAACTATCGTTAATGATATGTGTATACCCTTGTTATACTTTAGGGTTATTTATACCCTTATCGTTAAGTTTTTAGGTTGTGTATACCCTTAAGATTAACAGAGGGACATATGGCTTCATCTAAATAATTTTCCTAATTTTATTTTAATTTTTATGTCCATAAATTAAAAATCCACCCATGACCCATTTATCTTAAACAAATTTGGGTAAACATTTCTTTTAGTTGCTTCATCGTTTTCACCATTGTTTTCGAGGGCCGACTCTAACGCCTTGAATCTAGGCGTCAACGATGCCACCATCTACGACAAGCATATTGTCCTTCTCCCTCCGCCACGTTTGATCCTTTTAGCTCTTTCTTTGCAGCATGTGAAATCCCCAAAATCATTCACAAAGAAAGTCTTGTTGAAATCCTATTTGTGTTAAAGATTGTCGGGTATTTTTCGTCGAGTATACCGGTGGTATTGATAAGGATGTTGACCGGCAATTGAAAAGTCAATTTTATAGCGAAGAGGGATTTGACTTGATTTGGATTGGAGACATTGAATTTGAATGCGATGGGGCATGGTAATCGGGGTGAAATTGATTAGGGATAAATGAGAATTTACTGTAATTTTTTATTTCCTTATCCTCATAGGTTCTTCACCAAAGAATCATTCCAACAACACAACTCCAAATGCGTACGTTGGAATTTTGTGTCGCTAGTCTTGTCAGTTGGAACTCCAACAATATATAACCTCTCACGCCTTTAAACTCGTGAGGCCTAGTTGACAATCCACTACAATCTGACTTTGAATCTGTTGATGCCTCCTCGTAGATCTCAGGGCCTTTCCTTACGGTTTTGCTCCCGCTTCCACTGCAAAGCACCATTGCTATGAAATGACAAAATTTTGCATTAAAAGAAGGTTCTGTGGCAATGATTCCATTGCTCTTAACATGCTTGTGAACTACATCGATCTCCAAATCAATAGTGTTGAGTATATAATTCAGATCATGAACAACATCAACAACGATTTAGATTCTTGACATTAGTTGGGGAAGAGAGCAAAGTGAGGGAGCTTGGATATGGGTTAGTTTGTATTTGGGTGGGTTGTTTAGTTTGTCGGGTGGGGCTTTTGTTTTTGGGTAAAATTTAGCAAATATCGGATTGGCAGGTAAGATTGAGACACGTGTACCACCGTTAGTGTAAAGGGTATATATGTTCTAAATTTGGACGGCAAGGACACTTGTATCCTACAAGTATAACGAAGGATATACGCATATCATTTATAATAGTTCGGGGATATATTTGTCCTTTTTCAAAAAATATCAACATCTTTTCAAAGAAGAAAAACATGAAAAGTACTTTCACAAGTCCTTCTTTTTTTCATCCTACGTAGTTAACAAGTCCTTTTACAAATACAATTCTCTTTTTAAGAAAATTCTTTCGAGAAAAAATAAAAGGCACTTTTACAATACCCAAAAATAAACATAATCTCATAATCTTTTTTTTTTAATTATAAATAAAAAAAGGGACATGCCAACACCATCTTTATCTAAGAAAAACCTTGCCTCACTTTCTCTCGGTATGGGAATTCCGTTTTCATCATATTCCAGAAAAAATATTTCAGAGAACTTTACTCATCTTCCTTAAAAATTCTTTCGATCCACAATCTCAAAAAAGATGAACGATAAAGACATCGAATCAACAATATCTATGAATTCTACTTCTCTGTTAACAACATGGAGAAAACAAGATTTGAATTTGCACTGCTCAAACACATTGTTTATTCAAAATCAAAAGCATAATATTGGGTTCAAATATCAAATTTATTTATGTTCTCCTATACTTTCTAACAAGTGAGTAACATATATTGTATCCTTTATTTCAAGAATTTTTTTTAATTATTATTATTATTATTATTATTAGAATATGACTATGTTAACAACTATCGGTAGTGACAAACTACAAGAAACAATATTCAAAACGAAAGAACAAACATCCATGACTCTGATACCAATGTAATAATTTACGTAACATGGACAAAATTGTGTACATGTTAACAACAACAGATTAATAATTGAATCTTGTGAAAGAGTTGCGCCAAGTCCGACTTTGAGTCTCAAGGAATCATAGTTTATGATTCACAAATTAAATCTCTAATTGTTTGTTGATGTTCTCAAAAAAGAAAGAATTTTTTTTCTGTTTTTGTTTTCTATTCTTTTCTTCACTATCCTCAAGCATAAAAGAAAAAACTTAATTTAAAAAGGAGAACATATTAACGTTGGAACAGTTACTATTTATTTTCTTTTTTTTATTCAGAAAAAAAATCTTGGGTTGGATCGGGTCAAGTCGGGTCAATCCACATGGGCGACCCACAATCTAAAACTTACATTTTTTATTTTAACACCATAAACAACATCCAAAATTCACCCTTTCTTGCTTGTAGTCAGCGAGATGTTAATTAATTAGCCTTTTTTATATTGAAAAACGCTGCTCCTACAGCAATTTCCTTGAATTATTTTTATTTTTTAAAAACTTGCTTATCCTGTAGTGATGATCAGTTCATTATTTGTTTTTAATTTTTAAATGTGACATTTATCTTAACACACACATATCTACTCTTTCGTAATATATTGTCTGGCTGACATAACCCTATTAACATACACATACTAATGAGTAATCATTAAATTTTGATTACTCCCTTGGATTCTTTACAAAGCCCATTCCTCCAATTATTTGTTGCCGATATAATTTATCTCCAACTATGAGTAACTTGCTTCAGAGCTAAAGAATGTCACAATTCTTTTTTTAAAACAAAAACTGTCGAAATGGTCTGTTGAATCCTTATACATGTATGAGTTTGTATTTTGAATCCTCTTACTTTATATTTTTTCAACTGGGCCATTAAACTTATTAAAAAATAATATGTGAAACCCCTCTAACCATTGACCAAACCTATGCGGCATAAATATTGTTGAGTTGGAAAAATGTGTAAATGCACTCGCTTCCAAGCGCATCAATACACTATTTTCTATTTAAAAACATCTTTTTTTGGAAAACAATATTTTTTAATTAAAAAAAATTATTTCTTCATTAACCCTCTCCCACCCCAATTTCTCTTCTTCTCCACCACTCTTCCAACCCATGACCCTAAACTTTCTTCTCTTCTTCTTCAACAAAATCACCCACATCCATTCTCTTTTATTTTCTTTGAAATCACCCGTCATATAATTTTTTTCTTCTTCTTCTTCAACCCACTCTCCTCTTTGCAAAAATTCAACCCCCCGCCCAATTTCTTTTTTCAACCCCCTTTATCTAAATTTTTAGTGGTTTTTTATTTTAAAAGTTGAAATCATTATTTGTGTTGGATTTAAAGAGAATGTATGATATGAATTAACATAAAGAGTGATGGTGGATATTGAAAAAAGTTGAAAACTCCATTGATAAGTTTGAGAAAACTTGAGGAATAACAAATTAGTCTTATGAATTTGTAAAATTAATTCAAATTTGTGATTGTGGCTAGTAGGATTTGTGTTTATGAACTTCTAGTTGAAATTCAATTCAAATAAAGAAAAATTCCATCTATTTGACATGAATTTTGTGCTCAAATTGTGAGCATATATGGAGATTGAAAAGCATGGCTATTTAAAAATGGTGAAATGGTCCGATGGACCTTTATACTTGTATGAGTTTGTATTCTGGACCCTTCTACTCAGCTCTTTGTTAAGTGAACCCTCAAACTCAATTAAAATAAGATATTTAAACCCCTTCGACCATGTTGTAGCTCACTCTCCCTTACATAAATGGTATGTCATATCCACATCAGATATATTAATGTCATGCATAATTATTTCATAAATATTTTAAAATTATTAACTAAAAATGTTACTTGATAAAAGATAAAAGAAAAAAAAAGTTTTCTATTTAGAAAATAAAATAAAATAGTTATTTCTCTCACCTTTCCTCCACCTCCCTCAACCCACAACCACCATTAACACCATCTCCAATTGCCTTAATTTTTTTCTTCTTCAAGTCGTCATTGTCTATAGCTGTGACGAAGCTCTTCAAGTTCTTAAAAATCATAGTTCGATTCTTTCTCAGTTTTCATCAGTCGCAACTCTTAATCGTACTTTTTTTTACCAACGTCTTCATCCACCTTTTGAACCACCATAAATTCCTTTTCTCCGCATCAATGAATCATCATTAAAATACCTCAATATATCATAATATTTATACACAACTTTACATAACACATTTAACCTAATTTTATAAAGACAACCAACAATCTCTTTTCATCCTTCAAGACTATCGATTATTTCTCACCTGATGGGTTGTAAATTACAAGAAAAATGAAAAGACAACACAGATCTACAATAATACCACATTTTCGTTTCTCTAGAAAGAAAGAAAATATGAAAAAAAAAATGAAAGAGAGAGAAGAAATTGAACAGACTGGGAAGGGGAGAAAGTGAGAAATGAGGTTTGGATGGGGAAGAAGGTACTGGTAATTAGAAAGAGAAAAAGAAATGGTTGGGGTGGAGTGGGAAAGGAAGAAACAAGTGAAAAAATAAATTATATTCAATTTTCTTATTTTTAGTCTTTTTTTAAAATTATTATTATTTTTAGTCTAAATTTTGATATTCACGCTCCTTTAACGCGTGAAATCACGTGTTTGTGCCAACTTAACAGTTAAGTTGCCACATAAGCTTGGTCAATGGTCGAATATTGAGTTTCATTAAGTTTAAGGGTTCAGTTGACAAATGGTAAAATAGAATGGTCCATAATACAAATTCATATAAGTGGAGGAATCCACTAGACATGGAATTACACATGTAAGAGGTTGAATTACACACATAGTGATCTGATGAGAAAAGAGTTTAAAATATTGTGTTTTAATGAGTTTAAGGGTTTAATTGACAAAGTGTTAAGTAAGACGGTTCAGAATACAAATGCATACAAGTATAAGGGTCTATCAGACCATTTCGCCAAAAAAATTTAATGAACTCGCTGCCCCTGCAACGAGTTTTTTTTTAAAAAAATAAAAAATTCAAGAAAATCGTTGTCGGGCAGTGATTTTACAATAAAAAATAAATTAATCAATTAACATCTCGCTGATTGAGTAGTGAGAGGGTGAATTTTTTGGATGTTGTTAACGGTGTTAAAATAAAAAAGAATCAGTTGTCCGTTGTGGTGTTAAAAATATTTCAATATTCCTTTATGCATTTTAAAATAAAAAATGACCCTTTTGGCTCGAGACTCCTACATAATGATGCAACATTTAAAGGATCGCCTAGATAGTCCATTCCAATATGACAAACTTCACCTATAAAAGGAATGATTTTCAATATTTAACAGGAAAAGGGCCTTGATATATCCAACTTTATTATTTAGAGTTGATACATTTCTTGTTATAAAAGTGATTCGCATATACTTCTACTATTACGAAATTGACTCATATATATATATATACTTACTGTTACAAAAGCCTCTCACATATATATACTCCTACCGTTATAATAGTGATAAAATTAATTTTAAATTATTCTTTTAAAAATAATAATAATCATGTATTTGATCTTCTTCAAACTTAAATTGTTTTTTTAACTTCTTTGATTATTATTATTTGAGTTTCTTATTCTTGTTTATTTTTTCTTTTATTCTGTAGTGTAAAAATAAGAGGAAAAAAATGTGAATGGAAAGAGAGAAAAAAAGTAAGAAATTTTTTTTAAAAAATTTTCCGGCTATATTATTAATGGAATTAATGATATTAACATGTTACTTGTTAGTTGTGCTTGCTTATTTTAAAATTTGTTCTTTATATGTTTTTTATTTTATTTTGATAGATTAAGTTAAAAAGACATAACTCAATTCATAATGTGCACAAAATTTATTTAAAGTATATCTTAATATTAAATTTTTTTAATTAGATTTATTATTATATGTAAATAAAAATTATGTGAAATACATCAAATATATTTTTATATGGATGATTTTTTTATAAGAAAAAAATTTAAAATTAATTTTTTCACTTCCTTTAGAGAAAAAAGATACATGCGAGCTATTTGCAGACGTGGAGCTAAGCGGGGTTTGTGGGTTCAGACGAACCCGCTAGTCTTTTCATAGACCTTATATTTGTATTAGAAAATTAAATAAATATTGGGCAAATTACATAAATCACATACTTTTAAGGCAAAATTACAATTTATCCCTTAAAAGTTTATAATTATAGAAATCCCTCAAACGGATACAATAATATAAGCATTGATACATTAATCTAATGCGCGAGATACAATAATATAAGCGTTAATACATTAATCTAATGCGCGAGATACAATAATATAAGCGCTAATACATTAATCTGATGCACGAGATACAATAATATAAGCGCTGATACACTAATCTGACACGCGAAAATGAGGAATTTTGGAGATTTGTAAAACTTATAGAGGATAATGGTAATAAGTAAACTAAAAGGTGGGATTTCTGTAATTTTTCCATAAATATATATGTATATTAACTTGCGAATCCTCTAATAAAATTAATTGACAACTCAGTAGTAAGAAAAGATAGTAAAAATACTTTTCACACTAGTTTGTGGGTTCGAACCCTCCTATCAATGAAAATTTCTATTTATATGGATATATATATAAGACACTCTCATGTGAATGACCCTGAGTATATATAGTTGCATCACCATCTAAGTGTAGTGTACCTTAGGCTTCAATACTTTTTCCATAACTTGTAGGAAATTAAAGATTTTACAAATTTATACACAAGAAAAAGGTTATTTTCCTAATAGAAGGACAAATAAGAGAAAGTAGCGATATTTCAAGCAGGAGATGTCACTAATTAATAGGCAACGAATGACAAGTGATTTTTCTTGTATGGATCGTATTTCAAAGGATATAAAGAAAATAAAACCCCAAGCAACGCGAGTAAATTTCTTAAATATAATACTGCAAATATTATTTGCACTTGTATAATGACAAACAGTACTCCAACAAGAAAGGAAAACATTCAAACAATTACAGTGGAACAATCCTTATTTATGCAATCAGCCTCAACGTTAACTAGCTGATGCATCACTAGGAAACATTAATTAATTAAACAACACGTAAACGAGTACCATTTTTGGGTAAGTAATTACTTAATTGAGTGGGGGAATAAGTTGAAAAACACCAGTAGCTATATTAAGAAGTCCACCAGCGGTTCCCCCAACAATCTGCAAAGGTGCCTGCAGAACCCCAACGGATGGTAAGGTAGCATTACATGTTGAGAGCGGAGTTGTAATCACTAGGTTGCAGTTAGACAACAATGATGATACTAATAAATTTTGTAGAGGATTCAACAAGAGCGAAAACGCTCCTGATCCATTTGTTGTTGTACTTGATACTACATTTCCACCTCCACACCGCAATTGCACCGATGCATCTGCAATGTTTAAACCATATACTTATATGTTACTAAAATTTGTTTGGATCGCATGCACCTGCTTAAGATCGATATAACTCATCTTTAAACTTGATGAAACTAGTTCACTATTCATAACCGTTGAAAATACAATTAACTACTCTCTCTAACTACTTAAGTTTTTAGATCAGATGATTACACGCTTCAACATGGTATTAGAGCCGAATAAATTATGTGTTAAAGTATTTATAGAAAATTTGGATTATTTAAGATAAAAAAAAGTATAATAATATATTATTTTAACCACTTTAACATTTTTGGTACTTTGTTAAAAATAAGAATTAATAGTAAGAAGTGTTGATCTAAGTGAATTACAAATTCTTTTTTATTTGTTTTAAAATTTTAGTTTCAAGCATTACAACAAGCATACTAAAATGGGGTATACCAAGTCATCAACTTCTTCAGATTCTATAGTTCTAACCCTTATCTTTAATTATTTAATATTTGTCAACTTATTACTTATAGAATTATGTTAACAATTCATATAATAATTACCTCACTGAAATGATGTTTTTCAATGTTGAGTTGATCAAATCTTACCTAAAACTACAATATTAAATATTAATAATTGTAATCTAAATAGTGTAAGAAAAATAAAATTTGAATAAATATGTATACGAAGTTTGTTTATATTTTAGGCCTCGAATTGAAATTTCATTTTAGACCCCCCAATTACGTTGAGCCGCCCTTGATTAGAGCAGGCCAAGGTCCTGCGATCAAATCTAACGGTCACACATATTAAAAATAATTTTCATAAAAAAGAATCACGCCCACATGTGAGGGGGTTAAGCGGGTTAAGCTAAGATATCAACACTAACGACTTAATTCTTACATGTGACACTTACAAAATAAGGAACTTACTAGGGAAAATTGGTGTGGTGGCTCCATTGAGGACATCTATTTTGCCGTTAAGGCTACAAAATAGAACCCCGCCTATACTTATTGGGCCAAGAAGGCCACCCAGAAGTCCTCCTAATTGGGCTACTGCAACAGGGGTTGCAATTAATGCAGCCAAAATGAAAATCAAGAAAAATTTTGATGAGGCCATGACAATGTGTGATATAGCTAATTAATTAAGTTGTTGTTGTGAGAAATTGTGTTGTACGAATTTAGGTGTGTGTATTATGATCAATTTATAGGAAAAGTAATGGTAAATTTAGTGGCTGAAATTTCAATATCCTAATCCACTTGTTGTGAAAGTGGCTAATATTTCTTTAGCATGTATGTATGAATGAAGTAAATTGAAGTCAGAAGAGGCAATTTGGTTGTTTTTGTCTGTGTTGAGAGAATTAGCTATTTGATCAAATATAACTTTGCGTACAGTTCATTGCTATATTAGATTCCAATTTTTTTGGGTGGTGGTCACCCTAGATAGCTATATAACTACAATTTCCTCTAATCTTCAATAGCATGCTTATTTTGACCTTTTTTTTATTTTCTTGAGCATGCGTATGTGAATATGGTCCAATGGGTTAATTAGTAACTACTACATCAAGGCACCTCTAACAACTTTCGAGTTTTGCGTTAAAATTATCCCTTATTTATGGAGTATACGTAGGTTCATTTTAATTATAGTTCTTCAAATATAAGTTGAACATTTTAAATATCTTGACTTTGCTAAAGTAGAGCACTTTCGATCTTCTTAACATAAAAGTAATGATGTTAAACTCGTGTGACACCCATGTGACTTGTAAAATATAAAATTCATTGGACAAATTCTTTCAGCTTTTCTAAGTTGTGTTGTCGCACCTTAAGGCCATTTTGTTACAAAGGAAAAATGGTTACTGTTTTCGAGTGGGACAGATTGTTGCGTTCTACCTCTAAATTATTGTCTTCTGAAATAAATATCTACTACTATATTAATCCTAAGAATGGAAGAAGGCATGAAGAAATAAAATGTGCATCAATCAAGAAAGAGATAGCATAATTTGCACCATTAGAAAAATTATTCTTGCCGTTAGTTTTTAATATTGTTATGTTAGGGAGACCAAAAGCGCTTCACTTTAGCAAAGTTAAGGAATTAAAATGCTTAGGTTATATATTTGAAAGACCAAAATGAACCTACTCCTATAGATAATGGATAATTTTAGCCCAAAACTCAAAAACTTTATTTCAATTTGAATTGCCTACAAATTTCCTGTGAAATAACAAGTTATTAGCAGAGCTGAAAATTCAAACAAGAGAATTGAAAAAATTCAGAAACCACTAAAAAAATATTTTAATTTGAGGATTACTGATTACAAGGAAATTAAGTGTATGTTTTGACTTGATTTGATGAGATTGTCATCAATAAAAGGTGTATATATAGGGAAAAATCTTGAGGGAGTACTAGTATTTGGTGATATGTTGGGTGAGGCAGAGGCAGCATAGACTTTATATATAATTCTATATAGTGTTGTTAGTTAGCCTTCCCAAATGTTGGTTTTAGGAACATTCATATGATCTTATTAGTAGAGATGTTTTCTAAAAGTAGTTATTCATAGATGAAGTTTGGATCAAGCAGATTTGGTGGACAATTCATTCAAATTGATTAAATCATTTCTTTAATTTTCTTAAACTAATACTCTTCTATATTGGATGGCATTATGGCATCAATACATGTCTAAAGTTAATTACATCTAGGAAGCTGAACTAACAATTAAGCATCTCAAATGATTCAGTCAGTCTTTCAACAACTTTCCCTATACATACTCTTTTAGTAAATGATCAATCTCACTCAAATTAAAATAGAATTACTTCCAACTTCCATTTCTTTGTTTCCTGAAATAAAGTATTGATGTAATATACCATAAATATAATAAATTACCGTTAGAAACAAAATTAGCAAAAATGAATAAATAATTTTTTAGGATGAGCCATGGATATCTTGCTTTCTTAAAGGAGATTCAAGGCCATTGCGGTATAATTTACACTGATCCAACAATATATCTCTTGACTTGTCCCCCTCCAGGATACAACAACCCAACAACATCGTACAACTCCAGATTAGTAGAAGGATCCGAAGCTCCACATTAGAACATCTTCCTTCAACATATACTCTCTTTTATATAGTGAATATAGTTGAAGACTTAAAATATTTTTTTTGTCTAAACTCTCTCTTTCACTACTACATACTACAATATTTTTCCACACTTCACATATTTCATCTCATCCTAACACAAAGGAAGATCCACCATTTATTTATAATTGAAGAAGTCTCGTGTAATCAATGGATAAAATGAGGGGTAGTAATGTGGGTAGATAAATGTAATAGATGTTACATAAGTTATAAGAAACTAATGATCATATGAGTTACAATAATTTAATGACCATGAGAGTTACAAGAACTAAGGGGTCGTTTGGTAGGGAACAAGTTATCCCAAGATTAGTTATCCTGGGGTTAGCTATCCTGGGATAACTTATCCCACCATATATATAGGATAACTCATCCATCACTATGATATAAATGGCCGGTGGGATAAATTATCTCAAACACGACAATCAAACAAGATACAAAAAAATTATTTCATCGCTATTTTCTTATCTCATCACTATTTATTTTTATCCCTCACACCAAACGTCCCCTAATAGTCATCTTTTACCACAATCTATACCCATTAACATATGCATAATTTTATGTTAATAATAAATTAAAATGCATATACACCAACATAAAGTTTATTCATTTCATTCAGTTTGAACATCTCATCACAAGCATACCTTTTCCCCACAAAAATACCCTTTTTTACAATTACATATTGATCAGATTCAATAATGTGTTTGAAGCTTGCTTTATTAAGAAGAAAACTAGACATCAAATTTTGAAATGATTTTTTTTTGTGTAGACAAGTGTATACTATATATTCGAGCATAAATATAATGAAATTATTTTCTTTAATATTATCCGTGTATCGTGCGGACACGTATACTAGTATAACTTAAAAATTCAAGTTGCATCTTTCAACAAAACTTCAACTTCATCTCATATAATTTTGTATCACAATTCCGTCTCACATGATCAAACATACCCTAAAATTCAAAAATAACTCAATACAATTTTACCAAATAAGCAAAAGTTCATAACACACCCTTCTCTCAAAGTAAAAGTTCACCCAAGTCATTTGAAAAAGAAAAAAAAGTCATTTGTGTTATAAAATAAAGACAGATTACTAAAAATCAAATAAAAGGAGCACAAAAAGAAGAAAACAGAGAGTAGAAGTAAGAGTAGTAACAATTTAGGTGTATATTCATTAACCATTTGTAATGTCTTTTATAGACACAAAAGGGTAATACATTACTTGGAAAAGGAAACTTTCTACAATAATTTTACTTGGTCATCAATTTGCCACAATGTAAAGCTTACATGGCCATCCATTTTTACAACACTCCTCCTTGAATGTCCATGTCAAAAAAAAAAAATTGTTGAGCTACTTGTAAGCTGCTTTTAAAAAACCTGCTTGTGTGAGCTGCTTATAGGAATCTGTTTGCGGAGTTTCTTATAAGTTGTATAGAGGTATTTGCTTGCGGATCTTTTTGTAAGTTGTCTTCTTGATTTTAAGCTTATCCAGGAAAATTGTGTAATGGTATCACAATATGATGTATTTACTACTCATTGAAGTTCAACAATAGATAATGTGTCTCATTAAAAGCTTACTAGGAAAAACCCAATGGGAAAAATCTTAGTGAAGGAAAAAGAGTACACATATATTTGTAAGTTGTAATACGCATTGGTAGTTGTCTCATTAAAAACCTTACCAGAAAAATTAAGTAGGACAAAACCTCGGCTAAGGAAAAACAAGTGCAGCACGTATTATACTCCCCTGATTAAAACATCACTTAACAACTCAAAGATGACACATTCCAATCTTATATCTCAATTACTCAAAGGTTGAGGTTGATAATGCCTTGGTGAATACGAAATGTAAAACATTGGCTACACCCTTTTTTTGAAGATCATGAATAAGAAGAAGAACTTTGATGAAATATATTTTGCTCAGTCTTCTTTGATGTATCTTCCTCTTAATTGAGCACACGAGGCATTGTCTTCATATAATGTTGTTGGAATATCTCTTTTCGAAGGAAGATCACACATTCTCTGGGTATGTTTATTGATCTCAACCAAATATATTTTTAAAAAACACTCAATTCGTTATCTTGTCGATGTAGACAAATTGCTCGTTTGATTTGTTAGCAGCAACAATCAAGCACTGACAAACATTTTCAGTAAAATTGATTGTCTTGTGGAATGATTTGAAATGACAGTATTTCCAAATGAAAATATATAACTTTCATGAGTTCAAACTTCATAATTTTTTGCAATTTCACGATCAATAAATCTTGGCACAATTGATCAGAATAAATAATTTATATCGATATTTTATTCACTCTAATATCTCCACCGATAAGAGTGATGTTATATTTTGCATGCATACCAATAAAATTATTTACCGTGAATAATGATAGCAGGATACATAAGTTCACCAATTGCACTATGACATGGTACTTTCTAACCATTTTAATGATATCAAAATTGATCTTTATAATATGCGATCTTACAACCATTGGGGTACTATTTAATGAAATCGCTTTATAACCTTTTAAATCCTTCAAGGATTTTCATATAATATTTACTGTCTAGCTAGACATGATAATCATTCATCATGCGTATTCAAATTTTTCATATATTGTCAGATGGAAAGAAACCTCATTGCATTCACCTTGGGAGTATACATCTCCATACAATAATGTCAGGACTTTTGCGAAAAATCTTTATTTTTCAATGTACAACTCATACTTTATATTTTACGATTTTGCTTATCGCACAATAATTCATTTGTGCCCCACTAACATTATATCTTGGTATATGGACAAAATAAGTCCAAAACATCACTTTTCCAAGTGAATAGAAAAATACTTGAATTGTATTTTCTTTTGGCCAATCATTTAGCTGTCAACTTTCGACAGATTTAATTTCAAGATCTTCATTACCATTTATAATTTTGAGCGCCACATTATATTCAAGTTATCGTCGACGGTTATTTGATATCGATTCTAATGTGACATAACTTATCAAGCTCACTTATTTTTTATCATTTACAAGTACCTGAACCTTTGCCAAGGTTTTATAAAGTGTTATGTCACGGNCCCCCCCCCCCCCCCCCAAATGTTAGAGAATCTAACATTCACCTAACCTTATTTGGGGACTCATATTTGTGCATTGCGTAATGGTGGAGTAATGGAATAATATACCGCATATTTAAATTTCTAGATGAGAATTATTTGGTTCCTGACCCTGAACCACTTGTGATAGGGGAACCTTGTTGGCTTGATACGTACAAGTGTTGCCACACTTTAAATAACACATCTCATACCAAATTTCTTTTGGGAGTTTTGTTCTCATAACCAATGATTTAGTTATAGTTGGAGACATATAATTTTTGCTTAAACCACTTGGATATAAATCAACATCATCAATATAATTTTACAATTTGAAGTGTTCTCTAACAATTTGAGCAAACAACATTTGCAAAAATCAAATTGCAAGTTGATAATAAAGCACATGTGACAGTAACATAGATGCATCTATATAATAGTAAATGGTCCACATGACAGGTGAACGGGCCCATGTTCACCTTTTATACATTTCAAAATTTCAAGAGATATAATCTCAACCTTAGTTGGTGTAATGATAATTTTATCATGAGAACAAACAATACAAGAGAATTCTTGAAGAATTTATTAATTCTCATTTATTTTCGTATCATTTTTGAACCGGGATGGTCATCAACCGGTCATGCCAACTGATACTTATTTCAATAAACTTCTAGTTTATTTTGCATGTGATTCCATCGTCATGTTCATATTTAGTTACCACAAACAACATGAAAACACGAGTAACCTTTCACATACATATTTATAACCCATTTTAATTATATGAAGATCTTAAATCTTTTCATATTTTATAGTCTCAATATAATTTATTTATTTTTGACTATTTCTTTGAAACTTTAAAGTTTTTTTTCGAGACTTACTACAATTCCAATATCATGAGTAATTTTATTTCTTTGGGTAGTAGCACATTAGCTCACCAAGGCCCACAATTAACATTAGATACTACCACATATTTCATAACATGGTTTGTGTGGTAAACATCTCTTTCATGAAAAATTTATATCATTATTGTTATGGTCAAAATCATTACAAGTAAAACTTGTTTCTTGATTTAGTTTTGTCATTAGTATCTCCTCCCTTTTGTTTAATATCAGGCAAAATACTTTTGACGTACAAAAATACATAATCAATAACAATTTTTTGTGGTCAAGAATTATTTCCTTGTTTTGTCATTTCAATAGTTCATCATAATACGTACCACAATATTTGTGATGTGCTAAAAGTACTTGCCAGTGACCATTTATACCAACATAAAATTTCTTTATTTCTCTCTAACCTCCCATAGGGGTGAGTTGTGGTATTTATTAAATCATACATGAGTATGTTTTTATTTATAATTTTCATCATCTCTTGACATATTCACTTTCAAGAGTGGTCCACTTTTCATGATACTTATCATAAATCACATTCTCTTCAACGAGTTGACGATAATCATATATACATGCTTCATAATTATTCCTTTCATTAGAAGTTCATCGTCATGCTTTGAAATTTATCATATTCATATGACATACCTCAACATCACTTTTTGAAAGTCAAGTGTATCACCACTTTTTCATCCTTTTCTTTGAAGGAGGATTTATAAACTTATCAAATTATTAGGTCTCATAACAACATGTTTCTAATGACCTTTCATATCATTTTGATGACAAAAATTACCTTCACTCTTTAAAAGGCCATTTTGAGAACTCATAATGTTCTTTTTTTTTATATGTATAATTATCACAATGATGCCTATTATAATTTTGACCCTTCACGTCCATATTCATATGTTTAATCATAAAATTATCTTGTCATCTTTAAGACTTTTAATGTATTGCTATCACATTCACCTCAAAGAATGGAACATATCCAATGGGACGGGCTTCACATTTTTTTTTTTTATCAAGAGCATATCAATTTGCTCAGTTATCATTATATCATCAATATATTACATTTGAACTTTAACCCAATGTCTTATCCATATAAAGGTGTGTTAGGCCAAAATATGATGGGACTTGAACCCAAAATCTTATCATCATGACGCATCAAGACTTTAATCAATGTCTTATCCTTTTGGTGCGATGAAACTTGAATACACCGTCTTACTATCAATCAATGACATAACATTCAAAACTAACCACCAAGCCTTTTTTTTTTTTAATTTATCACTATGGACAATCATGTGTTTCCTTGAGTTTTGTCAAACTTTTATCGTAACCACCGTTATTAAGGATTCAGATTTGAAATCCTTAAACAAATCAACCATCTGTAATAACAACAAAGAAAATATTGTTAGTATGAATGACATAAACTCTTAATGATCCATGAAGCTTAAAAATAAAATGAGTGATTAAAGCGACCAATAATTTCATTGTCAGTATGTGTCAAATAGCGTAGTAGCAAATCATATAACATTTGTCACTAATGTATTATGGACGACGAACAAAATATTTCCAGATCAAGATGATACATATTGTAGATCATGAAAAATGCTCACCATTATAACAATATTAATATGTATTAGTAAAATAAATTGAAATGTATCTCTTCTTCTGTTCATAATTAAATTATAGAATTACTTCAAACTTCATATCAAAACATCAAGCTTCAAGTTGTAAGAATTTCATAGATCTAGAAAAAATAGAATAGTATTGATATATTTTATCTGATTTTCTCCGACTAATGATATAAACATCATTTTAAAGGCAAGTAACCATTAATTTGGAATTTAATAAATTTCATCTAATTTAGAAATTATTGGAATTTTAACCGCAGAAAAAGTAAACATTATTCATAATTTGTTATGTGAACACATTTATTCTGTAAGTGCTTTTTGTCTTTTATCCACATTTATGTTCTATTGACAAACTATTATTTTAATGTGATAAACAATCTATCAATATATACTTGCAACATATTATGTACCTTCAATTTTTTCAGAAACAAAAATAAGATTCCACTTACCCATGATGATAAAGATTCAGAAAGACATGGTATGATAATTTATAATGATCTTCTATAATTAAATCATCCATTAATCCTAATTTTCTGATTGTTTGGCTCTTAAATCTTGTATCGAAAGTGAATCTTTAACAACTTCCCTAGCAAGGGATGTTGCCCTCACTAGCCTATTCCTTTGATTTCCATTAACAAAGAGCTCCCTAAGCTAGGTAAGACTCTTAACACCAAGTTTATGCATAAACTTTGTTAAAAACTTATTTGTTGATTTACAATCATTCTAGTGCAAAAAATCTTTTTATAAAATTATATGTCTAGATCAACTTGCTTAAACATATTTCTTAATAAAAAAAACAATCGTGTTGATAATGTGTTATAAAATAAAAACAAAATACTAAAAATCAAATAAAAGGAGCAAAGAAAGAAGAAAACAGAGAGTAAAAGTAAGAGTAATAACTATTTAGGTGTATATTCATTAACCATTTATAGTGTCTTTTATAGACACAAAAGGATAATATATTACTTGGAAAAAGAAACTTTCTACAATAATTTTACTTGGTCATCAATTTACCACAATGTAAAGCTTACATGGCCATCCATTTTTACAACAATTTGATATTATTTGGTTTTTGAGTGTTGAATCTGATAATCAAGGTAGTAAAACTATGAAAATATTTGAAAGTAATGGATCTTTTTGTAATTTAATTTGTAAGAAATTGGTGGTATCAAAGTAAATATTAATCAGCCAAAATTACACCTCACGCGTTCTCTCTCATTTGCACTCCGACGGCTGTCCCGCACCGTTTCCACTCTACTCCGGTGAGTCCACCGTCCTTCCTCCGTCGACGGCGTTGCCGCTGAGCTTGTCGTCTCCTACAAAGCTTTTATTTTCCAATCGATTTTTATTTTGTTGTCTTAATTTCACTGTGATTTTTCTTAGTCATTTGCTTATATTTGCTGTTATAAATGTATTCTAGTTTTCATTTGATTACGGAACTCTAATGGAATTATTTTGTGTAACGATAAAGTACTTGGCGATGATATTTTTGCGATTAGGGTTTTGTGAGTGTTTTAATCTGAAGTTATGCTCTCTCGCTTATAGAAATCTGTTAAGTTTGTTCGTCAGTTCTTTGTTCTGGCTGTCTATGCTAATTGGAAAGCATACGGATTTCCACCATTTTTTTCCCGGATGTGAATTAGGAAGCAAAAAAGCTGTAATAGATGAATCATCAATGGTAGTCCGTGCTTTGATCTTGTGATGATATTGCATTTCTGTTTCAAACATACAGTTTTGTGTTCACAATTGCATATAGTTTATGCTTTGTTTGAAATATTGCATCGGATGATGGAAAGGACCCTTATCCACCATGCTGGCAAATAGGCTTATCTTTGTGATTTGCGATGCTTGCTTGTGCCTATTGACTAATTCTATTCCGAGTGGAGGCACAAGCAAAATGAGAGAGTAAATCTAGGAAGGGGGAATTTTCTAGTATCTTTAATTAATTTTCATTTTGAGTGGTTTTTTTGTTCTCATATTTGGACTGAAAGAAAAAAGAAATTTCCCTAATATATGTTGCAACAATGTAGTTTCTGGCATTTATGTTTGTTGCACTGCCATGCGGTCTCCTATCAATTGGGCATGTTTAGCAAATTTATAACAAGCTCTATCAACTCTTAAAATACCTCGTATTACTGATTTGATATCTTGGAAATTATTATTAATTCCTCTCCAATTGGAATGTGTTCGTTTGATTACTGTTTAGTCGATAAGGTTCTATCTTCTACTACTTTCGCAACAAGTTTCTGCTATATATATATAGTTTTTTGGATCAGGTAAGTAGGTTTGATTGGAGTTAGCTCTTGTACAAAATCACATATCTCCAACTAAAATTTAAGGAGCTTAGAAGATCCAAAGATATATGAGAACTATCTACACTTTTCAGTTAATAACCAAGCAAAAAGAGTAGGCAATCATCTATCTTTCAAAAATGTAGTAGGGAGTTGAGATCCCATCAGTGCAACACTATTTTGTCTGTTTACAAATGGTCCTAATTATGCAGGCATGAACCATTAGCTACAGCCCTCATAGCCTCTTTAAGGTTGCAGGACATTGCCCAAGCGACTCCAAACAAGAACATAATCCATACACACTTTATTACTGGATAGTGCAAAATAAGTGGTGTACACTTTCTGTTGTATATTTAAAATATCTACTGCACAATGCAATACCAGTTCTTCTCAACTGTCTTGAGTGTGAGAAGCTCCCCTGATAGCTATCCAACTAAGGCATGCTATTTTTGTATGGATCTTGGTTTCAGCGTCAGGGCCATTTTTCAATCACATTTTACATATAGATATCCTCCCATAACATTCCTTTACTGTGAATTGCGTCTCCTTCCCCCCAATACAATCTGCCATTTTCATACATCTGAATCTGAGTGCCAGCAATTTTCTCAGAAATTCCCGCATGCTATTTATCTCGAAATCCTTGCAATTCCTTCTGAAATGAACATTCCAAGAGTGGCCTTCTCTCATCTGACGGAAGTAGCCTCTGTATTACTTGCAATTTTGAAATAGGACAGGGTAATCCTCCTTCAAGCTATTATTTCCAGCCCATTTATCCACCCAGAATAATGTTTGTTTTCTATTTCTTATTCTGATATGAATTGTGGTGTGCTACTGAATTCATATTGCCTACTAATGTATTTCTATGGTCCCATACCATGGGAAGAAGAACTGATACTAGTACACCAGCAATGGCGGAGCCAGAATTTTCAATAAGGGGGTTCAAAATTTAAAAAAATAGACACACGAAGTAGCCGAAGGGGGTTCGACATCTACTATATATATCTAAAAAATTATTTTAACCATGTATAAATCATATAATTTTCCGCCGAAGGGGGTTCGGATGAACCCCCTCATAATAGGGTGGCTCCGCCACTGTACATCAGTATCTTCTCCTCCATGCTTTGCTTCGATGATCTTTCTCCGTAAAGCTTCCTCTTCATTCTTGTACCTCCAATGCCACTTCATCAGTAAGTTTTTGTTGTGCATTGCCAAATCCCGAATGCCAGAACCCCACACTCCTTCAGTAAGTGATTAAAATGAGGAATAAGAATGGAGTGATATTCTTCTCAGTCTAGCAAAACAATTATTCTTAATGAAGTTCTCTTATTTGTGATTCTATACCTTGTGTTTGTTACTAGACTGCTTGTTGATGACGTTCTCTATCTACAGTTCTGAATTACAGACTCACGAATTGCTGACCTCTGAATTCTCGAAGAACAGCCAAAATGTCTCGAAAAGGACTGATGGAGCAGGACCTGAGTAAGTTGGATGTAACACAGCTGCATCCACTTTCTCCTGAAGTGATTTCTCGTCAGGCTACAATCAACATTGGTATACTGGCTGTTTAACCTTTAACTGCTTTGTTCTTCTGTATTTTGTGTATTGGAGTAAAATATTCTGATTTTTGTCTCTCTTACTTCCTTTTTCTGGACAAACACTTTTACACGTTACTGGAGATGGTACTGAATTTAATTTCATTTGCCAGGTACCATTGGCCATGTGGCTCACGGAAAGTCAACAGTTGTAAAAGCTATATCTGGTGTACAGGTACATTGTTATTTTCCGACTTATAATGGCATTTAGTTGAGGTGTACAAGGTTTGTTCTTTTAGTTCATAAGATTCTTGTTGGATGTCAGTGCCTCTTTTAATCTACTTTTTCTTACCTGGTTACAAAGCATACGTTGATCTTACTAAAATATCACCACAGTTTCGTATTGCACCTTTATTGTAGATAATCCATTATGAGTATAACCATACGTTGACCGCCAATTATTAGTGTTTCATTTCTACAATTGCGTTGTTGGTTAATTTTTTGAAAGAAGCTTCTTTTTGAGGGTTTCTCATTTTCTTTTTGTTCTCTTTTGGTGAACAAAAATAAACTCATTGCAGTATTTCCCTTAGATAGCATGGCGAAGTAAACCATATGGGTTAAGTTGCTACATGAGATGGAGCCTATATTAGAAATTTCGCTAGCCTAACAACTTTGAGGTCTTTGATGATATTCATGTGTTTGTAATTAGGTAGCTCTCAATGATTGCTTTGGCATGGTGATTTATTTATAGAAGTAGCATCACCCCAAAGAGTTCCAAAAAAAAAATATGCTGCCATTACAAGTCATGTAAGAGTTAATAAAGTCAACAATGGACAAACCATCATATACATCTAATGGAGTCGTGTTGCACCAACGCCTAAGCAAGAATATATAATTGTTCTTCATGACAGGTGCAAAATCTTCTTCCTTCTCAGAAACCTATAGTTCCTTTCCTTCCAAATGACCGACCAAATAGCAAGTGGGATGGTGTCCCAAAGGGCACTAGTTATGTAAACCCTCTCTATGCTATCCTTGAAGAAGCTGAAGGGTGGAGCCAGAAATGCACCACTTAAGGCATGTGATGTGGAATAAGAGGGTCTATAGCTAGGCATTGAACTTGCAGTGAAGGAATAAATGATCGTTACCTTCCTTCTTTTTTGCGAAGGCTACATTTGTTACACAATTGAAAACCTATCTCTAGAGCTTGTTTAGGGAAAGGCTAGCTTCATTTGAACTAACTAAGAGAATCATTTAACCTTGTGTGGTGCCATGTTCTTCCAAATGGATTTTCAGGGCCATTGTGGGTTGGTGATCAGGTTAGCGAGCAAAGAATAGAAGTTCTTCACTGTGAATGTACTTTGAGGAGCCTTTCCACAGAAATTAGTTTGGATATTGTTTGGGTTGAGGTAGTAAGTTAAGCATTTGCAACAAATGGAGGAAAATGTCAAGTTTTCAATATTTAGCTATAGTAGCCAATTGATTAGAAAAGTA
Source organism: Solanum stenotomum (assembly GCF_019186545.1). NCBI lineage: Eukaryota > Viridiplantae > Streptophyta > Magnoliopsida > Solanales > Solanaceae > Solanum > Solanum stenotomum. Next base: position 55,092,530 of record NC_064282.1, on the reverse strand, counting down.
GATAAATAACTCTGGAAAAAGATTCTTAGGGGTGGATGGCCAAGCAATGAGTCATGGAAGAATTTAATTTTGCCCATTGCCAATTGCTAGTTGTGAATTTACCAAGAATACTTCCCATAATTCTGTGATATGTTTTTAGATACTCAACCGGAGAGGAGGGAGAGTAGGTTTTGTGACTCAATGGTTCAACATGCCAAACTTAGAGACAGTAAAATTCTTCACAATTGAACCTCCAAATCCATTTGTAGCACTCATTCCTAAGAAGACAAAGAGCAAAGGAATTGAGAGATTTTACGCCTGTTAGTTTGATTGGTAGTATATACAAGGTGATTTCAATGGTGTTTATGGAAAGACTAAAGAGAGTGATGGCTAAGATGATGGACTCACAATAATGGCTTTTACCAAAAGGAAACAAGTAATGGATGTTGTTTGATAACTAATGAAGCTGTGAACTCTAGTTTCAAGCAAAAGAAACCAGGAAATTTATGTAAATTAGATATTGAAAAGGTATATGACCGTGTTATTGGAGTTTCCTTCCGAAAATATGGCAATGAATAGGGTTTCAGTAGAAATGGATTAGCTGGACAAAACATTGCATTTCTACTGTCAGGTTCTCCACTACCATAAATGGATCTCCCGAAAGATTTTTCCTTGCTCATAGAGGTTTTAGGCTGGAGGTCCTCTGTCTCCCTTTTTGTTCATATTAGCTATGGTCTATGGAAGGGCTCAACTACATGGTTAAGACAAGAAAATTAAATGGATAGATCAAGGGTTTTAGGATGGCCAAGAATGGCTGTAGGAGCTGGGAGGTTACGCATCTCCAATATGTTGATGACTCTTTAATCTGTTGTGATACAAAAGAAGAACAACTGAGGTTCCTAAGAGTTATTCTGGTCCTATTTGAAGGCATTTTAGATCATGTGTGCACATCGATTAGAGGAAGAGCCATCTTATCTCTATCAATGAAGTAAATGACATGGGGCATTTGCAATGCTTATGGGAGGAACAATAGTGTCATGCCCTAAACTAGGGGAGGCGCAACAGACACCCGATACCTTATTTAACCGAGAAAGCCACTGAAACATAATGGAAAGGGAACATCGAGGGTCGACAAGGCCATCACAATCAACTGTTGAAACAATAACTGATAAAGAATATCTTGACCGACAAAGTCACAACAATATCTTGCCCGACAAGGTCACAACAATATCAATGGCATAATGAAAGGGCTGGCAAGGCCAACATAAGTGATAAAGAACTATCAAGCCGACAAGGCTGCAACTGAAATCATATATACAATAAGCCGACAAGGATATAAAAATGGAAGCTTAGAAGACCCAACAAAGTATGTCCACAAGTCTCTAAGAATTCTACAACTCAACGGGTTGGGAATATGCTCCAAAGATGCTTACAATTAAATACAAAACTCAAGTATGTAAAACCTATAGATATACCAACAGCTCCAAGAAGAATGGAGCTTACAATCCTCAGCTGAGACAACACCCCCATTGCAAAGGCTGATCAAGACATCTGTCTGAACCTGCAACACGAATGCAGTGTCCCCAGGAAATGGGACGTCAGTACGAATGAAAATGTACTGGTGTGAAAGGTGGAAAGTAGAATTATAAATAGTTGCATTAAAAAGGATAATAGAGATACCACCTTAAATTGAAACTCTGATAGCCTCCATGGCCAACATCTGACCTTATAGTAATTAAGTATGCATGATATGCTTGTGTAATCGTGTATCGTGAAAATATATATATATATATATATATAGATGCAAATGAATGACATACCCAACGAAATGCTAGCAATGGTGGTGCCTTTCGGTAGCTAACCGACATCATATTTGCCAACTTGTGGTCATCTGTACAATATACATAGTCTTTTGGGTAAATAGGCCCCCTTCCCTTTGATTATAGCTCGAAGCAAATGCATAACATACCATGATATGTTATGAACTTTTTATGCACATAGTAGGCCATAACAAGAACTTAGCCAATCTTGGCTCTTCTGTACTCTTTCTCATAATCTTGTAATCACTTTCGTATAAGATACAAATGTCTTGCAGAACCTCGTATACTTTTAGAATAAACATGAATACTTATCTCTACTTTAGAAAGGTAACTTAAACCTGAAGATGTTCATAAGGATCTTAAGGTGCTGAAAGAATCTCCTCATGAATTTATTTAACTTTCCTATGTCCATTTAGGCTTACAAAACTCATAATAGACTTAAAGCTCTTGACTCGACTTTTAACTTTAAAAAATTAGTCCTTTAGGCACTCAAAGGAAGACTGACAGGCTTGACTTGATTTATAAACGACTCTAATTTGGTAGTCGTATGGTCCTTTTTAGAAACAAGATTTCTTGACAAGTATATGACCAAAAGAATAGAGTAAAAGATTTAGTAGTAGTATTGTTTTCAAATAACATTTTCGTAAATGCTTCTAACAAGAAAGAATTGTTTAACAACTCCCTTGGATACTACATAATAACATTCCAACATATCTGCCAAACTTAACTGTCAAACTGACTTCACAATATTATAAGGGTGATAATTATACGACAAAGATACAAAATACAATCAGCTGACATCCCAATGCCCTTCATAGAGGGTCTTCCTAGCAACAAAATAGTAAAAGAAGAAATGACTCATTCGACAATTTGTAATGTTCAAGATTCATGCAATATGAAAAAGAAGGATTTTGCCTTAACATACCTTAAATACAGGCTTGAATAACTTGATGTATTACTCGATTTTCTTTCAATTATCAGATAGAGTCAAGAATATATTTTTCCACTAAAAATTCTCCTCCCTGCATGCATATGCTTTTATATATATATGGAAAGAGAAATATATATATTGAAGAAAATTTGTATAAGTTATATATGTATAATGAAAATAATGGGGAGGACTTTTGAAGTGAATATGTATATATAGATTTCATATGCTGCAAAAGGTCACATGACCGACAGTAATTTAAGTTCCACATTTATTTGTACAATCATATTATAAAATGCCTAGTTAAAAATGATATATGCCACCACCTTCACATTTAATTTCGCTGTACTCTCCCTCCACTTCCACGTGGAAGTGGAGTGGCACATTAAGATCTTTCTTTTATCCCATTATGTATATGCTCGGGTATTGCGTTGGTTCGTGCTAAAATATATATAAATTTTTAAATATATCATAATTAATAGAAAATTATTTTGAACAAAGCCTACCACAAATAATAATAATTTATTGACATAACAAGACTTACTATCTCCGTTAAAATGTTACTAATTTATAAAACTCTTATAAAAATAATACATACACAACTATATTGTAACTAAATAATTTTTATAATTATTTAGGACATTTTAGGAAGAAACTAAAAACATATTCTTATCAAATTTTAATTTAAAACTAATATTTTCGAACACAAGCGATGTTACAATAAAATTCTCAAACTTAGGCTCGTAAGCCTTCTATGCGAGATAAAGGATAATCGTAAACACTTGAGGTGTTACAAATAGGTAATTTACCTACTGTTTATTTGGGCGCGCCATTGGGTGCAAAATCCTAGTCCAAGGCTACATGGAACAATGTTGGTGAGAAGTATGAAACAAGTTGTCTAGATGAAAATATTAATATTTATCTATGGGAGGAAAACTTCCTCATCAATTCAGTCCTAGACTCTCTACCAAGTACCAACATATCTTATTTCCCATTCCAGTAGGGATCGTTCAAAGGATTGACAAACGCAGAAGATCCTCTTTATGGCAAGGAAACAAAGAGAAGAGAGCTTTTCATTTGGTCAAACGAAAATCCCTGATAGGTGGTAAACCTCATGGTGGACTAGGAATTTGGAATCTGCAGTTGCAAAACAAGACACTCTAAGATAAAATGGTAAATGATGTATTCTCAAGAAACTCAAATATTATGAGTGTGATTAAAGCAAAATGTTGAGAGGAAGACAAGTAGATGTCAAAGGAAGTTAATGCAGCCTATGGGGTCAGTTTATGGAGATCCATGAGGACTCTCTGGTCTGATATGAAGAACCAAACATCAATTGAAGTATCCAATGGACACGATATATTATTTTGGAGATAATTGGCTAGGGGATGAGTTTTTTGAGGCTCTTTTCCCTGATATCTTCTGTCTAGTACAACATCAGCAGAAGACAGTAGCAGAAGTGACTCCTCAAGATTGGCTATAGTATTTAGTAGAATGCTAAATGATTGGGAGGTGACTAGAGTGGCTGAATTTTACAAACAGTTGGAATAATTTAAAGGAGAATGAAAGTAAAGGTGGATTTCTCGGTTATAAAAAAAATGATGAATCTATCTAACCACCAAATTGCTAATTGGCCATGAAAACATATATGAAGAAATTTAAGATTTCCATAGAGTAGTCTGTTGGTTACTAAACAAAAGAGGCTGTTTTGACTCATGACAATCTCGTCAAGAGAGAATTTCACTTTGTTCAAGGTGATACTTATGTTGAGAAGAAGCTGAGATAGTTAGCCATCTATTCCTACATTGCAATATAACAAATCAGCTATGGAAGGTCTTTATCGAAATAAGAGGCATTCTTAGATATTTGAAGTTCTTTTATGTTGGGTTGAAGCAAGAGCTCAAACAAGGGTCAAAGATAGATGGAGAACTGTCCCATACATGCATATGGTGGACAATCTGGAAAGAAAAGAATTTCAGATGTTTTGAGGGCAGTGGGCCAGTGGCAACTTGCTGCAAAAGATCAAGTTTTGAATTGTATTTGGCTTTTTTTGTTTTGTTTTTGGTGTAATCAGTTCTACACAGAGGATACTGTTACAATTCTAGATGTTTTAGGTTCTACCTAGGTCTTGACCCTTGTTGTGGCTCTTCAAATTTCAAATCCCCAAACCTCTCTGTTTCTTGTATTCGTGTTTCGTTTGACTAATCTCCTTGTTACCTTGCCATAACTCATAAGTGATCTCTGCATAGTTCGTCAATTCTTTTGATTACGGAACCCAACATTAGAAACAGAGACATGGTGACAAGAGGAACTGGGTAAATATTAGCACACTTCAGGGGACCTATACAGTTTCATGTATGCTGGAAAGTGTGCAGGAAAATTTCCGATGGTGTTTCACTGGAGTTTATGGGCCTCATACAAACATTGAAAGAGAAGATCTTTGGTATGAGCTTGCAGCAATAAGAGGACTGTGGGATGACAGTTGGGTCATAGGAGGCGACTTCAATGTGTGTCGTTTTGAAAGTGAGAGATACAATTGCATAAGAAGGTCCAAGGCTATGAGTAGCTTCAATGACACCATCTCGGACCTTGGCCTCATGGATTTGCCTTTGCAGGGGCATTCTATACCTGGACTAGAGGAGACGATCCAATTCAAGCATCAAGAATTGATCGGTTCCTGATATCCCCAGAATGGAATGACTGTTTTAACGCAATCAATCAATTAGCACTCCCTAGTGTTGTCTCCGATCACAGGCCTATACTCTTGAAATGTGGGGATTGGGAGTCTAATCCATCTTACTTCAAGTTCGAAAATATGTGGCTAGAGGAAGAAGGCTTCTTGGAGAAGGTCAAAACATGGTGGCAAAGTTACTCTGTTAATGGGACACCAGATTTTATTTTATACCAGAAGCTCAGATACTTGAAGAAAGATATCTCAAATTGGAATAGAGAGGTCTTTGGCAAAATTGACACTAATAGAAACAGGGCACTGGAGGAATTAGCTGTTATTGAACATGCTTCAGAGAACAGTGCACAAACTCCAGAAGAAAAATCCAAAGTTCTATGTCTCAAGTTGGAATTGCAAAAGCTAGCAAAAATTGAAGAGGTATCTTGGAGGCAAAAATCAAGATGCTTGTGGCTTAAGGAGGGGGACAGGAACACAAAATATTTTCAGAAAGTTGCCAATGGTCGTAGGAGGAACAATACCATCGATAAACTCAAAATAGGTGAAGTCATTGTGGATGATAAAGTTGTAATCAAGGAAGAAATTTTGAGTTTTTACCAGCAACTATACACTGAAAATGAACCCTGGAGGCCCACTGTTAGCTTTGAAAATATGGCATCCATCTCCGTGGATGAAAGAGATTGGCTGGAAAGAAATTTTGAAGAGGAGGAAATTCATGCTACCATCAAGGCTTGTGCACCTGACAAGGCTCCAGGTCCTGACGGATTCACAATGGCCTTTTTTCAGAAGGCATGGGAGGTCATTAAATATGAAGTAATCGAGGCCCTAAACCACTTTCACCATAACTGTCATATGGTCAAGTCCTATAATGCTTCCTTTATTGCCCTCATTCCTAAAAAGAAAGGGTCAATAGAATTAAAAGATTACAGACCCATCAGTCTTATTGGGAGTGTGTACAAGTTAACAGCAAAGATTCTTGCGGAGAGACTTAAATCTGTAATTGGGAAGTTGGTATCAGGCTACCAAAATGCATTTGTTAAGGGTAGACAAATCTCAGACGCTGTATTGATAGCAAATGAGGTGCTGGATTGGAAGCAGAAATCAGGAGACGCAGGGTTGTTGTTTAAACTTGACATAGAGAAAGCTTTTGACAAGCTTAATTGGGCCTATCTGTTCACAATCTTGAGAAGGATGGGATTCGGGAATAGGTGGATCAAATACAGTTTGACAACGGTAAAATACTCTGTGCTCATTAACAGAGGGCCTGTAGGTTTTCTCTCCTCAAAAAGGGCTAAGGCAGGGAGACCCCCTCTCTCCCTTTCTTTTCATCCTTGCTATGGAAGGCCTTAGTAAGATGTTCCAAAAAGCATGTCAACTACAATGGATTGAAGGTTTCAAAGTAGGCAATCCCACGGGAAACAATGTCACAGTTTCACATCTGCTTTATGCGGATGATACTCTGCTATTTTGTGGGGCAGATAGATCACAAGTCATTAAGCTAAACTTGATTTTGCACATCTTTGAAGCTGTCTCTGGACTACACACAAATATGTCAAAAAGCACGATCTATCCAGTAAACTCAGTGCAGAATCTGGTAGAGCTAGCTGGTATCATGTGCTGCAACATAGGGTCCTTTCCAACAACTTATCTTGGGCTGCCTTTAGGTGCAAATTTCAAGGCTAACGAGATATGGTCGGGAATAATTGAGAAGTTTGAAAAAAGACTAGCAACATGGCAAATGCAGTATCTTTCTTTTGGAGGAAGAGTTACATTGATTAATAGTGTAATGGACAGCATCCCTACATATCATATGTCCCTCTTTCCTATTCCCGCAAAAGTTCTCGAAAAGCTCGATAGAATGAGAAGGAATTTTTTATGGGAAGGCAACAACAAGGATCATAAGTTTCACTTGGTTAAATGGGCAAAAGTGACACAACCTAAATTTCAAGGGGGTTTGGGTATCAAAGATCTTGCAGCTCACAATAAAAGCATGATGATGAAATGGTTATGGAGGTACGGAACTGAAGACATTGGATTGTGGAAAGAGGTGATCAAAGCTAAACATGGTGAGCTTACTCACTGGTCCACAAATGTCTCAGCAGATGCATATGGAGTTGGTCTATGGAAAAGCATCAGTAAACTTTGGCCAGATTTTGCTGGGAACGTCACATTTAGAGTTGGCAATGGATCTCACATCAAATTTTGGAAGGATATATGGTTGGGAGACACAACTTTGGGTGAGGAATTTCCAAGTTTGCACCTCATTGCAGTGGAACCAAATTCTACCATAGCATCCAACAGATCAAACGACACTTGGGACCTAAGGTTCAGGAGAAACCTAAATGACTGGGAACTTAATGACATATTTGCCCTCTTTGCCAAATTGCAGCCTTGCTCCTTTTCACCCCAAGAGCCTGATAGATTGAAATGGGGTAACTCAAGAAAAGGTCACTACACAGTCAAGGAAGGGTATCACAGCTTATGCTCAAGGAACTCAATGATTGACAAATGGCCATGGAAGCATATATGGAAGACAAAATTACCTACCAAAGTGATCTGTTTCTGTTGGACTGCACTGTATAACTCATGCCTCACACAAGATAATCTCTCCAAAAGGAAACTCCAGCTTGCTAACCGATGCTATTTCTGCCACAAGCACACAGAAAATGTCAATCACTTGCTACTGCACTGCCCAGCTGCCTCAGACCTCTGGAATATGTTTTGCTGCTTTTTTGGTCTTTCCTGGGTCATGCCTTTCTCTGTTAGGGATGCTCTTGAAAGTTGGAGTTCACGGGATGTCGAGAAAGCCACCAAGTGTATGTCGATGATGATTCCTGGTGTTATCTTTTGGTGTTTATGGACAGAGAGGAACAAAAGATGTTTTGATGGAATTTCAACTTCTAGAAATCTTTTGCGAGGCAGATGTCTAGTTAGCCTTTTTAGTTGGTCCAAACTGACCCCTGTAAATAATTTAGAACTCTTCTTGGATTTTGTTAGCTCTATAGCTTAGAAAGAGGCTACAAATCCTTTTTTTTGTGTGCTTAACTGATCTATCCTTGTAAAGCTTGCATCTTCTTGATGCCTTGAAATGAATCTACTTACTTCATCAAAAAAAAAATGTAGGCAATGAGTCCAGAACTCTGTTATGAGAATCAATCTACTATGTAAAGAGAGATATTGCCGTCTTCTTTTTGGAGAGTTTCCTTACACACCTCTCTTGTACACCATCCCTAATGGAAATGGAATGGACTAATCAATATTGCACCCAAAGTGTCAGCCAAAAGATAAAAGGCTGATGGGTGGTTGTCTGGTGACTGGGTTCTAGAGAGAATGGAGATCCTCTCTCTCTCTCTCTCTTTTGAGTCTTAAAAACTCACACATGATCCCAACAAGTCTTTGTTTCTACTTAATTTTCCTTGTGCAGGCTGCTTTCTTAATATTGGTATATTACTATGTCTATGCATGAATTGTAGGAAGCCTAGAGCTAACATTAGTACTTACAATAAGAATAATATTTTACAATAATTGAAAAGCTGAGAAGATGTTGCTTTGGGTGGCTTTACACTATTATCCTTGAAAGTAACCATTAATTATTCCCCTAAAATCTGCAGACTGTTCGTTTTAAGAATGAGCTAGAGCGTAACATTACCATCAAGCTTGGATATGCTAATGCAAAGATTTACAAATGTGAAGAAGAGCGCTGCCCTAGACCCATGTGCTATAAGTAAGCTCTTAAAATTTAGAGAAAAGTGTACTTTTGCTTCATCTGATTTATTGTAAGTTAAACAAAAATCCTTTCAGGGCATATGGAAGTGGAAAAGAAGACAGTCCCATGTGTGATGTCCCTGGCTTTGAGAGCTGCAAGATGAAACTGCTGAGACACGTGTCCTTTGTTGATTGTCCTGTAAGTATTTCATATGCCAATCTACTGTGTAATCTTGTTTGTATTTTGGAGTTGGTAAGGCGACTAACCTTTGTTGTATACAAGTGGGAATATACCATAGTATATCTTCTTAACTATAGCTAAAACATTTTGGACCCTTCGAGTTTTAGGTGCTTATCATATTGTTCCGTTGACTGAAAACTTCTGCATCTATTTGATGGTTTTGCTTTCCAATATCTGGGCCTGTGTGGTTTGTCAGTTTATCCTCTCTAGTCTATTTTTAGATACTGTACTCTTTAGGTGTAAGGGTGGAAGCGAATGGCATTTATATCATTATGTAAAAGGTACTTTTTCATAGAAGAGGAATCTATTTTTATGTTTTAAATTACCATTGGCATGCTTAAATTAAATGGAATTGTATTGTATCTCTTATCGTTTTTGGTGTAAAGAACAAATTGTAGATGATGAAGTAAATATAGTAGATTTCCTAGGAGAACTGTAAGTACTTGTTTCTTATTGTTTAGTTCTTTTGTAGTCATGTTTTTGGAGGTGGCCAGCATACCCTTAATGCTGAGGAATACAAAGTTAACAGTTTCAAAAACATAAATAAACTAAAATTACCATTGGCTGCCTTTTGTTTTCTTCAAACTTTTCCGTTTTAAATTACCATTGAATGCTTCCGCGCAATTACGGTGAAGATGGCTGAGCATCTATTCTGCATGCTGTTTATAATGCATCTTTTTTGTCTGTAATTCTCTTTCTGTCTTTCTCACGGGTAGTTTGCAAGCATACATTTCTTTTCTTTTTTTTTGGTAAGGAAGTTGTTGATTGGTATTAACCAGGCATAAAACTTTCCCCTACGTTTGGTATTTCGTTAGCTCTTTAGGTTTGTTGTATGATAAAATAGTCTATATGCCATTGATTTTTTGGAACAAGAGTATGTGTTTATTCTGTGACTTTTGCTGCAGGGTCATGATATTCTCATGGCTACCATGCTTAATGGAGCAGCCATTATGGATGGAGCATTACTTCTAATTGCTGCCAATGAGAGCTGTCCCCAACCTCAGACTTCTGAACATTTAGCCGCAGTCGAAATTATGAGACTCCAACATATAATAATTCTTCAAAATAAGGTTGATCTTGTTCAGGAAAATGTCGCCATCAATCAGCATGAAGCTATTCAGAAATTTATTCAGGTTAGTGGTATACAGTATCGGTTAGCCTTGCACTCTTTTTGTGCTTGATCCACGAAGCTATATAATGATACTGTACTTCAACACCATGTTCAGGGAACTGTAGCAGATGGTGCCCCAGTTGTACCAATCTCTGCTCAATTGAAGTATAACATTGATGTTGTTTGTGAATATATTGTGAAACGAATCCCAATTCCTGTGAGGGATTTCACTTCACCACCAAATATGATCGTTATTCGGTCATTTGACGTTAATAAACCTGGTTTTGAAGTTGATGAGATCAGAGGTGGCGTTGCTGGTGGCAGTATTTTAAAGGTATGTTGCTTATTTCCTTTAAACTAGCGAATACGCTATACTCACAGCATCTCCGCAGTCATAGAGCTTTGTGATTGACCTGACAGATTCTTGTTTTTATCATTTACCATAGTGGGGTGCTTATTCTTACCTGGACATTTAAGAAAATCTCATAGCAGCAGTTACATACTTGGTGTCAGCAGTTCAATTCTTTGTGCAGGGTGTGTTGAAGGTAAATCAGTTGATCGAGGTTCGTCCAGGTATTGTTGTCAAGGATGAAAGTGGCAACATTAAATGTACCCCCATATATTCAAGAATTGTGTCACTGTTTGCCGAGCAAAATGAACTACAATTTGCCGTGCCTGGAGGCCTTATTGGAGTTGGAACAACCATGGATCCAACACTGACACGTGCTGATCGATTGGTGGGACAAGTTCTCGGGGAGGTTGGATCGCTTCCTGAAGTTTTCGTCGAACTAGAGGTAAGTGACTTTTTCAGAACAATCCAGAATAGGACAGTTAAAATGTGACTGGTAGATATCTCCTATTAACTGTTTTTTAGGTAATGAAAATGTTACACAAGTTTTGTACTCTGTTATCTGTTGTAAAGAATTACCATTTCCTTTTCTTAATTTATTGTTTTTGAGTTATAGCTAAGTAGGCTCACTTGTTAGATCCATTTAATTTTCCAAGGCCATATGCTCACATATCCTTCATTGAATCTACCGTTACTCCTTTGTAATGCAGGTGAATTTCTTTTTGCTCCGTCGTCTTTTGGGTGTGAGGACAAAGGACACAGAAAGGCAGGGTAAAGTTTCAAAGTTGGCAAAGGGAGAAATCCTTATGTTAAATATAGGGTCTATGTCAACTGGGGCTCGTGTTGTAGCTGTTAAAAATGTATTTGCGAAACTGCAATTGACGTCCCCAGTGTGTACCAGCAAAGGCGAAAAAATTGCTCTAAGCCGGAGAATTGAGAAGCACTGGCGTCTTATTGGTTGGGGTCAAATCCAAGCTGGTATTACTCTTGATGTTCCACCGTGCCCCATCTAAATGAATCGAAATAGTCAGTTACTGAAAGAACAGGGATAAAGTAGTGAAACAGCAAAAGACAGTATCAGATGTGGGAAGGCAGGCAGCTGCTGGGAACAATTTTTGTCAGGTGGAGGAGAAAACAAAACATTATTTGGAGTTCTCGAAACTTCATGATCTGCAATATTTTACTTTCCTTGCTTGTGACATTTTTCTTTCTACCTCTCATTTTCTTTGCCTTGTTGGAATGGTGTTGTACCTTGTGTAATTCATTAGTTGGGGTGGATGTTAAAATGAGTTCCATCAGAAATATTGAGCTAGCGGCAGAAAATTTGAACCACCTTATATCTTGTATCTCTTTGCATCATTTCAAACTTTGGAAGACAAATCTGTGTTGATATTCGTAAAATACTCTTTTCTTTTTATAAGACTAATTGTTGAGTGGTGCTTGCTAAAATAAATATCAATCACTTGGTCATGCATCTGCTAAATTAGATTTATGTCCAGTGCATAGCATTAAAGTTTTATATGCCAAATATATAATGTGAAGAATTATAACTGCTAGATTTTTGTGCTAATTCATCTCCTTAACTCAAGTAATTAGGTATTAGTGACCTGGTTGATTGAATGGTTTTACAGGTATCCCTGCAATTATCAGCCGGATCTAAAGATGAAGCAAGTATGAGGAGAAGAATAACGGCCTAAACAATGAAAATATCAGGCTGATTCATCTTAGTTGCGTTTATTTCAGCTGACACAATTGGTAATAATGAGTGTCCAGTAAAGATGTCACTAGTTGTTTCACCATTATATCTTGTCAAAACTCTTGACTCTTGATTACAACTGTATGTTACCATTATTGACTTCTCTTTAAATGATTAAATTTCCATACAAGTAGCTAGGGGTGGCAAAATCAAACTCAACTTGCTCAATCTGTCTAAGTTTGAGTGGGGTATTGACCCGCTCATTTATAAGTTCAACCCATGTCATAAGAATCAAGTGGGGCTCATCAAAAATTGTGTATTCAACATTTAGCATGTAGCCTTGTCATTCTGGTGTTTGAACCTGCAGTGCCCCTAAAAAAGGGATGTGAGGACATGTGATATAGTACTTATATGTAATACTATAACATAGAATGAAACATAAGGAAAATACATGAAGGGAAAATGACCACCCAAAGCATACTGAATGAAATGCGAGGAGAATCAAGAAAAACCGACTTTAGAATAAAATCAATGCTTAATCATTTACATAAGATATTAGTAGTTTTAGGCGCTTGTCTTAAGAACTCACACCTTCTTGGTTAACAATAGTTCTTCCAAAATATTTATGTGATAAAAGTTAGCTCAAGGGTTCATAATCATGGTTTATATTTCATCATCATGTACATCCTATCGTAAAATCATAACGTTCTTACTTTGAAGAAAAATCGCAATTCATAGTTTATCATGTTTTCTTGGTAAGAACAATGAAATTCATAGAATAGGAACATAATAAAAATCTAAGTTCATGACATTTGGAATGAAATACATAACATTTCATAGCTTAAGCACTAACATGTCTCATGAAAGAAAATTACACTAGTATGAAGAAATGCAATGTATAAAAGAACAATAATGTTTTCACACAAATAGAGCAAGTCTTGCATACCTTAATTACTTAAAATTAATTGAATAACGACTGAATATTGATGAGGAACTCCAAAACTTTTTACAACTAGTTCTTTGAGAGAGGTTTTTGTGAAAAAAATTTTTATCGTACAGAAGAATCGTGTTAAGAATGCATGCACAACCTTAGAAAAATTTAGAAATACTCTGAATAGTATTATCCTGATGTGAGTGAGTAGAGGAGATAAGAAAAATTTAGAAATACTCTGAATAGCATTATCCTGATGTGAGTGAGTAGAGGAGATAAAAGTTGTCCTAAGGTACGGAGAAATGACTAAAATTTCTGATGTGTCAAACCTTCATCCTTAAGTAAGAGGTGTTACAACTACGGACCATAGTAGGACACAATGGTGCAAATTTAATTTTTTCATCAAACACAAAAAATCTCACTATATGCTCAATTGCTCATCGACGTTTTCAAAACTATTGTTCTTGATTTAACAAATACACAAAAAACACACCTTTCAATTCAATTATCCTCTGATACACAAAAACAACACACTCCAAATCAAATATCCTCTAATACACAAATAAAAAACACCTTCCAATTCAATTATCCTCTTTTAACAGAGAACCTTATTCCGAAATAATTATTAATGAAAAAAGAAAGAAAAGTATAGTCAATATATATAACCTATATAAGTAATTGTACGTATTCATCTTCAACTTGTCATCTTTCTTTCATCCATAACCAAATTATGGAAAGAGTATTATAGTATAGTACTATTTACTATAAACCAGAATCGAGCTTATCATCGCCAAATATACGTCGTCGAAAGTCATCAACCATGCGAGGTAATCCTTGGCGAAGGGAGACTGTTGGTTCCCATCCTAAAAGTTGTTTTGCTTTTGAAATATCTGGCTTCCTTTTGTGGGGATCATCTTCTGTGTTTGGTTTAAATTCTATCTTTGCATTTGGATCTATTGTTTCTTGTACTACCTGCAAATATTAATATTAGTTCATGATACATCTCTCAACCTTGTAGGGCTAATATTTAAGAGTACTTATTGGGGAAAATTTAATTAAGCAATTAAATTAAGGGTGTTATAACATCTCTAGTTGTCAAAGATGCCACACACTTCAATATAATATCAGAGTCAGACTTATCTCAATTCTGGATTTACTCGAGGTTAGACACACATGCTATATATTGCTCACTCTTTAGTTGACAGGTGCACAAGTGTTGAGTCTCACATTAGTAGTAGTGGGATGGGGGACTTGGTCTGGTCTTGACAAGTCTCACCTTTTTGCGCTTATATTTGGGGTTGTAGACCTAATATGTTCATTTCTTATAGTGATACGTATCAAAGTAGAAAGAAATCTTGAGTCAAATCTCACCACGATTCATGATTATATAAGAAAAATAAAAAGAATTTACACATGCTTAGAAATGAAAAAAGAATCATATCCACATATAAAAAATGTATTAAGCATATAATTATGTAATTAAAGTATGCTCTAACAACCTAAGCACAATATGTAAACTAATACTAGTACACAAACATACTTGCATCTATAGTTACTTCCCTAAACTATTTTCATGTCTATTTTAGAAGGGATCAATTGTTTAATGTTTACTCACTTATTAATGATGAAGCACATATCCAAAAGAACATGAGATGCAAAGATTTAATTAGTAATACCTTAGCTAGTTCAAGCATGGTAAATTCACCAGGGTTGCCAAGATTGAAAGGACCTACATGATTTCCTTCCATCAACCTCATCAATCCTTCTACCTATTTATTAATTATAATACCAAAACATTAGAGCCCTCAAAAAATTAAGAAAGATCACAAATATGACAAGGAAATATGTGGAATTTACCAAATCAGAAACATATTGGAAGCTTCGAGTTTGCTTCCCATCTCCATAAACAGTTAATGGTTGCTTTCTTAATGCCTGCAAATATATATAGCACACAAAATTTACAAATCCACATGACATATTAGTCGTGTTCATCGACCTCCTTTGTGATTTATTAATGGAAATTTTCTTTTAGATGGACAGAAAAATTTGTTCATTTGTCTGGAAAAATGATCCGTTTTCGATTTATATATGGAAGGATGAAGTAACATATACCTGCGCAACGAAATTGCTCACAACCCGACCGTCATCTATGCACATACGAGGTCCATATGTGTTAAAAATCCTAGCAATTCTAACCTGAAAAAAAACAACAATGTTCTTAAATAATAACTTCTTCATATTTGAATTAAACCTTTAAGAAGTTCTGAATTTGATATGTATGCAAGGAATCTTGAAAACAAAATGTACAATTTTTCTTTTAAATTAGTAGTAAACCTCAACGTTAAGTCCTCTATGATAATCCATGGCCAAAGTCTCAGCTGTTCTCTTTCCTTCATCATAACAACTCCGGACACCTGCTCAATCATCAAACCAAGTCATAGGATTGGCAAACGAGCGGATCAGATCGAATAAAATATTTGACTCGTCCATATTGAATACGGATTATCCATGGTTACAGGAATAGTCAAGTGAGAATACAAGTTAAAAGTCAAAATAAGCTTAGACTCCAAGAACTCATGAACAATAACAAGCTGACAAATGAATATAGTTAATATGGATTTCTACTTTATTCATCTAGATATATCGTTTTTTACGAGATAATAGTGTCATATTTGATCCATTTTTAAATTATCAGTTATGGGTTGGATTGGATGGTTACTTGCTTTTTCTAACCATTTTGTCAGCCCAATTGATTAAGATAACAAGCTGAGAAGAGAATGATTGAGAATCTTATAGCTCAGTTGATTGACTATCTAAACTTTCATCTTGTTAATGAGTTAAATTTTTACCTCGTAATTATCCTGTCTCCCATCTCCCATTTTCCCTACCCAAAAAGTTTTTTTTAAAAAAAAAAATTACTTAGTTACATTGTCCATTGACATGTGAACAAACTATAATGAGAATCTCGATTTCAAGAATAGTAAAATATGGATGAAGGAATTGACTAACCAATGGGATTAACGTTGCCCCAATAAGTTTCAACTTGAGGATGCTGCAAAGGATCACCATACACTTCACTTGTGCTAGTTATCAGAAATCTAGCTCCTACTCTTTTTGCCAGCCCCAACATGTTCAATGTTCCCATCACATTTGTTTTGTGATCTCTATCTACTTAAATCAAGGAATCTTAACCAAAAAATAAACAATCTCCAAAATGTTCATTATAATTGTTTTAACAGAAAAGGGTCAAAATTATCCTCGAACTATAAAAAAACACTCCACATGGTAGTCATGGATGGATGAATTTTGAACTCTATCACTAATTTTTTTTTTTAAAAGGGCAATTAATAGTCATTCCAAGTTAATTTAAAAGATCACATGGAAACAAGTTAATTATTAGTAGTAAAAGGATATAATGGTCTTGATGGGATTATACTTGTAATGAACAGGAGAAGCAGGGCACGCCAAATGATAAATGTGATCAACTTCAAGCAAGATAGGTTCCACCACATCATGTCTAACCAACTCGAACTTAGGGTTATTGAGATGGTGCAACAGGTTCTGTTTCTGACCAGTAAAGAAATTATCAACGACAATCACACTATCCCCTCTCTCTATCAACCTATCCACCAAATGGCTCCCCACAAACCCTGCTCCACCTGTTACCAATACTCTCAAATTCTTCCTCTTCAATCCCAACGGCACCTTTCCACCTGCAAAATACTTAATAAACTTATAAACGTCCATTTTCTTAACACTATTCAGACTTGGATGAAAAATAAATATAATACGTTATTTACATGCCTGCATTAATGTTTCCATGATCAACCAACTCATACGTTATTCTTCGAGGAATAGGAGTTGATGAGACATGATCAAGGGAAACAGAAGCAGTACTGCTGATGGTACGCGGGGAGAGATTAATCACACTGAGAGCGGAAACTGAAACAATGATTCCGATGAATAAACAGATGAGTCGCTGCTCTCCAAGCACGTAATTAACGATGGAAGAAGATAACGCCTTCTTGCTCATCATCGTGTGTTTTTTTACACTAGTTTTCTCAAGATGTTCAGCTCCTCCCATGCTGGACAATTTTTAATTTTTAATTTTTTGTTTTTTAGTTTTCTCAAGAATATGGATCGATGGGTGTAATAAGAGATCCGAAATGTGGGTTGTAAAAAGGAATGAGTCATGGAATAATAGCTTTGAATTGTTCTAAAGTTGTTACTTTGTGTCAGAAAGACTCAACTAATTAATTAATGGCTTTCTTATAATTAATCTTCCTTTCTACCTATTTAAGCTAACCTTAGCTTTCTTTACTATAGTCTATGTAGATTAAAAGTTTGTCAAAAAAAATGTTTAGATCCCTAATGTATTATGACCAAGTCTAACACTGGTTTTGTTATAAAGTGTTGTTTCTACTCTATTTTGTACTTCTTCATTTCTGAATGTTTTGAAATTAATTGTGGAGTTTTGATGTTATTGAGTGCAATGGCATGTTACGTAGATTTGGAGCATGACTGAAATTGATTGTAATTCTTGTTTTGAAGCTAACTTTGAGTTTATTGAATTTTGTTAGCATCCTTAGCATGATATATATTATCCATCGAGTAACTCCGTTTAAAATATGGATTAATCAATTATTTTATCCATTTTTTGCTTAACTTGTTTTTACTAGCTTATATTCAACTTAACCTGTTTGGTTGGCACTCCCATTCCTATATACAACATAGGTACCCAAAACTTCAATTTATGCATCTTTTTTTATACTGCTAAGAAGGGCACTTTCGATGAATCATTATCTGTAAATAAACCACACAAAAATCAAAATGAATCGGGAATGATGTCTGATCTTAGCCAAGAAAGCTACAACTATAGCCACAAAGTTCATTAGCCCTTCAGAAAAGGGACTCGTCCTGGCGTAGCAGCATGCCCACATTAATCACATATCCTAGGGAGGAAACCCAGTACTAAAAATTTGATATAGTAAAACTTTTCCATACAAAGCTATGCCTAATCAGTATGGTTTTTATTCATTGAATTAGTGATTCACTCCTTGTGAGAATGGGCTTGCGGTTGGAGGAACTTGGCAACACGTTCTGCTTTAGCTCCTGAGCTATGGTCATAGTACTCGACAACTGCAGCCCCTGCTAATGCAGCAAGTGTGAGCGCCTGTGCATGCAGCCTGATTATCAACAAAAACAACAGTTACTCCTGACGAAAGTTCAAAAAATAATAATAAGGCAGTTCTAGTTAAGACGGAGCATGTAACTATCCCTTCTTCAAGACCACAGGCATCACATTGTAGAGTGCACCAGACTTTACTCGTATAACAGGATAACAAGGCAAGATGTACAAATTGCAAGAATCTTAAAAACAGAGCATTCAAGACCTGTCAAAGTAGGATCTTTTCTCAATACTAGGAACACATGCACCTCCTAATATCCTACTAGGTTTCTTGTATTCAACATTATAACCATAAATCTCATTTAACGAGTATCAATACATTCATCTTACCCACCACAAAACTAGACAATCACAATTCACAACAAGCTAAAAGTAGAACAGCAAGGGCATTCAAGCATAACACAAGGAGATCATCCATATCAACATAATACAATGAAATATGGAACAGTCAGGGGATTCAAACTTAACACAAGGTCATCCATATCAACATAATACAATAAACAGGCACGGCACGTACATGAAGTATACAGGTAAGTATTTTCATGGAACCTTGTAATAAGAGCTTGTCCAATTAGAAGAATGTCTAAGCATGGACAAAAACCCGAGAACTATATTAGCAACTACCCCTTCTCCCCGTCGTGATCTTGTCAAAGTGAATGGGACATATTGGTGTCAGCTTCAAAAATGTGAAGAGTAGCAACCAAAAAAATGAATTTTCTGTAACAGAAATGTTTCCCCAATCGAAAACCAAGAAAAGACAGTTTTTTTTGTAAAAATTGAATTTTTTTTTCTTTCTTGCTGTTTGATGAAACACAGTTCTGAAACACAACACCAGTGCTACCCCTCGGCTAGTTTTGCAGATTAAGACACATTGATTTTCACGAGATTGTGGAAAAGGTTAAGACAACCTCCTATGAGAATCTATGAAAGTGTCTCCCAATAAGGTTGGTTTCATAAATTCTGGGCATCTTTAACCAAATGAACCGGCGCCTTTGAAATCCAAATACTCAGCATGATTTTTGTACAACATTTGAGTTGAAATAAAGAGAGTAAATACCCTTTCTGAACCAAATTCGGAGGATGATGAAAGGAAAAGGGGATCAAATGTCCTGTCAAGTCCCCCACCCCCAAACTCACTTCCCCTTTTCCAATAAACAAACCCTGAACTCTAAAGTTGAAAAACTGCTTATGAATATGAAGATCTGAAAAACTTCCAAGCCTATGTGTGTGTGAGCATTCTAGAAGTATCCATACCCGAATTCCAGCTCCCGTATCCAGTAGCTCTAAATCTTAAAAATTAGATTTTGCAAAATTTGAAACCAAGTCCGAGCAACTTTGGTTTAACCCACAATCCAAACTCAAACATAGAGTAAAAGATACAGCAAGCAAATTCAACAATTAACATCACCAGGTCCTGCTAAGGAACCCTAGCTCAAAATTGAATCGATTACAAGTAGAATCAATCTATGAATCGGGTAACACAATAACTTATGTTTATAGTCGTCAAGCCCTTCTGCAAGCAAACAGAAATTGGGAATTAAGAAGAACAGAATTACCTGGCATGAATGATCTTAACGCTAGTTTTCATATGGGGTTGAGACCAATTGTAAGCAATTGAACCCGCTATTCCACTAAGCCACAAACACCCTTCAACCAAAAACAAAAACCCAACATCAAAAATCAAAGAAAGAGAATATTTGTTGATTCACATAGATAAACCATATCAACAATCAAGATTCAAAACCACAAATGATTTACCAACTGTTCGAAGTTTGTGTTCGACAACCCATTTCCTGACAGATTCCATAGTGTTATTCTCTGCCATTTTGAAAGATTTTTTGTGTTTATGGGCAGAGAAAAATCTATGGAGGTTTTTATATATGATGATGGTTTTCTCTGTTTTATATATTTGCAGTTGCCAAAAGAGAGTAGAGTAGAAGCACGTTACGTTTGTGGAGATCTTGGACAGCACGCGTTTTAGTCAATATACCGCCTTCAATATGCCCCGGCCGCCAACCGGATTCCCCAAATACTTTCCAATGGGCCTTCTTACTGTCACGCCATACTTGGTACGGTAAATATCGAATTATTATATTGAAATTATTAACATTATGATTTTAATATGATAGAGTATTTGGTAGATATTAATATGCACTTAAATGGATTTGAGTATGATATTCATAATAGTATCAAATACCATGATTATGAATATCGAAATGTATAGTTATGCGTATAATTTATGTATATTACTAGTAAATGAGCACGCACTTCGCGCGGTTAAAACATTCTTTTTTAAAATTTATTAGAATAGAATTTTTCTTGTATTTTAATTTTAAGAGTGTAGAGGATATATATATAACTAATGTGTTTATCAAGAGCAAAGGTTCCATAATCATATGATATACCAATAATAAGTAATATGTAGTCATTATGTGTTTTAAAATTAAAATGCAATCTTTCAAAATTCAAATTTCATATGTAATATAGTTATGATAGTGTTTTGGAATTGAAGTTGTGCACAAACAGAACATTAAGGATCCTTGGAAAGGGTGAAAGCAAAGTAAGAGATAATGAGAAAAAAGTTCAAAAAAGTACTTTGGTGCGAGAGTATAGTCATCATTGTGTATCATATAATTATAATTAATTGCTAGTTTTAATTCTATCATTTGACTTGTTTTTTACTGTTGTTAATATTAACATTATTATCACAACAACAAAAAATCATATAAATTTTTAGGCTTGATCTCTTGGAGAAGAAAAGTTCTATTGGGAGAATGTTGTACATAAATGTATTCTGTAAAAAGTTATTTGTGAATCTGCAGTAGTTGGATTTACATAGAGTCTGTACTAACAAATACTTATAACAATAACTTTACAAAAACATAAACAACAAAGTTCAAAACATGTACTCAAAAACAACAATTAATATCATAAACATAAATTAATGACTGTAAAAAAATATACCAGGATATGTAATAATAGAATGAAACATAACGGAAAAATTGAGTCCACTAAATGCACATTTTCTCCTTAAGGAAATCATTCCCCTCTAGTACCCGAGGTTTAAATAAATAGATTCTCTCGAGACGAAACAATTTTATTCACCAATGTAATGATACAAAAACAATAGTGCCAGTGAGCCACTCAACAGGAGCAAAGTACACAAGTATTTAATTGTGCAGAAGAAGAAAAAGAAGTTCAGAATCAAATATTTAATTGTGTAGAAGAAGAAGTTCATAATCAAATATTTAATTGTGCAGAAGAAGAAGAAGAAGAAGAAGTTGAAGTTCAAAATTTTCGTTGTTTTAAAATAAGAAGAAACTCTTTTATTTATAGACAACAAAGGGTAGTGTGAACAAATACTTATTGTGCCTTATCGGAAAGATCACGACTCTTTGGAAAAGTCACAATCTTTCACAAATGTTACAAACTTTCATAGAAGTCACAACTCTTCATAAAAGTCACATTTTTTCTTAAAAGTCACAACTTTTCATGAAAGGGGAAGGCTAGTTTTGAAAATAAAATTAATTAAAAGGGAATCATGATTTGTGGTGGCGCCACGTAGGCAGGCCTAGGGTTCTCTTTTATATAAATACTAGTCACAATGAGCCCGTGCAAGCACGGGCCCAAATATTTGCTATTTTATTTGTCTCAATTTATGTGGGGACTTATAGTATTCTTAACGTAATTTTAAAATAATATATGTTACTCTTCTTGTCCCAATTTATATAGCATATGTGAAATTTCGAGAGTTAATCATATTTTAATATATTTTTCAAATATTTTAAGTTGTTAATTATTGTGATTTATAGTACTCTTAACGTAATTTAATGTAACTTTCAAATAATATATGTTACTCGCTATATCTCAATTATGCAGTACGTATGAAATTTTGAGAGTTTATCGAATTTTTAATATTTTTAGTTGATTCTTAGTACTATTTCTACTATGTTTTAGTACTATTTACCTAATTTTTAAATAATATATGTTACTCGCTCAATTCTAATTATGCAATACATGTGAAGTTTCGAGAGCTAACCAAATTTTTAATATTTTAAATTGATTTTATTGCTATTTTTATATTAGAGGAAGTTAAAGGAGACAAAATATTGTGATTTTAGTATTATTGTAATTTTAAAAGTAATTTTTTTCATAATTAAAGTATATAACAACTAAGTATGAAAATAAGATAAATAAATTGAAATAAAACAACTCATTATACAAATAGTAAAAATGATTGGGTAGTTTATTATATACAAACATTCCACAAAATAATTATTATGTGAGGAGCTTGGGAAATGTAAGCAGCTAGCTTGACCCCAAGCTCCTCACATTCTCATTTATATTATAGTGATATGATTATAAATTAGCATCAATATGAAAATAATTATTTAGTTATTAAAACTTTAACCATTTTATTTAAATTGAAATGTCTTTTTTATGTAATTAATTAGCAAAGAGGATTGTTTGTTCTTTTTTTAAATTTTTTTTTATAAGTATTTGTATAATATAATTAAAACGTTTCTTAAAAAACTAAAGTCATAATTATCTATTATAAGAATATATATAAGTCGAACAAATTATGTTTATCGATTTACTATATCGAAATTGAACTTAAAGATTCTAATAAATGTGGTATAATAATGATATAGTATTTTTAAAATTAAAAAATTAAAATTATGAAATCAAATTGTATATACTATTTATATTTAGTTATAAAAAATAAAAACAATTCATTAACAATAATTCATTAATAATAATAATAATAAAATATGAAAAGTGATTGAATATACTTTAATATTTTTTATTCATTATTTAAGAAGCGTTGCGAAGTTTAGGTAATAGTCAGTTGGACCACATCCCGACCCTAGATAGTAAAATCATTAGATGTAGTTTTTCTAGCAAAAGTAGCTCCCGTAATGTGCTTCTCATTCATGTAAAGGCATACATCGGAGGAACTAGCAAAACAATTGGTAAGTTGAAATTTTCTTCATTCGCCAGTCGACCACCATCCTATTTTGTTCCTTGAAAATGTGCATCATCCTTGGGGCACCTAACTTCTGCATTAATGATCTGCACTCATCAATAAGGTTATCATAGAGTAAAATGGTCATGTTCAATCATATAAATAACATCAGTCAGTGTTGATTTCCAACGGAGTTAGGTCGTGATCAACTATCATTTGAAGCCTTTTTTTAAAGCTTGCAGTTTGGTCATAATGGGATTTGTGTGGGGTTGTGCTCAACGAAGCCTAGTGTAAAATGGCCCATCTGGTCTCTGAAAATTCCTCCATAGGTCCCTAGTCCAAGATTCGTCTTAACGGACCATCGATGTTGAGCTTGTAGGTCCCCACACTTGGTGGTTCCCACTTGACAAGAATGTTTATTTTAGCATTCTTGGTTGTAACCTTTTGGGCAACCATAAAATGGTACTTAGTGGCTTGACTAATCATATTGTTAACGTTAATCAGATCTCTCTTATTGTTGAATTGGTTATTGTTCCTAGTTAGCCAAATGTTCGGTATGCAAAAAGGAAGGAGCATTCCCTAGCCAATTGTGGAGTTGAATTGCTTGTTCTTGAATATGTTCCAAAGGTCAACCCAATTGGTGGTGTTGGAACTACAAAAATTAGGATTGATGGTAAAGTTGCGAGTGATGTTCCCCTAAAGGAGGATTGAGTTTTGGATATTAAAGAAGATTGATATCTTTCTTGGGGTCATTAACGAGATGACAGGTGTGGCTGATGTCTAGACCTTTTGGTGGAGAGAGTAGTTGGTTGGGAGTCTGCAAGAAGCCAGAGGAAGGTTTTGATTTTGTTTGAGGCATTAGTTGACCAGATCCAGTCAAAATGTATCAATTAGGGTGGTGGATAGCTAAAATTTTGTTGTTGATATAGTGGTATGCGCTCCATGTCAAGAATTGGAGGCACCCCAGGTCATTGTGTCCTGATTATGATTATGATGTGTGAAGCAATAACCTTTGATGATGTTTTGGAGGTCCTTAGTAAGGTAGAAGGATATGTGGTTGAAGTTCTAAATACCATTTTTGTAAAGATCACTAATTCTAAGATTTTCCTCTTTCATAGTAAATGATCTGGCCGAGGGCCTTCAGATTGGGGATCCATTATCTTTGAGGAAAAAAACATTTGTCTCGCTTGTGAACACACCAGTGTGTTGCAGTTCTACAGTCCCTCCAACCCATTGAATGTTCTTCCAACTACATAAGGCTACTCCTTTTTGGTGGGGATCAGTGTCAAGGTTGCGCTACGTGGAGGTTAGAACTTTTCTCCAGAGGTTGTCCCTACACTTGAAAGTTGTCCATGTTAAGCTTGCATTTCTCACTTCACGTTTCTGTTGTCCAAGTCCCCCATTGCTTTTGCTAAGGGTGATAGTGTCCCAATTGACAAGATGATTTTTTCTCTTTTTTAGGCGATGTCCCCCAGATGAAATTCCTCTAGACACTGTTAATTGAAGTTGTGACCTTGGTAGGCAATTTGATGTATTGCATGACATGGGAGGAAATATTGCTTATACTTGATTTTGTGAGGACAGTCCTCCTCGCCATATTTAAGAATTTGATTTTTCAGCCTGCTAGCTTCTTGCTCATGTTGTCCATAATAAACTGAAAGTCACCATTAGTGGGTCATTTGTGAAAGATAAGAACCCTAAATATTTTCCAAAGTTGTCAATAGGAATGATGTTAAAGAGGTTGGAGCACAAAGTTTTACTATCAATGGTGCAATATTTGAGAAGATGATCTTGGACTTGGTACAATTGATTTTCTGGCCAGAGGAGGCCATGAATTTCTTAAAGGTGTCAGTTATGGTGGCGCAGTTCCTAGTGTCAGCTTTGGAGAAGAGAGTGAGGTCGTCATTAAAGAAGAAATGAGAGATTTTGAGACCTTTGGTGGTAGTCTTGATCTGGGTCCATTTTTTCTTTTTGACAGTAAGGTCAATATCCCTGGACAATCTCTTTATGCAGAGAATGAATAGATAGGGTGACATGGGGTGATGGTCACCCTATCTAATGCCTCTCGAGCATAGGAAGTAATCACTTTCCCCTATTAAGCAAAACGGAGATAGAGCTGGTTGTGATGCAAGACATGATAAGGGTGGACAACCTAGGGGGAAAACTGAAGAAGTGAAGGGTGTCTTTGATGAATGACCATTTCCATCGATCAAAAGCTTTCTCCTAGTATATCTTCAAGATCATATTATGGTATTTTCCTTTCATTTTCTTGAAGTGAGAGATGTACTCTTGCACAATGATGGCGTGGTCAGAGACCCTTCTGGAGGTGAGGAAGCTGTCTTGGCTCGGGGCTATGATTCCCTTTCATGTTGGAGTATTTCTCTTTCATTTTCTTGTTACGATGTCGTTGGTCACTACATATCTATAAATGATCTAATGAGGTGAGAGATATTTACCGTGTTATGTGTACATAACACACGTTTTTAATACTAATATTTATAATTAAATATTTTTAAAGGGTGCATATTTGTGTTCAATAAATTAGTTAATTATAATTAATTAATTACTATAATTTGATGTAAATATTTATTTCAGGTGATTTTTTATTTAAAATTTGATTCTTTGCTTCGAATCATGAATAGGGGAATAACTTCATATCACTTGCTTGAAGTGAAATTACATTCATTTAGGTAAAGGAAATGAAAGAATGCAGGATATTAGACATAAATAGAAAATGAATAATAAGTGAAATAATTGATGTGTATTGTTGATCATTTAGACTAGTGTCTCTTCTTCTTTTTCTTCTTCTTACAAAAAAAAAACAAGAGACACAGGTTGGTCGGTGGATTTTTTTTAATTTATATAATTATCTTTACCATTTTTTTAACATATAAGGTCCTGAGATAATGACTTATTATATATATAATTAATGAATTACACAAAAGTCAATATCAATTGAAGACTAGTAAAATCTTTAATCAAAAGCACAAGTCACCTTATTCTTCTTTCTCCTTTAACACCAAATTCAATTCAGTTACAACTATAACCACTTGTATTGAAAACAAGAGTAAGATAAGATATCCATCAAATGCAAAAAAGTAAGCTTTTAGAGATTGCTTTTATGAGAAGGAGATATTGTTAGAAAATATAAACCTCATAACTCTAATAGTTATATAAAAAAATACTAAGTTGTTCAATATTCAATACTTCCCTCTTTGTTTCCACTCTATGTAGATGCATATATGGAATTTACATAATCACACTTTTGATTGCAGAAATAAATGGAAACACCAACACTACCATCTTGAAAATTCACTATCAACTTGGATAAATTCTCAATATTTAGCTTGAAAAAAATCGTGTGCAACCACTATTTTTTTACGATGGCTCCCAACTATTGAGAACCATCCGCTAAAATCTTTGTTCATCCTGTACGATTAACCGATTCCATCACATTTACTATCACACTTATTTCACAGCATCCCGGAGAAGGTTTGAAAGTTATGACCAACGTTTGACCATTAATTATGTGATTTAATAATTAAATAAAAATAAAATAATATGTTGAATTCTTATTGGATGAAAAGAAAGTTATTTTCTAATATAACTCCCCACTTCTCTTAACTTCTACACGTTGATGATAAGTGTAGAATAACCACTCAAACTCTATAAAAGGGTCCTCTCTGTCAGTATGAGAACAACATTTTTTCTCCATAAAAAAATGTTCTGTAAAGTAAGGAAATATAAAGTAAGGAAAGAGAGCGAAATGTTTTCTCAAGAACAAAGAAAGAGGAAAAATAATTCCGCATAAGAATTCAAGAAGGTTACCATGAATTCAGGTAAGTTTTCTTGTCTAAATTTATTGTTTAAGTGAAAATCATATTACTCTACGATCCTAAATAGTTGATAGGATATTCATGTTAGATTGTTACATTTCTCAATCTATTAAATCCTAAATGTGGTATCAGAGTCAGGTTTAGAAACTAATGATTTTTTCATCACGATTAATTTTTTATTTTTGTTGAAAAATATGATTGAGTCGGTTGTCAATGAATTCTTTACTGCTAATTCATGGAGTCTTGTTAACTGTAAAATTAAAGTTGAAACTTTTAGTGGTATTAGACATTCAATGAACATGAGATTCCTTAATTAGAATCAATAAAGGATTGCACTTTTTGTTCATTCATGTATATATTGTATTATTTGATTCTTTAGTGAATGCATAAAGTGAATTTGTGATATAATTAAATAATGAAAAATATATAATTATATTAAATGCATGTTTGACTGGCAATAAGTGAAAATTGCCATATACTTTTAAAATTTTCCTTTCATATTATAGTTATGATATTTTGTTTATTATTACGGGAATAGTACTTTTTGAAGAGATAAATCAATATTATGCAGTGACTAAGATTTAATATAAACCATTATTTTAGATTTATTTATTTATTTTGAAATTATGTGTGAGATTTGTTAATTTCCAAAGCGGTCAAATCTTATGAATATATAATTTCAAAATAATGATTAATACTTAAATTCAAGTGTCCATAAATCTTGATGCTTATAATCGATATAACACTTATGGGTAAATTGAAGTTTTGGTTATAAGACATTTATGGATCACCCAAAGGTTGATTGCTTGTTCTTATAACTATTGAACATTAAGAAAATAATTTAGATATGTCGTTAATTGCATTTATTTATCCAAATATGATAACTATTATTAATTGTTACATTAAAACTTATTGAATTATGTTAAAATTTACTTTTAAATATCATTATGTGTAAAATTGTATTATGATGTTTTGCCCAAAGGAGGACATCAATATACATTTAAGTACATAAACCATTTTCAAACCTGATAATATATTTAAACTTATAACTCAAAGTATTAACAAATGAACATGTTATATTTGCAGCATTTGCTTTTCATTTGTTGTCTCTGTTACGACCTTTAACGATCTTAACTTCTCAGATTGGTGCGAACAGATCAAATTTCATCTCAGAATTTTAGATCTTGATGTTGCACTTTACACTGAGAAGCCAACTGTTATTACTGGAACTAGCAGTGCTGAAGAAAGATCTTATTATACATTGGAATCGATCTAACAGATTAGGCTAAATATTTATGAAAATAAATATTGCGGGAAACATTAAAACTAGTCTTTCCAAAATTGAAAATGCAAAATATTTTTTGGAACTTGTGGAAGAATTCTCTCAAACTGCTGATAAGTCTCTTGTTGGGACACGAATGGGTACTTTGGCCACCATAATGTTTGATGGTTCACGTATTATGCATGAACATATCATTGAAATGACAAACATAGCAGCAAGACTAAAGTCTTTAAGAATGGAAGTGGAAGCAAATTTTCTTGTACAGTTTATCAGCAATTCATTACTGTTTGAGTATGGTCTTTTCCAAATGAACTATAATACCATGAAATACAAATGGAACGTCGTGCATGAATTGGATGGAATGCTAGTTCAGGAGGAAACAAGACTAAAGAATCAAGAAAATCACTCCATTAACTTTGTAAGTAGGAGCTGAAAAGAAAGGAAAGAAGCATGTTAAGGAAAAATAGAGGCACCATAATGTTAATGAGACCTCCTCTTAAGTACGTAAGAAGGAACACAAGAATGATAAGTGTGTTTCTGTGAAAAATCTGGACACTTTCAAAAAGGAAATATAAGGCATGGCTCGAGAAGAAAGGTAAGCCTAGTGCTTTTACATGTCTCGAATCAAATTTAACTAAAGTTTCTTATAATACTTGGTGGATTGACTCTGATTGTACAATTCATGTTTCTAATGTGATGCAAGGATTCCTTACAACACAAATCATAAGTCAGAATGAAAGATATGTGTATATGGGGAATAGCATGAAGGCTCTAGTTAAAGCTATCGAGACTTACCATTTGATCCTTGATATTGTGAGTCACTTAGATTTACTTGAAACTTGTTTTGTACCTTCTCTTTCGAGAAATTTAGTTTCTTTGTTAGATAAGACTGGATACTCTTTTAATTTTGGTAATGGATGTATTAGTTTGTTTAAACATAATTATCTCATTGGTACTGGTACTCTTTGTGATAACTTATACAAACTAAATCTTGATAATCTATTTGTCGAAATACTCTTAACTTGCATCATAATATTGGAACCAAACGAAGTTTGGTGAATGAACAATCTTCTTTCTTGTGGCACAGACGTTTAGGTCACATATCCTAAGAAAGATTGAAAAGATTAGTTAAGAATGAAATCCTTTCAAATTGGATTTTATAGACCTTAACATTTGTGTGAATTGTATTAAAGGAAAATAAACAAGACACACAAAGAAAAGATCCACAAGAGCACACAACTTCTTGAAATTATACACATTGATATATGTGGTCCATTTGATACCGTATCTTTCAGTAAAGAAAAATATTTTATCACTTTTATCGATGATTTTTCACGTTATGGATATGTCTATTTGTTGC
Source organism: Solanum stenotomum (assembly GCF_019186545.1). Lineage (NCBI taxonomy): Eukaryota > Viridiplantae > Streptophyta > Magnoliopsida > Solanales > Solanaceae > Solanum > Solanum stenotomum. The sequence continues at coordinate 55,062,452 of NC_064282.1, read as the reverse complement.
ATGAAAAATGTCAAGCGATAAATGCCTTAGAGGCCTTTATTACTAAGGTTGAAAGATAACTAGACAGAATATGAAACTAATCAGGTCAAATAGAGATGGTGAATATTATGGAAGATATGATGAAATTGGACAACATGCAGGTCTATTTGCTAAGTTCCCCAAAAAGCATGACATATGTGCTCAATACACAATGCCTGGAACACCGCAATAAAATGGTGTAGCAGAAAGGCGTAATCGTACATTAATGGACATGGTTAGGAGTATGTTAAGTAATTCATCTTTACCTCTTTCATTGTGGATGTATGTTTTAAGGACTGACTTTACTTAATATGATTCCTAGTAAAGCAGTTACAAAGACTCCTTTTGAACAGTGGACTGATGAGTCCAGAATTTGGACTCATTTAGGGTTTATTTTAATGAATTTAGTGCCCTCAAATGCATATTTTGTCTCAATAACTGATGTAAATACTTGAATTTAAGGTATTTGAACTTATGGACAAAGCATGAACACTATGGAGCAAAAAGGAACAAGACAGCCGAAGTAAGGAAGAAAAGAAAGCATGAGGATCGTCTAATACATTAGACGAGTCGTCGAATGACCTTAACCTCGCCCAAAGTTCTAGTGTGCTAAGCCCTGAAGGAAAAGATCAAGTTGGCGATGAAAGGGAGCAGTCGGCGCGTCGCCGAACAGTTTTGCGAAGCAACACCATATCGCCCAATGATTCAAAACGCGAAGATGTTGAAGACAAAAGCTAAAAGGCGATGAACCAGATCAAAGATCGGATCGCCAGTGCATCGGTGATCCAGACTAATTGCGCCGAGTGGTCCTTCACAGCACAAATTTTCAAAAACTGTAAATACCCATTTAAATCTATAGTTTAGTATCAAGTTGTAGCGAATTATTACTGATTGTTAGAATATTTTCAGTTTTAGTTCTTAGAGTTTTTGGGAGACATTGTTCTTGAGCTTGAAGGTTTTGAAGGTTTTCAACTCCAAGAAATTAGAAGTGGGTCTTGAAGAATCTTCATCCTTGACGTGTTTAAAGACATTATTTATCGTACCCATTTGATGGAAATACTTTTTGGTATCGATTTCTATCTCTTTTTCATGTCTAGCTAAAACCCCAATTCTTGGGGTGTGATTTGTGAATATGGGTTAAATTTACTGTTGGGTATTGCTCATTGATAGTCTATTTGTTGTTTAAGTGTGATTTCGTTTAGTAGTTCTGTTTAAACTTAATGGAATTGTAGTTGCAAATATGATTTCATCTTCGTATTTTTGGCTTGTTCGAGAGAGAGGTTTTAAAATCAAGACTACTAAATTGATAGCCTGTGGTTATTGGGTCGTCGTGGGTTCAGCTCGAGTGAGTGAATCATAGACCTTCTCCCACACATTCAGCTCGAAAGAGTGAATAGGCTAAGGCGAAGGTTGTGCTTAATTTTTGCAACTCGGTGTTCGAGAGAAACTGAGTTGATTCGGGGTAAGTTGTTCGAGAGAAAATTTACCCCAACTAAAGTCTAGCTTAGTTACAAATATTCAGCGATTTACTATCAATAACATTTGCCCGATTGTTTATTTTATCCCATATTCCTATCACATCCCAAGAATTTCGTCTCCCTATTTCTCATCTTTATATTTTTGTTGTTTTTGTTTCTTAGTTGAATACAAACCCCCCATTGATAATTGACATTCGTGTCACCTTTAGATTTAGTATGTTTTTATTCATTACTATTTATAGCTATGATTGATTAGAACTGAATTTTACTTTTCTATTTTATTCTCAACTACTAACCGCTCCCTAGGGACTCGACCCCAGCCCATTCGGTTGGATTATATTACTACACGCGATCGTTGACACTTGAATTGGAAGTTGTGTCTTTGATTATGTCAAACATTATGGACTGATAGAAAACCTAGTTTAAGGCACCTACATGTTTGGGATTGCCCGACAAAAGTTAGAGTTTATAACCCACAAGAAAAGAAATCAGATTCAAGAACAAACAATGGTTTCTTCATTGGTTATCCAGAAAAATCATAAGGGTAATAAATACACATGAAAAGGTTCAATGTGTATGTTTCTATAGCTAACTCAAATGCTTTTCTCACTGCTAAAAATGTTGATCTCAATGGCAAGCACATCATCTTTTTGTTAGAATCGAAAATAATTAGGTGTCATGTATAAGCTAGCATAACAAACTTCAAAAGACCGTGAATAAGAAGACAAACAAGAAATATACCAAAAGACACAAAAATTTAACATGGTTCCGTCGATCGACTTAGATCCACAAAGGAGATGAGCAATTCACTATATAAACATGCGAGAACAAAATATAGAAAAAAACAACATCATCTAATTCACTCGGATTACAAAGAGGTTCACACAAGTGATATGTCCCACAAATTCTTCCCCTAGACAAACTTTCAAAGCCCCTAGGACTATCTTATGAATGTTACTATGTTAGAAATAACGCGTTTCTATTTATAGAGTACTAAACATTTTCCTACAAGAAAAGGACTAGCCAAATATGAAGACTTTATGTTTTCTTTTTAGGAAAAGAAAATTTATTTATGGTAAGAAATTCAAGACAAATACCCAATACTTTTCTCAGATATTTCAACTTTTTGCTATTTCGAGATTGTTTTTAAACTTTCTTTTCACAATTTTTGAATAGTTCGAATGATCACAAATGTCAGTCGAATGGAGATTGCTCGAATACTATTATTTCAGCCGGGTATATGTTGTTAATTCTGATACTCAAATTACTACTAAAAGGAAAATGTTATTAAAATAAGAGACTTCTTTTTTAAAAAAATTTAGTTAGATAATTATTGTTTGAAATTGAAACATGTTCATTGTCCACATACCTTTTTAGAGTTCTCGTACAAATATTATGGAGATTCCATATTATATATATATATATATATATATATATATATATATATNNNNAATATATTTTATTTTATTTTTAAAAATAAAAAATAAAAAAAATTAAAGGATGGACCAAGATCCATTTTATTAGAATAAAGAGCTGTACAAAATAAGCTTGAGGTGAAAATTTCAAGCCCAATAAGGAAACAATAACAAAGAAAAAACAGGAACAAAAATATATATACTCAATTTGACTCACTTTAATTTTGTCTTTATTTTATGTGCCTGCTTTATTAATTTAACAACGGAGATTATATAAGTTCTTTTATGTTAAATGAAAAAATGAAAATAATTCTAGTTTATTGTTTAGGACCACAAAATACCAGATTTTCATATTTGACCAATACTCAATAGTGTGTCAAAATTTGTTAGATTTTGCATAGTATATATAGTAGAAAAAAGTATCACTATTTTATTACTTGAACACTAAACTGTAGGTTTTAGGATAACGCAATATGGGGGAAAAAAAGTATCACTATTAAAAGGCAGGTTTAATGTAGCTCCATTATTATTTTGAAAATATAAGTAGACATTCAAATTGTTTATGATAGTAGGGGTGCATCAAGTTCGGTTTATTGATTTTCGATTTTTAAATACATAAAATCAATAAGATATTCTTTATCAATTTTTGATTTATCGATTTTTGGTCATTAATGATTCGGTTTTTAGTTTACTCAATAAGAAAATGCACATAAAAAAAGGAAAAACTATATTATGACTTCTCACTTCTTTAACAATTTGACGCAGTATAGTGAAACGAACAAACAATTATAAATGCATTGATATAGTGAAATAAAAAGTATAATGAGATATGGTACGAAAGCTACAATTACATGTTACAATTAAAACATACTATTAAAATTTTGATGTGAAGTAAAAATACTCTAAACTGTGAAGTGTGTACATCGTAGTGTAAAGTACTGATTGGTGTCTAGTTATGTTTATTATTAATATTTAATATATTATGAAGGGTAAAGTAGTAAATTACTATTATCTTGATGAGTTATCGATTTATTCAATAACCCAATACTAAAACCAACAACTAAATAACCCAATAATTTTTTTATAAAACCAATAAAAATCCATTAATCAAATAATTTTTTTTTCTCGATTTGATTTTCACAGAACTCTTTTTTATACACATGCTTCTAAGTTCTAACCCATTTTAGATACTATTTTTTTTTGTTAATATATACATGCACATTCGTAGTACAGAACACTTGGAGAGAAAGGAAGAACAAGTATGGGTAAAGGGAAACAGAGAATCGAAATAAAGAAAATCACAAAAGAATCTGCAAGAATGGTGGCATTTTCGAAGAGACGCAAAGGACTTTTCAAGAAAGCTGTGCAACTTGAATCCAAGACTGGTGCTAAAGTTGCCATTCTTGTTTTCTCTTCCTCAGGAAAACCCTACACTTGTGGGGACGTTGAAACGCTTTGTGAGTCGAATAGTAGTTTGGATTCATTCAATCTTGAAACGCATTCTGAGTCGAATGGTATTTGGGATTCATTCAATCTTCAAACGCATTGTGAGTCGAATGGTATTTTGGATTCATTCAATCTTGAAACGCATTGTGAGTCGAATGGTATTTGGGATTCATTCAATCTTGAAAGGCCTTGTTCATCTTCTGGGCAGAATGGTATGTGGGATTCATTCAATCTTGAAAGGCCTTGTTCATCCTCTGGGCAGAATGGTCTGTGGGACTCATTCAATCTTGAAAGGCCTTGTTCATCCTCTGGGAAGAATGGTATGTGGGACTCATTCAATCTTGAAAGGCCTTGTTCATCCTCTGGGCAGAATGGTATGTGGGATTCATTCAATCTTGAAAGGCCTTGTTCATCCTCTGGGCATAATGGTATGTGCGATTCATACAATCTTGAAAGGCATTGTTCATCCTCCGAAATCCCATCTGGGTCGAATGGTATTTGGGATTCATTCAATATTGAAAAGCATTGTTCATCCTCTGAGTCGAGTGGTATGTGTGATTCATTCAATGTTGAAGCATGTCATAACGTGAATGAACTCTTGCTGTTGAAGGCACACTTGGAAAGGACCAGAGAAAAGCTGCTGGAGTCTCAGTTTCTTGACTCTCTCTGGTCATGATCAAAAAATTTTATTTTTTCTTTAATTACTTCCATGGCTGTGAATTATTAGTTAGACTTTTTGTGAGAAATTTTTATAAAATATATTCAGTTGGTGCAGATTTTACTTCTATTGTCGTGCAGCAAGAATTAAGGTAATTCCCTTTTAAGTCTTGCTAACATCCCTTTTTAAGTAAAAAAAAAAAGAAGCAAAACAGGCAAAGCATTCATCTGAGATTGATTTAGCATGTAGAATTATTTGAAGTAGAATGATATAATTACACTGCACTCATTTGTATGGTTGTTCTCTCTACATCATATGGGATCAGACTGCTTCCTCCTTCTGTACAGGGTGAAAGTCACTAACTTGAAACTATGTTTTTGCTACACTTATTCTGTACCTGTAATATACCACTACAGGGGGATCCATCCCTGCCATTTTTAACAATAGAAGTCAAAGCAATGAGTTAGTACCGTTATGTTTGGAAAAAAACAAATAAAGATTGCGCCCTTGTTCATCAAAGAGTTTTGAAGGGAGGTTACCAAAAAGGTAGTGGAAGTTTTGACACTCAATATAGGAAGGTGTGCATTACATGATAAACATGTTTGTTTTGCAATGTGGACTGTCAAAAGTTCCATTTGCCTTATAATAATTCTTCTTTTTTTTAGTAGAAGTTGAATAGACAAACCTTAATCATTCCTGTCTCTGTACCACATATAATTATGTCATTTGCCGTTAGAAGACTTGTTATCTTGCTTCCTGCTGATAATCTTCCAACTTTGTGCTGTGTTCCTCTCAGCCAAATCTGGTTGCATCATGTATTCGTCGGTTAGTATGCAGCAGGTTGCTTAGAGATGAAGCGTTACTTAACATGATAAATTTTGTGTAAGTGAGTTGAGTAATGAGCATTTATTTAGTACTCATTATTGAATCATTTACTGCCCCAAGGTAATTTTTATCAAGTAGATAGAGCTTCATTTTTTCCGTTGGGAACGTGGTTTTCCAGAATTATCAAACTTAAATCTTAGTTTCTATGTAAGATATGCCAGTACCTGGATGTTGCTCATCGACGCACTGAAAATTAAATATATGAAGTCCTCCACTACTTCCATTGCCAACACATTGCCTCCCTTTTCTGGCGACATTGATATTTGTGGTTTCTTGTTTTTTCTCCAGTCCTGCATCAGTGGGGGTGTCAATGAAAAGGTACTTGCTCCACATCAACAAGTTGGATTTGTTACCTTTATATGTGAAGCTTCAATTGTTGAACTTGCACTGTATAACCAGTCCTTATATACAACTAATGAGTTCACAGCCTTGTTTTTCATACTCCAACTCTTTGATGGTGCTTTGATCTCTTGCTGCCTGCTGTTTGGAATAGCTAACTCCTGTATTTAGTAATTAATTATATATCTGTAACTCAATTGCTGAATGAGTTGTATTACACGACTTTGAAACAAGATCTTTGATCTGACCTGTATGCTTGAGTCTGTGCAGCCTATATACAGCTTTCCATTTATCAATGTTCCACACCTTATGGATTTATTCTTGAAATATTTACTGGCCTTCCGTGATCCATCAAACACCTATAATAGAACACGTCTTGGTAATGTAATGTAGCATCTTAAAAATTGTTTCTAAACTTGACTTAGGCTCTTTTGTCTGAATGTGATGATCCTTTATATCTACCTTCATTTTGTGGCTCTGGGTAACTGCAAAAATTAGTTCTCCATGTGTGTTGATATTTTGAATTGGATCTTTCGTCAGTATAGTCTCTGTACATTCAAGCTTTCTTTCAAACATTTGCCAGATCTGTGGAAAAAGAAAAACTCATCCAATAAATGCATTTTTAGCATGGACTTCAATCACATTTAACATAAAATTTGATTGGTTACTGGTTACCTTTATTGTTTTGTCAGCAGAACCACTCAACAGGCAATTCCCTGATTCAGAAATTGAAAAGCATGTCACAGCCTTTTTATGCTCCCTCACGTCCCTAACAAGTGTTGCTTCTTGTCCTTTGATGTCCCATGCCTATGATGTAAAACCATCAGATATGTTACAGTACAAATCTAACACAAATGAGCACTCTACAGACATATCTAGGCACAACTCATCATCCCAGAATATGACTTAACAAGAGGTCATTATATATCCTCTTTGTTAATGTGAACCTTAAACTTAGAGGCAAGAAGTATGAAGCACATAAAAGTAGCTAACCTTGATTGAACCATCTGTATGTCCACTGTAAAGCTCTCCATTATAGTAGGTGAGCGATGTTACTGCTCCACTATGGCTACTACTCATTTCGAGAATCTGTGTGTGAACACAGGATATTCTCTGCTTACCATTGTGAAGAAAAACTGAGTTAGAAATGAAGAATTGTATCATGATATATACTACTCCCTATGTCCCAAATTATGTAACACACTTTCCTTTTTGGATTGTCCCAGAAAAATGTCACATTTCTATATTTAGAAACAAATAACTTAAAAATTCTCACTTTACCCTTACTGAAATGATTTACAACCACATGAATGTCCAAGACTCGTTTTAGACCACAAGCTTCAAAAGTCTTCATTTCTATCTTAAACTTCGTGCCCAGTCAAATAGTGTCACATAAAATGGAAATGAGGGAGTAATTATTTCTCATGCATGCATCATGACAACACGACACCTCCATTTCTGGTGTTGACTCAGTGATCTACCAAACATATTTGTTAATGCCTCTCTGCCTTTTGAAGTTTTCTGTAATCCTTGTTCTACATTTTAGTGTTAAAGGACAAATTTCGGTTCCTATGCAGGAAAAGGCCCTAGTAGTCTCTTTGACACTATGGAATTTATTCCAACTTGTTAACTGATATAGTTGCCAACCTTGTTACAGTTCTTCCAAGGATGTGGCTAATTGATAAGAAGTTATAGTTTACTTGTTTGTGATGCAAGTTCTATACATTCACTTGTATTAGATGCGATGATCAGGTACAGATGACTGGTACAAATGATTGCATTATGGTGCTGTTGACATCACATACAGGCTACAGCCACAATATATAAGAAAGAAAACTGATGTCTCCTTACCCATTTGTTTGGCTGGATATAGTCAGCAACCTTAAGTAATTCTTCTGCCATCCAACTCATGTTGGAAAGGCGTCTTAGTGACTCTCTAACTCCTTCTGAAAAGTTGACTAGCTTTTTCATCCCTGTAAGAGTTTCCCATTTCAGGCACATATTTGAAGTGAAAGCAAGTCAACTTATGCATTTGGTGATTAGTGCATATTTAGATATTTACCTCTTCCGGAAGTATAATAATAGATACAAAGACATCCTAATAGCCTTTCTTCAAGCTCCAGTCCTGGATGAACAAATTGCTCAATTCTACTAAGTAAAATCTCACAGGCTGCATATCTCAAATCATCAGGGGCTTTCGTGATTTCAGACCCCAGCCATGCAGTTGCAGCAAGATAATCTCGGGAGGTACTTCTGGATTCGCTCTTAAGTCCTTTCTCTAAAGCATGGAATAGAGGACTTCCAAACTTTAAGAAGCGTCTCGCTACTTTGCTACACCATGTCTCTATGCCAATGTCCTGTTAGTTCATGGAGTCTTTAGAACAAGTAAACAACTCATGGATGCAGTAATTCCACAAGTGGGGTCTGGGGAGGGTAGAGTGTACGCAGATTTTACCCTTACCCCTACCAAGGGAGGTAGAGAGGTTGTTTCTAGCAGACCCTTGGCTCAAGGATTTGTTAAAAAAAATACATGGTAGCCAAGTTCAGTGTGGACCTTAGTGCCTCTAAGCAAATATAAACAGTATAAACTTCTTCATGAAGAAGAATAAATAAAGATTAAAATTATTATTTTCGCATGGTAATGAATGGTAGCTCTGGGTGCATAAATGCATAACCAGACAAAACAATTGAAATGGAGAGAATACTGGGTAATACTAGAGGGCACCAGGCTAAATTGGATCTTGAAAGAAAAAATTACCTGTAGACATTTATCAGAAAAGTCAACGTTCTTTATCATGTTCTTGTGTGGCAATGAAGTCAAACCAGCCTTTTTAAGCAACCATGGTATTGTGTAGGGTTCTCCTGACCAAGAGAAGGTTCCACCAAGGTTGGATAGGATGAACGCTGATAGAGCCTGTGTTGCAGAATTCTCTTCACACGACACTGACTCGAGTAGAGCTTCCATTGCCTCTTCAGAATATACAAATTTACCTGATGTTTCTTCCTGAAAATTTGACATCATCAAAGGTTCATGGTGACACCTTATGGTTTGTAAGTAAATGTAAAAGATATATGGATTGGTATAACTTAGTTATATAGGGATGCAACCAGCTATAGGTAAATTGTGACTTTATGGTTGTAGAAAGAATAAAAGAAAATGAACATTTCCAGGTTTTCTGCTGTGTAGTGTTTCGTGGTAACTTTCTTAAGCTATAAAATGTAATTTGTTTTTTTGTTTTTTTTTCTTGTGTATTTCGGTGTCCAATATCATGAAATCGTGATATCCCTATATGTTGGGAGATCCTAAGCTCAACATACGCTATTCTATTGCAGGTGTTTAGTTACGTACACCTGCTCGTTCTTTTATCCTCTCACACATTTTTTTCCAGATGCTTTGAAAGACAACACTTCAATATGCTTACCAGCATGTCTAACTGAAGCAACAAATTTGCTGCCAAAATTTTGTACTCTGGTTGTGACTTTTGGATGAGAAGCAATAATGCACTCATATTGTTGTTGCTTCCGTCTTGTTGTATTTTCTGCAGCACCTCAATGGCTGATGACCTGATGCGAAAGAGATTGAATATGTCCTGAAATCTTCTTGATCATATCTTTAAGGTATAAAGTAAGCAGTAACTTACTTCTGAGAAGTATGCTGTATAAGGAAGAAGATATTGTTTATGGTCACTTTGTTTAATTAGGGTACATTTTTAGATGAGATAATAATTCGATTCGTTGGATTCTTTCATAAGCTAATAAATTATGGTGAATTAAAACCTCGGTAAAGGTGTCACTGATTTGATTCTAAGAACAAAAGCTTAGCTTACATATCACGTCGCCATTATCCCCACTCCCATGCTGATGATTACCTTTCAGTTTTCATTTTCTTTGAGAGTTCTTATCTTGATCAATCATCAATGTCATTATCTTCCCAGCAGAGAATAAAGAAAATGCTGAATAGGTAGATAGTTTCATACCTTGGAATTCTCAGCAGTTCATGAAAAAACTCCAATGCAATTGATGTTGCACGCTCATGGTTGCTTCTCAAAAGAGAGATAAATGGGGCCAGTGGAGCAGAATGGTTTATCTGTTTTCTGCATTGACCATCGAATTGCATACATCTGATTAGAACAGCTGCCAGAGCAATAATCTCTTCCAGGTTGTTGTTTCTTGAGACATCCAAGAGCCCTGAGAGTACTTCCGGTGAGCTGATCACAGCTAATTGTGTTTCACTCGATGTATAGTCAAATGCCGTGACTAGTGCTTCCATAATCATCAATGACGCTGCTGGAGGTGTTATCCGCAGTGTTCTTAGGCTACATTTGTAATTGTTTGAAGCACACACCACATCCACAAGACATGGTAAAAGTTCTAATGTCTTGATTTCTGCAGGAGATGGATTTATTAAGTAAATTAGTATAGCCGCTTCATGAACATTTTTCTTAAGAGCAGTTGCCAAATGATTCAATTGTAACCCTTTCCTCTTAACGTCATCAACAAGTGATCTGTTCCTTGAAATAATAATTGATAGGACTGATACTGATTCTCGTATCACATGTTCTTCTCTGGATGTTGATATAGCCCTCAAAAGTTGATCAATAATTATGTCTTTTAGCAAAGAATACTTGAGTCCTGTTTTGTTGTTCAGTAGTTCATATATTGTTGTAAGGTCAACTGTGTAGTCTTTAGAATCCCCAAACTCTTCTGAGAAACACAACTTTGAAATTATTTTCTCAAGTAGTGCTGCTTGTTCTGCTTGAGAATTTTCTTCAGCATATTCAGATATTTCTTTTAAGGTCTTCTTGCACCTGTTCTTTTGCCGTGAAGAAATCCTTGGGTGCTGTGTTTTGCAGAGCTGATAATCACGTAAAGTCATGGACATCGGATATCCATCAGATCTACTATCAATCATCTGTAAGCCCTGTTGCATTGTTGCTGCTTCATTGTTACCACTCAAATGTATGTGTGTTTTGAGGCCTCTGATTCCTTCTGCTGACAAATCAGTATGACTAAACGAACTGGAGAATCTTCTGGAGAGCGAGTTAGTGATTTCTACTCTGCTTCCTTCGTTGTGTCTTAGTCCTGAAACTTGCGATTTACAAACCAAGCTTTCCAAAAACAGTGAGGAACGAGAAGATTTTTGGTTCCTGTATTCATTGAGTTAGTTGAGTTAATGTGAATATCAGACCTACTCAGGTATCAGGCTAAATCTAAAAACAGGTGAGTGGGGACTGAACTGATAAAAAGCCTCTGTTTGCTGATTTTCTAGGCTCCATTTTGAAGTGATTTCCATGTCTTCTGCATATTCCTGAATCAAAAGATGATGAGATTGTGTGCATGCTTGTGTGAGTGTTTAGTTTTCAAAGGGCTATTCAATTCAACTCATCTTTTTCGTGGCTGTCTTTATCAAGATATTACCTCATGAAAAATTTCACTTGCAGAACTGCTGCCGCTGAAATCAAATGTCTCTGACTCTGAATCAAGCAATATATCTTTGAGGCATTTGGTGGTTGAGTTCTTGGGTGTTTCTGCTACGCCACTCCTTAGTTCAGTAATAGCTACCTGTTTTTCCTTTGTGCACTCGTTGGATGTGATAATTGTCTTCTCTTCCTCATTCTTAGCATCATTTTGGGCATTAAAAGGATGCACCTTCTCAAACTGCATTCATGTTCTATTAATTTGAAAGTCATACAAACTGAAACAATTATCAGGAGAATTAGGACCTTAGACTGACTAAACATAGGGAAAGGTGAGAAAACACTGATGCAAGTTTTGAATTTGAGACCCCTGTACATTTTGTTGTTTACCCTTATCTTGACCATTACTACAGTGTCTGTAGAGATTCTGTTCTATTTTCATTTTTGTGACCTTCATATGGCCTGCTCTACATGACATAACCACATCAAGTAATGTGTCTAAGGCAGAACTTTTGGTATCGTGCTCAGACTTATCCAAGAGGATCAGTTATACTTACATTTGAAGAGCTGCACTGCTTGTTTTCATGCTTACATGAATCTGAAGATTTACTCCTGTTAAACAGACATAATTTGGATGAGAATGAGCTTTTACTGAAATGTTCCAATCCAGTGCTTCTAAAATGTCAGTTTTAAAGGTTGGACTCATAAATTGCTAAAAACTAATCATACTTGGTCATAATCATCCAATCCATTCCAATAGGTCTTTTATTGTCTTCACCAGATATTACTCACTTCCACTGAAATTTTCTCAAGTATTAAAGCTTCGCCAAGGTGTGTTCTTATCAGAAATGTTTATTACTGAAATTGCTAAATGTAGTGTGCACTTTAAATTCTGCCTTATATCGACTGCTTATCTGTAACATAGTCTAGGAAACTTACATTATCTGTTGTAATTCATGTTGAGTTGAAGCGATGCTGCTGGACTCACCGTTCCTCAGAGAGGCGTCTTCTCCAGAGGACATAATTTGATAATACATAAGCCAAGCTTTATATCTCCTGGCCATCTTTACCATCATAGCATAGACCTCATTCTCATCTTTGGAATGTGGTTCCTGCTCAAAGCATAAGACAGATAACCGTCTGCAGAGTTCGGTAGCAATTTCAGTGTGAAGAAGCCTAGGAGAAACAGCAAGAGCTTGAAGAAAATGCATAGCAACCTGCCACTCATCCCCTTGGAGCTTTCTAACAACAGAGAGGTAAAAGTAAGAGTAGCCTGTCAAATAACTGTTTGGAATTCCTGCTGTTTCTCCGTGTTCATCAAGTGATGCTGGCACTTGAAGCATATTCTCTGAATTCTGCAGCCTTGAGGTTCTCTCTTGACTCCATTTTGCTTGAAGTGCTGCTTCTATACTCTCTATCCCCCAATAAAGATTAGACAATATCGACTGCTCCGAAAACTCGAGATACCCTCTATTACTACAAACATCAAGCTTGGAACTGCATTTCAATTTCAAGGATTTCCAAGATTTTGTATCTGCTAGCAATGCAGTTATGTGCTGATTTATAACAACAACGACTTGGCGTACCGACTCGAGGTCTAGTTTATCATCATCATATGAAAATACTGGAGGAGTGGAAGAAGATAGAGAAGCCATTGAATTATGTGACATTTTGGCCTCATGAAGAAGAAGAAGAAATACTGTTTACAGATAAGTGTAGTAGAGTGGCTTTTTCTGTATTCTTTGCTCGTGATTGTTGCCAAATTCTGTGTCTTTTAGGGGACCCTATGCTACAGACAAAGATATGGCCGTTGCCCCCATTAATGGAGGGAAAATTTTACATTACAGAAATAAAGGACAAATGTTTGAGGTTGTTATTGTCTTTACTGAGTAATAATGAACAAGGTAACTTGAATTGAGTGGATTGATTCATATAGTTAAATGCCAACTAAATTTGGTGTCGGTGTCTAGGAGTTTTTCGGTATAACCATCTACTATTTGATTTGATTAATCAGATTCGTTTTAGATCAGGTCTATTAAGAGAGGGGTTTTTCCCTTTTCGAGATCAGAACTCAGAGAAATTTTATTCATCGCACCACAGTCCGTCCTGTGTGGTAATTAATTGAACAGATTGCAAGATTCCCTTTTGATGAAGTAATTGGACAGTGCTAAGCGTGATTATTGTTTAATTCTACATTTAGGAGTGCTTTATTCTGTTATTGTCTCTTTCAATTCTAAGTGATAATATAAACGTTTTGTTTTATTGTTTGCCTTTTATCATGGTGCACCTGTAGAAGACGGTGGAGTTCTTTAACTTTAATATGTGGAAAATTATTGGTGGAAAAAGGTGTTGATATGGTCATTTAATTATTTTAAAGCTTCTCTTTTTTTGTTATATAGTCATTTAATTAATAAAATATTAACCCTTTTTGTTATTTTGGGTACTTATTTATCTTCTTTACTGCTTCTGTGGCGTGGCATTCTGTCTAGTGTGAACTTTGTCGCCTTCTAAATATTTGCGCTGTTAGACGCTTACGTGTCCATTTCCTCTTCCTTTTTTTTTCTTGCCTAAATTCAATACGAATTATTAATTTTATTTTGTAAATTATTGATAACTTTAAAAATATTATTTTATTTAATTAATTGAGTTTAAGTAGGTTTCGATCATGTAGCAGGAGTGAAATACTCCAATCTTTTAATTAAGGAAAAGGAAAACGAAAGAGTGAATTATATGGACATGGAGAATGAACAAAAATGGTGAAAATTTAGATAATTAACTAATTGAGATATTCCTTCTGTCACATAGTAATAGTCCATATTATTGTCCTTGTAATTACAATAATTACTTTTACAGTAATTTGGTTTGTAAAGTTCCAAATTCTTTTGATAAATCAATAAAAAATTCATTTTTATTTATAATTTATTAAAAAACATGTAAAAAAGAAAGTGAATTATTAATAGGGCATCCTTATTAATATGAGACAGAGTAGTGATATTTTTCGTATGTGTCGATTTCCACACGCATCAATCAAAAAAGAGAAAAACGAAGAAGATGCTTTTCTGAGAATGCATTACATTAAAACAAAAACGTATAATAAAAACCAAAAAATAAGTCATTTTTTCTGCAATAATTTGTTTACAAGTTACACCTTTAACTTCTCTTTAATACTTTATCTATATCAATTAATATTATACTGTGCACAAAGTATGTAAGATTTCCAAGGTTATATGTGAAATTTAACTGAAAACAAGCTCTTCATAACTCTCTCAATTAAGGAATAAATTTTTTTTATTATGTCCATCCAACAAATTAAAGTAGAAGTGGAAGAAGAAAGTGCTTTAGTGAGATAGTGATATTCTTTGTGAATTGTGGACTCTTCTCATGCGCAAATTATGACATTATAACATATGCTTTACAAAATGTTTCCTAAAAGCAAAAGTATGAAAACAAAGAGGAAAAAGATAATTGTAAATTTTTGACTGGGAAACTAAAACTTCATAGCCAAGAAAATAAAAACTTTGACATCTTTCTCATCAACAACTGCCAAAAAAAGTTGTGCCCCAATTGTTATTCCCAATATTAGGATGTAAAAAGGTGTCATATATATATGTGGTCACATAATAATGATAATAATTTCACCTTGGTGTAATGTAGTGGATGTGATTATTTATTTTTTAATTAGAAATTTGAAGTTTGAGTCTTGAATATATTAAAATCTTTGATATGAAGTGTTTTTTTTTCCGAATAAAGCCTTATGTTATGTGATTAATTCAAAATAGTCCAGCATAATACCCTATGTCCCATTTTATGTGAGGTAGTTTGACTTGGTATGAAATTTAAGAAAGAAAGAAAAACTTTTAAAACTTGTGGTCCAAAATGAATGATAGAAATTTGTGTGACTGTAAATCATTTCATTGAGGGTAAAAAAGATATTTTATAGTTAAATTGTTACTTAATATAAAAATATGTCATTCTTTTTTAAACTGACTAATAAGTAAAATAAATCACATAAATTAGAATAGCGAGAGTAATAAGGATAAAAATAATATTAATGAAAGAAGAGCCACATGAAAATTACTCTGGATTTTAGCATCTTTGACTCCTCAGAAATCATATACTATTAAAAATATTTCACGTGACCTTGTTGGAACCTTCTCACCTATCATATATATCTACTGTCCTACTTCCTCAATTCCTTGACTCTCTCAGAAAGAGAAAAACAAAACATTATTTTTTGGCTTAAGTCATCTACAACTCCTCAAAGTTGTCCGCATAATTCANCTCAGAAAGAGAAAAACAAAACATTATTTTCTTATCTAAAATTTAAAAGCTCCCCAAGAAAATACTACAATAATATCTATTCATTTTTTTACGATAAAAAAGAAAATGTTGTATTAAATCTTTGGCTTACATGTTTTCAGTATTTCGATTCAGATTTGTGTACTGCTTTAAAGGAAGAAAATCAAGATTTTCAATTCTGTAATTGCAACAGGACTAGTTTTTCTAAACATATTATAGACAGGGAATCCTTATAAACTATTAAATTTTAGGTATCAGATAAATAACTATGAACATGATTCATAATATAGAATTACTAATATTCTATATATTTAACGAACAAATTTATACATCAAATCAAAGTGACCATATTGTTATAGTGGGTAACTTCTTATGATTCAGCTACTTTAATATGATTAAAAAAAATTAGTATTCCATTAGAATAGATAAATTCGATGATTTTATATTTAGATCGACCCACCTAATATGTTCTCTTTTAAGTATTGAAATCTTATTCTAAGAAATCCTTAATATCATTGTAAACGCATCACCACCCAAAATATTTAGAAAAAATATGTATATTTACTAAGGTAAATATGTATATTTACTATACATAGCTATAATTAAAAAATTACATTATATAATTATATTTAGAATATATAGCAAATCTCTTCTCTCTCAAAGTCTCGCTTGCCTCTTTTCTCTCTTCTTTCTCTTACTCGCCTTTCTCCCACTCTCGCTCGCCACTCTCGCTCGCCTCTCTCGCTGATCACCTCTCTCCTCCTTCACTCCCTTCTCTCCCTTTCTTGTCCCCTCCCTCTCTATCTCTCGCCATAATTCATGAGATCCAATAATTAAGCAACAAAGGACTTTGGTGTTTAAACGTGTTATTACTTATAGATAATTAGGTGAGAGATGGAGGAAACTTCTACTCCTTTTTTGCTTTCATACTCTGATTCTTATGCGTAAACGAGGGAGAGATATAATATTGTATCAATTGTATTCTGAAAAAGTATATAAGACATGATAGATGTATAATAAAGACAAAATATAATTGAATACATTGATACAAATCTCTACGAGTTGCAGATACACTTAAATACATTGACGCTGAATGAAAACACGAGGAACAAATACACTAGATATAATTGTGTTCCTTGATACAATTGTATTCGTTAATATACTTGATACAAAGTGAATGCACAAGGAACAAATGCAATTACAAATACACTTATTCAGAATGAATACACAAAGAATAGATACACTTGCTACAATTGTATTCATTGATACAATTTGATGCAATAAATACAACATGTATTCATCATCTCTCTCGACTCTCTCTTTTCTCTTATAAATCTCGTTTGTATCTCTCCTCCATTGACATGTAATTATAAATCGTAATTAAACAAATTATAGATATAGATCTTTAATTAAGCCTACATTATATTCATTTTTGAAAGTTCCTCAAATATTTATGTTCTTATTTTTGGATTGGTTCCTTAGGGGTATGATTAATTCATGAAACATGGTTTGTCTAACCCATTTAATCTAAGTTGGACGTGTCAATCTTAGCTTTAACTCATTTTGACCTATCTAATATCACGATTGATAGCCCAAATTAACTCATGAATTTTTTGTCAAGATTCTTTTAAATCGATATTTTTTATTGTGTCATATAATAAAGAAGGGTTTATGAAGTAGTTAAATAAATTATAAACAAACAAATTAAATTTTGTAAGAATTGAAT
Source organism: Solanum stenotomum (assembly GCF_019186545.1). Classification (NCBI taxonomy): domain Eukaryota; kingdom Viridiplantae; phylum Streptophyta; class Magnoliopsida; order Solanales; family Solanaceae; genus Solanum; species Solanum stenotomum. The sequence goes on along the minus strand of NC_064282.1, from coordinate 55,044,771 downwards.
AGGTTGAATTATGACAAGTTTTTAAATTTATTTTAACCCAAATAATTTTTGAACAAATCAATTTATTAGCATAATTTATTTTAACCTGTCTAAATTTAATCGTTTATTTGACACCACTGATTCTAACTAGTAGAGAAACTTATATATAGTTTTTCTTTGTAGAAGTACTAATAAATCCTTGTGGGGCATAAGATCAAAATGTTTTGTGTGAGAATGGCAAAGAATGCATTATGTGAATTTGTTTGATAGGAAAATTCCATTTATGATAGACAAGCCAAGGTGTCATGAAAAAGACTTAACTTCTGTTGCATTGGTTAGTCCCTTTTTATCCCCTTCTAACAATAATAAAATAATATAAATATAATACCCCCAACAAAAGAAAAAAGTTATTTTTTCTACTAAACTCTCCTCCTTTCCTTCTCATCATAGTAAAAGTAATGGTAATAATTAACGATAAATTATCAATCAATAATTCTCTTGTTGATTCATTAATGGCATAATTTGGTACACTATAATTACCCTTTTAATCCTTTAGATTTGTTGAGACATCAACTCGGCCAAGAATTTTGGATATTAGAAAAGGATTGAGATATTAATATGTGTTTATATGGTCCAGATAATAATAGTTAATTCACATCCAATATTCCTAAGAAAATGACATTCTGATTGACACTTATCTTCTTTTGCAGTACATCATTCACATAATATATATATATATATATATATATATATATCCCGTTTAATTTAATTAATTGAAAGTAACTCATAAGTCATAAGTGTTTGAGTAACATTTTTGAATATGAATAAATTTTTACATATAATTAATTATGTATTTAATAAAAGTGCTTAAACCTGTAATTTACCATTGATATGTATATTTGGTAAAAAAGAGTAGTGATAAAATATGCAGATGTTATCATGGAAAAGGATGAATGACAAAATAGAATTGGGAAGGAAGCTTTTCTTTAAGGCTCGTATTTTAGAGGTTATAAAAGATATTAATGATAAAATAATCTTTTATCTTTGATTAAATCAAATATATTTATAGCTAAAAAGTTGTAAGTTGATTGTTACAAATTTATGTTTTAATTTTGTTGAACTTATAAACAAGATATGTTTCTAATATGTAGATAAATCTCTAAATCAAAAGGTGTCAAACTTATTAAATTATACCCTCATACTACTTATTTATTACACCAATAAAAACCAATATAATTGTTTTTGATCAATAATTTATATTATAAGAATGATAAACGAAAGGAGAGAAAAACAGCAAATTAACAGTCAATAAATCAAATCTGAGGAAGGTCCCAATACAGATGGGAATAGGGAAAGTACAGAAGTTTTTGTCAGTCACGGGAAAATATATTATTAGTCTATAATATTACTATTCGTCTGTCGTAATTTATATGATGAAGTTTGACTAAGTATGGAGTTTAAGAAAAAAAAATTTGAAAACTTGTGACCTAAAATAAATCATAGATATTTATATAGCTATAAATAATCTCATTAAAAATAAAATGAACATTTTAAAATCAAATTATTATTAAATATAAAGACGTGTTATTCTTTTTGAAATCTACTAAACAAGAAAGTGTGTGGGTGAGTGTAACATTGTTTTTCAGAGGCATGATTTTGATTTTCTGGACCTTTTTTAAAATTGTTTTTTATTTGGTTCAAACTCACATGTTTCTTTTGCAAATAAAACAAGATCTTCATGTGACACCCTAAGAGAAAAGGTGTATATAGACCGTCTCTAAGCTCAATTATAGAGCAAATATTGAAAATTCTTGACGGAATATAATTAGTTTAATATTTAAAAATTCATAACAGTATATCTATATATAATAAGCCATAATGCAACTATCATTGTAACTATCTTGTTAGATTTCAACCAAAAGCTAACAAGATTTTTAGTTAATTATAGCTATCTTGTTAGTTTTCAACCAAAAGCTAACAAGATTTTTAGTTACATATTTATTGTTTAGTTAAATAATAAATATGTCATTGTATGAGCGATTTATTATTCATTCCTTTTGAATTTGTTAATCTGATATATAGTTTACGAAAGTAAATTAGATTTTGAGAAAAAAACATTAAGTGATGCTTGAAGTTGTCCAAGATTTTCAAAAAGACACCTTAACTTTGTGTGCGTCCTATTACCCCACAAAATATTCAAAATCACAATAAATACACATTTTTTACACAATATTTCCTCTTTGGACAAAAATATCCTTCGAATGTGCAATTTCTTAAAGACAAAAAGTAGGACCCATTATTGATGTATTGAAGGATGCTTTGGTAATTTCCTATGATGAATTCGTTTTGTTTGTTTCTTTTAAATTTATTTTACTATACTAAATAATTGTATAAAATATTATGAATCACGATAATTAATTACTTAAATATTTAAAAGATATAAAAATATATAAAAGATCTGACTGACTCTTCAAATTTTACCGGTGACACATAAATTGGGACAAATGAAATAATATATATTATTTGAAAATTTTTTAGAAAGTACTATAAATTACAGTAATTAACAGCTAGAAATATTTCAAAGGCAAAAAAAATTGATTGAATCTCAAAATATTTTTAGTACTACATAAATTGAGAAAGAAGAAATGACCTCTATTATTTGAAAATGGCGTAAAAATATTACAAATAATACAATAAGAATTAACAATTTAAAATTTTAAAAGACTTTAATGCTTATACTTATTATATTTCCACTTTGGACAAAAATATCCTCCCAATATGCATATTTTTTTAAACAAAAAGTGGGACCCATTATTGATGTATTCAAGGATGCTTTGGTAATTTATCTATGATGAATTCGTTTTGTTTGTTGTTTATGTTTTTTAAAATAATTGTATAAAATATTATAAATCACAATAATTATTTACTTACATATTCAAAAGACATAAAAATATGTAAAAGATCTGATTAACTCTTCAAATTTTATCGGTGACACATAAATTGGACAAATGAAGTAATATATATTATTTGAAAATTACTTAGAAAGTACAATAATTTACAGTAATTAACAATAGAATATTTTAAAGACAAAAAAATTTGATTGAATCTCGAAATTTTATTAGTACCACATAAATTGAGAAAGAAGAAATAACCTTTATTATTTCAAAATTGTGTAAAAGATATTACAAATCATACAACAATAATTAGCAATTTAGAATGTTAAAAGACATAAATTTTTTTTACCATAGTTAACAATAATTAAAAATTTAAACTATTTTAAATTAATATTAAAGTTTGATTAACTCTTTAATTTTGTCTTTATCACATAAATTAAAACAAAAAATGATACATATTGGGCCCGTGCTAGCACGAGCTCCGATGTCTAGTATATATATATATATATATAAATTTGTTATTTGCAACAAAAATGGTAACGACTTTGAATGGGTTCTCAAGTAAAAGCCTTGGTAGTTGGCTAGCTTCTATTTTCCAATATAGAGGATTGCTTCGAAGACTATTTAAAATAAATATTTTTTTATTTATAATTTAGATCATAAATACTTTAAAATGCATAAAGAAACATTTCAAAGTGACCACTTTACTCGAAAAAGGAGGGGCAAAAAAGTTTGTTTGTTTTTTAAGGTAGATATATCCATATTTACAAGGTTTATCCATTGATAACAAGTCAGAAATGTCACAATTATATTATTTATGAAGGAAAACTACGTAGTATTCTTAGACTAGTCTGCATAAATTGGCCACTAAGCGTTTGGTAGGATGTACATATTAGAAAAACTAATATATGTATTAGTTATACACCTTATTTAGTATTATGTCATTTATAACTAATACATAGCAAATAATGGTATTAATAATTCATGAATAAGCATATAATTAAAGATATAAATATTTTTATTATTCCAAACCAAATAATTCATAATAAATAATTTCAGCATTACTAATATATCACATTCAATAATACATTCTACCAAACGATCCCAAAATGTGAAGCATCACCCTTTGAAGTCATAGTCATGGATGGTCCAAAGGTGCATCTTAGTGTCTTTTGAGATCATCAAATTTAAGCCAAAAGATTGGTTCAATACATGAACTTGAAAATATATCCGTTTAAGAATTAACAATTTACGGAATTACTCAAAATTTGAGTTCTATGTCACTAATTAATAATGCTGATAAAGTATTTTGTATCTTACACAGGTGCAAATTGCAAAGTTTATGCTACAAAATATCGGAGTAATAACGGTTTCAGGGTATTGCGGCAGTTTTAACCGCCGCTAAATGCTTATTAAAGCGCCATAATTATGTCTGTCACAAATTTTTGGAAAAACCTGTATAGAGTAGATAATTTTATGTTACGACGGTTTTCGACCGCCGCAATTTAAATGTGAACATGGCTCTAAATGGCAATTTTAAACCGTCATATTGTGTGTTTAATGCATCAACTGTTACTCCATTTTTACATTCTTATATTTTCATTCCAATTCTACTTCTGGCTAGTGCTCAAAGCTTATTTATTTGCTTTACAATAGTATTGACACAATCCATTCTCAAAAAACAATAGTATTGACACAAACATATAAGAAAGATTAGTGAAACAAATCAATCATCATATATATATAACATAAGCATTTCAAAATTACATAATAAGATTCTTAAAATATTAAGGAATACTAAGATTTAATATCCATTCGAAGTGAAATAACGATATCATATGTTAGAAGTAATACTCTGTGAGGACTCACATGATCTACGTTGGTAAGATCCATCTGATAATCTTCTTGACTCTTAAATGAGTGGTGTCACCTACTGTTGGTCTTTTTGAGCATTTTAATATTTATTTATTATTAAAATAGTCTCATAATTGTGCCCTAGGCTTAATTGCATTGCAGCCTTAGTGAATGTGCAGAGAACGTTGGAAATTATGGCATTTCTTTTGTTGTCCGTTAGTGGACTTTTCTTATGCCTAATTACTCACTTTGGTTACTCATTGTGCATGTGTTTTATTACTCATTATTTGGTGGTTACAAAACGTTCAACTTGAGGTTGCCATTAGTGGCAGAAGGTGGTCTACTATGACCACTAATTCTTTTCATTACTCCTCCATTATACCTTGTAACTTATGTAACTCCTAAGACCATTTATCTTCACTATTTACTACCCATTATCTTCCTATCAATTGGTAGGAAGACTTCCTCAACTATAAATAGTGATAGTCTTCATTTGGTTTGGTACACACTACACACAAGAAAAATATAGAGTGAAAGAGTTAGTCAAAAAGAGAGTTCTTATTAGTTGAAGGGAGGTGTTCTTTTTGTGGAGCTTTGGACTCAACTCTTGTCCAGAGTTGTTGAGTTATATTTTGTGATTAGGCTGTTGTATCCTGGAGGGGACAAGTCAAGAAGGACTACTGCTGGACCGGTGAAAACATTTGCTGCAGTGAACTTGAATCTCCTTAAAGAGAGAGAGATATCCGCGCCTCAGCCTGAAGAGATTTATCTCTTCATTTTTATTTTCAATTGTAATTTTGTATTTTTTATTATCTTGTAAGTTTTTTCACAAACAATTTTAAGGAGATTCACTATGGCTACAATTGACAAAAACGCGGATGTCAAGATGGGAGACCTTAACAAACCATTTCGGTTCAATGGTAACCATTTTAAGAGATGGAAGGGTAAAGTACTTTTCTATTTGAGTCTTCTCAATGTTTCTTATGTGTTAACTGAGAAGAATCCTAATAAAGTAGACATCACCTCTATGAATGATGATGAAACTATTTCGCATCTAGAGAAAGTGGAAAAGTACGATGGTGATTCCTATAAGTGTCGGTATTATATTCTTAATTGTCTATCTGATAATTTTTATGATTATTATGATAGAACTTACTCTAGTGCAAAGAAAATTTGGAAAGCGTTGCAGAGTAAGTATGATACCGAAGAGGCTGGAGCGAAAAAATATGCGGCTAGTAGATTTTTTCGTTTTCAAATGGTGGACAACAAATCAGTGGTAGACCAAGCTCAAGACTTTATAATGATTGTTGGAGAGCTAAGGTCCGAGGAGGTAAAAACTGGAGATAACCTTATTGTTTGTGGCATAGTAGATAAACTTCCACCTTCTTGGAAGGAATTTCAAAAAACTATGCGCCACAAACAAAAGGAAACCTCTCTTGAAACCTTGATAATGAAAATCCGCATGGAAGAAGAGGCAAGGGGCCAAGATGCACTTTTACAAACAGAAGAGAACAACATCACAACGAAGGTAAATTTAATTACTTCAAATAATGCTACTCCTGAATCTCACAAAAATACTTCTTTGAAGCCTAAGAAGAAAAAATTCAAGAAAAATAATGGTAGACCTCCCAAGAAAAATAATGGTGAAAATAACCAAGCACAAAACCAACAAGTTCAACACAAAGGACCGTTCTTTGTTTGTGGCAAGAGTGGGCATATTGCTCGATTTTGCAGATTCCNCTGTATAGAGTAGATAATTTTATGTTACGACGGTTTTCGACCGCCGCAATTTAAATGTGAACATGGCTCTAAATGGCAATTTTAAACCGTCATATTGTGTGTTTAATGCATCAACTGTTACTCCATTTTTACATTCTTATATTTTCATTCCAATTCTACTTCTGGCTAGTGCTCAAAGCTTATTTATTTGCTTTACAATAGTATTGACACAATCCATTCTCAAAAAACAATAGTATTGACACAAACATATAAGAAAGATTAGTGAAACAAATCAATCATCATATATATATAACATAAGCATTTCAAAATTACATAATAAGATTCTTAAAATATTAAGGAATACTAAGATTTAATATCCATTCAAAGTGAAATAACCATATCATATTCTAGAAGTAATACTCTATGAGGACTCACATGATCTACGTTGGTAAGATCCATTTGATAATCTTCTTGACTCTTAAATGAGTGGGCGTCACCTACAGTAAGTGTCGTGAAATTATTTTGAGAGATTCAATAACAGAGTTGCCAAAAATATCATGAAAATATAGCTATTTATTTTTGAAAAGCATGAAAAATATAACTATATAAAAAAGAACTTACTGAGACTTATTATACTTATCCTATATATAGATAAATAAGTTTTAATTTTTATTAACAAATATTATTTAATTATTATTTAAATTTACTTATCCTATAAATATATAAGTTTTAAAATATATAACAAAGTCCACTACTATTTTTTTAATTATTTTTTTATTATGTAGTTGAAACATTTAGAACAAATAATGGACCAAACAGTACATTAATAATAATACTTTGAACTTACATTCAAAATCTTTATAAAAACAACACAACAAGTGGAGACTACAAAGTTGTTTGAGGAATATGTATATTTTTATATATTTAAGTATTATATTCATATACATATACTCATATACATATAAAGTTTATAGTTATATACAAACACAAATAGTTTTTATTTAACTATAAAAACTTTATCTGTTAATGAATATATGCATATGAGTATATAATATAATACTTAAATATACAAAAATATACATATACCTCAAGCAATTTTGTATATAACTACCACAATATACAAATCGCTATATACAATTATGTTTTATAAGAATACATGATGTTCTTCGGATTTGTCCTAATCTGATGAACCAGACACAACCTCGTTTAGCCTTTTTTTTGTTTCCTCCTTCAACAATTTTAATGACGCTTGGTTTGACATTGTTGATAACTTATTGCAGTGCAATTGGATCAAAAAAAATTTAGATCTCAACTCTTCAATAGAATTTTCCTCTAGAATTTGTCTAGATTTTGCAATAGACCTTACACTAACTCCAAAATCTTATGCTAAATCGAGTGAAAATGAAGATCGATTATCAACAACTTAAACATGCAATGTCATACCTCTCGTAATCCTTTTAGATGGAGTTTCATCATCCATTTTGTTTTTTGAAAAACTGATAGTCTGATGAGTGATGAGAGACTTTTGAGAAAACATTATCTAAAAACTAACAAGCATAATACATATATAAAGGAAAAAATGAAAAAAAGAAGAAGAAGGTTGAGACACGATTTAGGCGGTTACCTGCAAAAGTGAAAACACGATTAAGAGGGAGAAAGTGAAATTTGAATTTCAAATTGGAAGTGTAAGAGTAATTTTAGGAGAAAATAGTGAATGGGGAGAGGAAAGATAAAATTGAGTTTGTTAAAATCATATACAAAGGCCGAGGAAAATTTTGTTGATTTGGTATACAAGGAGATCGCGGGGCTCATTATTAATGGCAAAAAAATTGAAACTGCAATCATGCATAATAAATAAATTAAACTATACCTTCGTTGATTTTACCTAGTAATGTTTGCCAACTCGCGTAATTTTCTCTTTTTAAAAAAGGTTTTTTTTGAACTAGTACATAAAAAGATAGTTACGTAAAAACAAACTGAACAATAGATTTAATAAAAATAAAATAAAAAATAAAATAATGTGCCTAATAAATTTTAACAGATGAAAATTGAGAAGGTGAAATAGCATTAAAAAGGAAATTATTGACGACGACGACAACAACAACAACAACAACAACAGTAATAAAAAAATAATAAAGCTCCGGGTCCAAAATTAATAAAGTTTTTCTTAGTCACTAAANTAACAATAACAACAATAACAATAATAATAATAATAATAATAATAATAATAATAATAATAATAATAATAATAATAATAATAAAAAATAAATAAATAAATAATAATAATAAAGCTCTGGGTCCAAAATTAATAAAAATTTTCTTAGTCACTAAACTAGGCTATTCATTTGTGTTAAAATGATTTATTTTAATATATATACTTATAGAAATAAAATTTAACTTTATATAAATAATGTAATTTTTCAGTGGAGAAGAGTGAGCCCTAACCTCCAGGTAGATCCGTTCATGTAATCAAGGAACTAAGTATCAATGATTGCATAAGGATCAATAACTTTTTGTATTTAGAATCTAGTAAACTTGGAGAAACTGAAACTGTTGGATGATAAAAGACTTGAAAAATGTGAAAATTCAGGTTCCAACTTTATAGGTATTTGCATATCAAGTTGCGTCTATGTATAGCGCCAAAGGACACATGAAACGCAGTTGCAATCTTGCACAACTAATATTTTTGATGAATGTAAAACACTATAAATTCTCAAATTGAAATTTGCCACCATGATCAATCAGGAGTTTGAATATCAATTGTCTAGTTTTTTTGCCCTTGAAATATTAGAATTAACAAGATGTTAAAGGGAGCCATACTACTATTCAAAGGGAGAGTATTACTATTCAACACCAAAATAAAATTATTCTAGGCATACATGAGTATAAAGTAGCATTTAACATTTTGGTACAATACACTTTATTGTTTATTCTAAAACATATATCTCGTAGGATCAATATTCTTGGTAAAAAGTGAATTTATCCTTGCTATTTTTGATAGTAGGCTAATTTTCATACTCATCAAATTTTTGATAGAAGTAATTGTTATCAAGGTTCACGTTCATGATGACCTTATTCAAATCATACAAAAAAACAATAACATTCAGTATTAAAATTAATATAGTGATAATGAAATACTTAATTATAATGAAATTGATGGAGACATTTACCGTAGTAAAGCTCCAACTGCCATTGAATTCATATCCTTTCGAGACTAGTCCATTAGTACATTCAAAGAGCATAAGCGGAGTATAAACTCCACCCACAACAAAACTCTTTCGTAACTGAAAATTATTGTTACAGTCTGGGTTCTTTCCTTTGCACTGAATGTGAGAAATAACTTAATTATGAGAAACTAAACGACATCTATACAATGAAAAAATATCAATACGAGTTTGTTTTACTTTTAGGATGTGGTTGATAATGTCACATCCATAGTCGAGCGTCTTAGACATATAAACACAATGTATTTTTTATCGTTCGTCACCATTTTTGTATTAACGCAAGTACAAAAGAAAAACAGGAAAGTAGAAGGTGATGAATATGCTTATTTTATAACAACTAATTGTTACCAAAAAATAAAAATAATTAATATAAGTACAAAACGTATATACACTGACTAATTTTTTAAAAAAATGGCATATCGTAGCCACCAACTCTTTCATTTTGAGTCATTTGTTCAATATGTTACATATTTGTTATTATCTTAAGTAGATATTTCATATTGGGTTAATTTGCTAACTGATTGAGAATAATGAAAACTATTTGAAATTTCAATTAATGATGAGATGAGATCAGGCAATGACACACTATTTATGATCAGAGTGTTCTGATTGAAGAACTAGAAACTGATTGATTTTGGTATAGAAAATTAAAAAGACTAATATACAAAATTTATCAATTTTGATTTGACCCCTTACTTGTTCATATGGGCTTAACTCGATGACAATTTACTATTGAATTTGAATTTTATATTTATTATGTGATTATTGACTTCTTGATAATTGATTGATTATGCAAGTGATCAGAATTCACTTTAAACCATGGATACTAATGTTAATGAGTCAAGATCACTCATTTAATTTTACTTATTGTTGTACATGTGCGTCTTTTTTATTTTATATATTTTTTTAAATAAGTTAGTGATCTTCTTGGGTTTCTTTTGAATCATTTACTTTCTCTTATCTTTTCAAACTAAGATAAGATCACTTACTAAACTCGCGAATCAAGTTATAAAATCTACTACGCTGAAATGCAAGTATATGGACGCAAATAAATAATTTCTAGGGCTTTCTGAAATTTTATGTAGCTTTGGCCACCATATCATCTATACACTTGACAATATGTTATTTTTGATGAAAATTATTGTTGATTCAAATTGATTAGATGTTGATTCATGAGTTGTAAATTTTTTTTATGTTTATCATTTTTTTGTGCTTAAAAATGTTTGCCAATTGAACGAATTCTATGTACCATCTCTTTAAGTATAAAGTAGAAAGTCTAAATTGCATTTTGTGTTAGAATATGTTACTTATAATTGTTTTATGTTATGTTATTAACTATGACGTACGTATATAAGGAGTTTGATCCGTGACTCATTTCTAGAGGCCCAATCCGCCCCCTTAGTCCTCTTAAGGACCCAATCAAACCCCTTATTCCTTCTTAGAGACCCAATCCGACCCCTTACTCCTTTTAGGAGCCCAATCAGACCCCTTATTCCTTATTAGAGATCCAATCTGAGAACTTCGATATTAGAAAAATGTAGCATTTTCAAAATGGGAATAGAAGCTTGAAAAACATAAAATTCTTAAAATAGCAGTAAAAACTTAAACACTATAGACTCAAAATTCTTAAAAGGGTAACAGAAACTTAAACACTGTAACGCCGAATCACTCGATGATGCGCCGAGCGGTGACTTATCTCGCTAAGTTTTACAGGACCTCCAGTCAATTTAGGGATTCAAACGGCGGACAAAATCAAGCTCGCCGACCTGTTAGGCGAGTCGCTGATTTAGCCATTGGCCCGCTAAGTTTTATAGACTCTCACCTAATGTTTTTTGTGAGTCCAACGGCGGTCCAAGTCGAGCTCGCCGATCTCTTCAGTGAATCGTCGACTGGACTCTTTGGCTCGCCAAACTTCACATTCTCAAACACATGCACTCCACTTTTCAATTTGCACAATCAACACCCGTTATTCAAAATCAAGCTTAAAGCATTAAAGACTTGGATTGCCTCTCAAGAAACGTCTTAGTTAACGTCGTGGCACGACGCAAGTACCCATTCAAGCTTCATTTTTGGGGTTTTCCATAGTATCACTAGGCAACCCCCCTTGTTGTCTTGGGAATGAGAAGAAATTTGACCCAGCGTCTTAATAGAGACTGAGTGAGAGGTCACTGTTTGATTGAGAGTCGATACATCCTTCTTCATTTCCTTCAACACTTTATTGGACCCTTTAACATTGTTGAGAATGTGTGAGAGCATATCTTCCGTACGGACACCATCAGAATATTTGGGCTTTTAACGCTCATGGGGAGGAACATACTTATCCTTCTCCCCCTCTCTTTCCTTCCAAGTGGCGTTTCGATCACGTCAATCTATGTCACGGTCTCTCCAGCCCTTATCTTTATTACATCCTTGATTACCACCCGACCTTGGGTAGTTTGCACGATAACCTCCTCCTTGGTTGGCTAGGAAGTTCACTTCCTCATTGTACATCGCTTTAAATTTGGCTTTATCGGGGTTTACACCACCAACACCCACAACATTAACACTCTTGTATCAGCACCCATGACATTTTTGGCCAAGATGTCTAGTTGGGTCATCATCTTTGCCATGTTTTGGTCTCTCTCTTGATCTTTTCGATCTGCTCCTTTGTCATTTTATAAATAAGAGGAGAAATCTGGTCTTCGCGAGTGTACCATGCCCGGTTAATCTTGTTCATGCAATCGAGGAGTTGGGATGTTATTGTATAGGGCTGTTGCATTAAACCACCTGGAGAAAGTTGATCAGTCACTCCTTTGTTCACCGAATTGAGGCTTTTATAGAAATATTGCAGCAATACATTATCTGGAAGTCCAAGAGTTGGGAATTGCAGCACCATTTTCTTAAACCTTAGCCACGTCTCATGGATTGACTCACCCTCCAAGCGCTTGAAAACTTGGATGTTGTCCCTAAGAGTCATCATCTTCAAAGGGGTAAAGAACCGCACTTGGAATGCAGTAGTAAGTTCATCCCACGAAGTGATGGAATCTCTTGGCAACTCAGCCAACCACTTGCTTGCCTCGCCCATAAGAGAAAATGGGAACAACCTCAGATGGACCGATTCTTAAGATATGTTCTTAAATGAGAACGGTCCACATGAGACATCAACAAAATTCCTGATACTCGTGGGGATCTTCATGAGCTAGCCCCCCAAATAAACCCTTTAGTTGTAGGAGCTGAAGCATGGTGCTTTTGATGTGAAAAACAATGTTTCCTTCAGTCGGAGGCAAACGAATGGCACCAACACCACCCACTTGATTTGGGTCTTTGACATTGGGGTCATTGACATCAATGAGATTCCCAATGTCATCTTGGTGGCCCACTTGGCTACCATTACTTCTGTTAGTGCTCATCTCCTCCTCTATTTTAACACAAGCAACACAAAACCAAAAATAAAATAAGTAGATTCAACTATAACTAAAAAGAACACAATTCAACTTTACCAAAAAAATTTCAAACTTAAACATTAGGGAATCTAAAAATGAAAATATAAACTTAAACACTGTAAAAATATAAAATTCTTAAATAGAAATAGAAACATGAAAAAAAAAAACTACTAATCAGCCACCACAAAATGCCCCTTTGTATTCAAAAGCATTGGTGGGGAATCACTATAGTCAGAACATTTCCCACAAATCTGCGTGAAACAAAATTATAAGTTCAACAACAATGTTAATTTATCATTATCAGAATCATCAGAGGACTTCTACAATTAAAAAATCATCAATATAATTAAAATTAATTATTTGCTTTTGAACAAAATTTATGAATAATTATAGGCTTACCAGTTCAAGTATCCAACCACCATTAAAGTATATTCATGGGCAATCAGTCCAACGCATTCGAAAATCATAAGGGGACATATATTTCTGAATTAGCAGCAATAAATTTTCTTTTTGATCCCGGGATAAGTTTGACGGTTTCTCAGCATATATAATGATTGTGCGTCTATCCGGGTTAAAGTTTATATTACAAATGTTTAACCTAAAATATAATTTGATATACAATAATATATATTAGGTAAAAAATAATATATAAAATTTTCATATATTTTCTTACCAAAAAAATTTAAAACTTGATATACTAAATAATACATCCAATATATATTATTATACAAAGTTATAAGAGGTATTTATACGATCATATACAATAACATATTATTTTTATTTGACAAATCAAAATATCATCAAACTTTACTGATTGATTTTTTTCAAACTGCAAGACAAAATCTTCTGCAAATTTGTGGAAAGGTAGATTTAATGATGATCTATCATACCCAATAGGTGATACATCATGAATCACAATATAATTTGATTGAAAAATATTTTAAAACTTGTTGACACTTTAATCTTGAGATTTCGCTCTAGTGATTGCGTTTGTATTTCTTAAAGTTATGAATTGAATTTTGAGACGATTCTTGTTGTGTTGGATTGGTCTCATCAAGATGCATCATTTAGCTGGAGGTCAAGAGGGGGTTGTGGCCCATGACAGTTCTCTAGGGCCCTTAAGCTCATCCTTTGATATTAGGTAAGCATTGAAAACTTTGGATAAATTATGTAAAGAAACTTTATAAACTATATTAAACTGTTATAATGTTTTTTTGAATTTTCCCTCTTAAATTGATAGTAGTATTTAATTTTATCTTTGTTTCTCTTTAATAATGACTTAATTTTGCGGTCCAAACCTTTCAAGAGAATGTTTTACTTTGGGCATAAGTTGTTGGAAAAATGAGATTTCCAACATAAGTTTAGTACTATTAAATTGGCAATCCAAATTTTTATACTTAAAAAGGTTATTTGGTTGAGTGTATAAAAATAGTTCCAAATAGGATGTACTTATATTATTGGATTAATTATGATGAGATTTTTTCTTATTCACAATTTGATTTGGTGTTTAGTGGTAGTTCTGTATTTACCTATGTTTATTCATTTATTAATATCTTATGTATTATTGATGTAATGATTTGTTATGCAGTAGTTATACATCATCTAATATAATACTAAATAAAGTGTATAATGAAAGACTAAAAGTTCTATCAAACAAAGAATTAAATAATATCAAAAGCTCAAAAACTAATACATGTATTACATCCTCAGATCATACATTGAATGTATGACTTGGTATATCTTGTGTCTTAGACATAACTACTAAACTTATATCTCAAGTCACAAGTTATGTCTTACAATTTATAAGTTCAATTTTAGAACTTTATGTCTTAAAAAGTTTATACTAAGCAAAATTTAAAAATTTAGATAACATAGTGGCGGTCTAAGCATCGTATTTTAAGTCCTAACCGCTGCTATTGAAATAATTAATATGGCGTATAAAAAAACCATCGTGTTATTTAGTATTTGTAGCGGTTTTGTGAAACCGTCGTAATAAAATCGTCGCAATACTTTCATTTTTTGTAGTGATATCACCAATCGCTTCATTCTCCTTATTAAAGTATGTTTGATTCTCAACAAGTTTTTGAAATATATTATTTTATAATTCTCTAAATTTATACCGTTATATATAAAATCGTTACTGACAAATAGTGATCTACTATTATCCCTGAATTTGCGCCTCAGACCATGAGAAACAATATTCATCAAAAGAAATCCATGAGAAAATAAAGATCATAAAGTATTCATCAAGAAAATGCAACATGTTCTCAAAGAACTCAATCAGTTTCAATCTATTACTCTAAGTTGAAAGATGAGTTTGGATTGATGATCC
The DNA here is from genome assembly GCF_019186545.1 of Solanum stenotomum. Lineage (NCBI taxonomy): Eukaryota > Viridiplantae > Streptophyta > Magnoliopsida > Solanales > Solanaceae > Solanum > Solanum stenotomum. Next base: position 55,029,347 of record NC_064282.1, on the reverse strand, counting down.
TAACATCTAGTTGTAACTGTGAAGGATCTAAGGTATATGTTATGTATCTACAATGACAAAAGTTATACCAATTTTTCATGGGTCTGAATGAGTCATATTCAATTCATAAGTAAGAAGTCACATTCTTTTAATGAGTCATTTACCAACTGTGAATCAGGCGTATGTAATGATAATGAGAGATGAGAATCAAAGAGTTATCACAAGCTTAGCTAAAGCAACTCAGACTGATAACAAGTTTAATCTACTTATTAACATATTCAATCCTACTCGCAACATATTTAGTCAAACAAGAGTAGGATGATAATACATATACATATCATAAAGTAAAATATACATATGTTGTTTAAAACACATGAGAGCTTATGATTTTATTTATGTGTATATAATTAAGATATATAAAAATAAGGCAGTGGGTGTGAAATAAATGTATAATAACAATATGTACAAAATACCGTATACATAATAGCAATTTATAATATGTGGTAAAGAAAAGTAGTGTGTATGTATATCTACACAGAGCAAACATAATTTGTGCATACACTGAGTATGATGAATGAATAGGAAGTAAAATAACATGTGTAATATTTCATATCTTCTAATTTTTTAGGCCTGATTTTAGTAATCTGAAATGGACTAGTTGTCAAAATTTCTGTTAAACACTTTGATAGAATTAAAATTGGGCCAGTTTTTTCAAAACACGTTCATTTCATTAGAAGGGTGAAACTTTGGGCCAAAGACCAATTCATTCTTTTAAAAATGGAAAAGCTGTATAATTATACAAATATAGATGTATTAGATACACTAATTTAATTTATATTTTCAAATACTTATCTACCATCACACTATTTAATAATTTTGTATCATATTTAAAGTGAGATACATTGTGATACAACACTCTTTTAAAATAACCTAAAATTGAGTTCTTATTTATCTACCCACCTAATCACATTCCTAAATTACGCCTCCCAATCTCCTCCTCCTTCCTCTCATATTTTTCTTCAGTTACTCACCACCCTTTAAATGAAAATGGAGCACTACACATATGAATTTTGAGGTTTGTAATTGATTTTCTCCATTATTTAAGCTATGTATTTGATTTTTTTTTTTATAGTATTCAATAATTATTTTCTTTGAAATGAATAGTTATACCAAGTTCTCTTTTTAAAGATCATTGAATAAGACTTTGTTAAATTACTTTGACGAATAAAAATCTTCAACCAAGAGAATTGTTAATAATTATACAACACACTACTGAGAATCTATTCAAAATAGAGCTTCTTATGATTTGAATTTCACCGAAGAATATTCTATTTTGGGTCATCTTCTGAGGTTGTTGCTGCTAGTGCTCATGAAGGAGTTGATTTTGACATTGTTACCATTATACATTGAAATTTATACATAATTCATGTATCTAATATATACTTCATAAATTTGTAATGTAACCAACATGTATCTTATATATATGCAATATGTAACTATTAGTAAATGATCAATTTTTTTATAACTATCTATTATAGTATCTGATACACACTGGACATGTATATGATATCTGATAAATGACTATGACACATACTTCATGAAGTTTTCAGATACATTTAATTTGATATCAAATACAACAACTATGCAACAAGCTCATGTCATAGTTTAGATGAATCAGATATAATGTCAACTTTGTATATGTATGAATCTGTAGATTAATTCTATTATATATATATATAATCAAAATTGAATTATAGGAAAGAAAGAATAAAAAGAAAAAAGGAAGAAAAAAAAAGACATCCCTCCTTTTTGCTTTTGCAATTAGATTCTTTTCTTTCTAATTTCGATTTTTTTATTTCATTCCTATTCTCCTTTCTCAGAAAAAGGGCCTTTAACCAAAGTAAAAGATTACTTCGTTCTTGATAGTTAGTTAGTTACTCAGTGGATAGGAACATACTTTGGATCAGAATCATGGGAAGTACTTCTTGATCATTTCTACGAACGTAAAACCCCATTTGAATTCCTTTTATGTACAAAAATATCCTCTTGGATAACTTACATAATCTCAATTACTAATCCTTTGTGTATGTTGATCTTCCTAACTAATATAATTTTAATGATGAGTTAACACCCAATAACATTCAAATACATTATATTTGTTCTTGATACATGCTAAAAAGTATAATTTCTATACATTTTTATAAAAATTAGTTCAGATACGATAATACTGAAATTTGGATAAGACACATATGTTCCTGTCAACTTTTGAATTGACATACCTATTTAAAAAATAATGATTGACACAATGAATTTATCATTTTACCCCTAATAATGTTGAAGTTGATGAATTAAAATTTAAGATTTTCAAAATAATTAATTGAGGATATAATAGGTAAATAAAAGTTGTCATTTCTTGATTTGTCAAAATTGACAAGTAATTAAGGATAACTTAAAAGAGAAAAAAAATTACAACTAATTAGAAACAGGGGGAGTAAATCTTTACTCCTAAAATTTAACATTTCGATTACAATTTAAAATCTGATTTGGACCCGCTATCCGACCCATTTAAAATCAATTCTCGATTGTCAACATTATCGAGCTACAAAAAGGAGATCTAAGAACAAGAATATTAATAAGCGCGTATGTACATGTTACTAATTAATTAGAGGACCAAAAAGGTCCCATCTACTCATTAATTCCCTTTTTACCAAAAAAGAAGAGAAGCGTAAACACCAACTAAAAAGCACAACCATGTTTAAATACTACTCCTTTTAAACTATTTTTATAATGTTTGAATAAAATAAAATTTAAGATAAAAGTAAACAAAAAAATAAGCTTTATAAAACGAAAAGCTATAAACCCATTAAAACAAGCCACTTCCTCCCTTTTAATTTATGTAATGTAGTTTGATTGACATGGAATTCAAGAAAAAAAGATAAATTTTTGAAATTTATGATCCAAAATAAGTTAGAGAAATATTTGTGTGATTATAATTTATTTTATTAAAGATAAAATAAATATGTTAAATTTAAATTGTAAGTAAATATAAAAATATATCATATTTTTAGTACTTCCTCCGCCGTCCATCTTTACTTAATCAATATACTAAAAATAAATATCCAACTTTACTTATCCAATTTGAAAAATCAAAAATAATTTATTATTTTGTGTCTATTTTATCTTTGATACTAAATATTAATTTTTCAATATTTAGATAACTTATAATTATTAGAAATGATATAGAAAATCTACCCCTCTAATTACTGTTTTTTAAAAGATATGTCAAATTAGACCTGAATAATTAAAGATCATGAACAAGAGAATAATACTCCATTTGTTTAAAAAAGAATGACCTTTCCTTTTTAGTCTGTTTCTAGACCACTCTTTTTAAAATCGAGGGAGTAACTAAAAAGAAAAATGAGTCATATAAATTTGAAGCGGAGATAGAGGGAAGTATAAAAAAGGTAAAGATAGTAGGTAGGGTAATCACCACACTACACTACACCAAACCAAAACCAAAAGCTGCAACATAATTCAAAAGCAAAAACCAACAACTCACATTCAAAAGTTTTTAAACAAGAAGGATGATAGAAGAACAAGGGCATGGACCTCCACACGGCATTCTCTTTGCCGTAGTTGTAGTAGCAGTCATCTTAATCCCAACAATCCTCGGTGAAAATGGCGAAGCAATTACTGATTTCATCTCCGATCTTCTTACCCCAATAGGTCTTCTCTTACTCCCTATTATCCTACTCCTCACTATCCAATTCCTCTCCTCCGACACCGGCTCATTCATCAACACCATTTTCTCCACCGGTGAACCTAATTCCATTCACCGTGTAAGTGGGTCCCCTGTTGGCGTTGCTCTTTTTCTCGCACTCACATTGTTCCTTCTCTATAACCGCTTTTCCATCTTCGGTGGCGATGATGATTCCGGCGACTGAAATTAAACACTAATTTGGCTAGATCTATCTTTTATTTTCAAGTGTATAGTGAATCCTACCGGTCCGCCGGCTCTCTAGTATTGTACGGACGTATAATATTTTCATGTATGCAAAATCGTTTCAATTCCGAACAAGTTATTTGTAGTCAGTTGCATGATTCATATGTATTTATTTTATTTTATTTTATTAGTTTAGAGATGTTTCGTTCCAATATTCTCCTTTTTCATACTTTCGTATGCTATAAAACAAATCATATTTTTTTTTTCTTAAAAAAAAGATAAGTTTAATAATGAGATGATTTAAAAGTGCATAAATATATTTGATTTAGATCATAAATTTCAAATTATTTAGTTTGTTTGATCTATTTTGACTTAATAGGGAGTTTAACACTTTGTTTGGATGATTGTTATGTATTGTTTCATAATGTATTATATTGTATTGTTTTAATGAATGCAACACCTGGATAGATTATATTGTTTTCGATCGTTATATAATGTCGATAAATCTATAAGAAATTGCAAGGTACAAGGCATAACTACTATGAAAAGGTAAGATTACAATCAAAATAAATATTGTATTTAGACTAACAATACAATACACTACCATGGATAACAACCATCCAAACAAGGTGTAAGAAAAGAAAGAACTTTTTTTAATCTTGTAATGTTAAATTAAAAATATGATAAATATACCAACATATTCTTTAATTTTATTATCTTAACATATTATGTAGAAACCATTCTTTTATTAAACGTGTTAAAAAGAAAAAATAGACCAATTCAATTAAAACTGAGAAAGTATTTTTTTTATAACTCTATGGTGGCTAAGGTCAAATATCTTTACATGAAATGGGAGAAGAGGGAGTATTAAATAAGTCCAAATGCAATAAAGCTAGGGTTTTTTCGAAAACAACCACACATGTGTACTATATAATATCGTTACCATACATTTAGATATTACTGACAAAATCTTGAATAAAATGTAGTACATTGGATATTTTAGGGGGGTATAACAGTCATAAACAAAATAGGGCCATGAGAGTTTATTCATATTCTTGAGAGTAGTTGAGCTATTTCATTTTCTTGTTGGTGATATTTATTCTTTTCGTTCACTTTTATTTATCAGTGTTTGACTTGACACATTCATTAAGAAAATAATTAATGATATAGATATTTTTATCAAATTATCCCCTATTAAATAATGTCTTGAAAAATAATTTGAAAAATAAGTATTTAATGTTGAGGATATATAACATAAATTTTTTTATTATATTTTCAAAAATATATTTTAAGAATAAAGAACCACTAAAAGTGAAGGGAGGGAGTATTGTTGCATTGGTCTCAAAGAAAGAGTTGAAAATATCACACTTGCTCAGCAACTGTACTGTCAGTCCACTTTGACTATGCTATTTCCCACCGCACTATTTTACTTTAGAGTTGTTTGCCCAAGTGATTGGGAGTTTAAAAATGAAATATTTTTTATTAAAAAATTAAGGTGTTTGATTGATTAGTAAAATTTAATTTAAGATAAAAACAGAAATAATTTAATATGAGAAATATTGAGAAAATCATTTAACTTCTGTAAAATGTATAAATGTCCAAAATATGGCCGAAAATGATGAGGCTTTACGTACTGTTCCCCCAATTTCCTATGGAGGGAAGGGTTTGTAAAGGTTTTGTAAAAGACCGACTAGAAGTTATAGCGCGAAAATGTTCATGGGTTAACACACACGAAAAATTGAGAAAATCATTTAATTCCTATAAAATGACTCCTAAAACAATATAATTTTCTTTGTTTTATTTTATGTTTTATATATTATTATTTTCATTGATTTATGAGAGAAATATTGAAAATATCCTAAACTCAGCATGAATTATTAGTTTTATCCTCTAACTATTGACAACCTTAAAAACTACTCTTTTACTTGACTAAATGAAGTTAAATACACTACTAATCTAGCAACATAAGTGAAATATGCCCCTAAATATTTTCATCAAATTTAGGAATGTTTTCAACATTGCTCTCGATTTTTTTATTAAGAACTTCATGTTCCTATAAGAGTTTGAGACCACTTGCTATGTCCTGTGGCAGATCAAGAGCATATCTAAATTTAATTAGTCATGAGAGGTATTTTTAAAACCGTCAATAATTCAGGAACGAAACTAATAATTTGCATCAAGTTCAAAGGTGTCCTTATTACTAGTTCAGGGGTGTCCTTATTACTTCTCTCTTGATTTATCTATGTATTATTATATTGATTGAAAAAATTGTTGCATCTACATTTTTTTAATTAAATAAAAGTAAAAACTATAAATTAAAAACTATCTATCTATTTATATCGTATATATTTATTTTACCTATCTATATACATAAATTTCATATTATATAACTACTTTCATGTTTCATTTATTTATCTGCTAATACTTAGGGCCTGTTTGACCATGCGATACAGAATCATAAAATAGAATCATGATATGATATTATAATATGAAATTATGAGATGAAGTTAAGCTTTATTTGGACATGCGATAGAAAATTTTTGTGTTGTATATTTTTGCATAAACATAAGAATCTCATAAGTTGTAGAACTATTAAAAAAACCCTAATTGTTTATTCAATCTTACCAAATAAACAAAAAATTATAAAACCATGTGGAGTGGTAAGAAAAATAATTTAAATTTTATTTTTTAAAAAAATATTTTTTTTATGGATAGTAATACTTTAATCTTTAATTTTTAATTAATATTAATAGTTTATTATTTAAATTTTGTCAAAGTGGAGTGTCATGTGTCAATGTTTTTTTCAAAATAAAAAAGAGAGTGTATTGCACACACCACTGAGATACGTTTCTCAAACTAAAAAGTGATAGTTTAGGTATGAAACTCACACTCTCAGTAGTTTAGGTCTGAAACTAAAAAAAAAGGAGATATTTTAGGTGTGTTTTTGACACTTATCTCTAACAAAATTTGAATATAAGTTGTAGTGTACTTAGGGGTGTGCATCGGTCGGTTCGGTTCGGTTTTATGTATTATCGGTTTGGTTTATCGGTTTTTAAATATGCTGACCCAATAACAAACTAATAAGATATTTTTTATCGGTTTATTGATTTTTGATCATTATTGGTTCGATTTTCGGTTTACCCAATAAGAAAATGTCCGTAAAATATTATATGACTCTCACTTCTCTAAATGCTTTGATATAGTGAAACAAGAAAGATAATGAGAAATTGCATCAATAAGAGAAAATTTAGTACAAATGTTATAATTACATGTCACCGCCAAAACATAGTATGAAATTTCTTATTTTTATCAAATTACAGACATTTACAAACTTGCAAAAGCTACAACCTACAGTTACAAATTAAAACTAAAATCAAATAGTCCAACAAGACTAAAACTAAAACTAAAATCAAATAGCTACAATTGCAAACCCTTACTTTAGTCTTTAGGTTTTGATTAATTAAACAATAAAGACTACTAAAACAACCTAGTGTGATGGGGGTAAAGTACTAATAATTTGATATAGTTATAGTGTCTAGTTATATATTAAATTATTAATATCTAATAGTAAATTATTACCGTCTTATTGGGTTATCGATTTACCCAATAACCCAATAGTAAAAACCGATATCGAACCAATAACCCAATAACTTATTTTTATAAACCCATTAAAAATCCAATAAACCAATAACATTTTTTCGGTTCGGTTTATTGGTCGGTTCGATTTTTGCACACTCCTAAGTGTACTAGTCTTTAATATAATCCTCCACATAGTACAAACAATCTCCTCACGTTGAACTTGCATTTCTCAATCATACGATCGAGAAGACGAACCAACATTGTTACTTTGAGCCATTTGTTGGTCAATACCATTCTCAACTATATTTTCATGCTCACTCCTTTGGTTTTCTAGCAAATAATTATGTAACACTGTATAAGCTATGACAATTTTCACTTTTGTGTCAATATCATAATGGTTCCTGCCTTGTTTCACTTGTGTGCAATTACACATTTTCAGTCCATTAATTTCGTGCTAAAATCAAACATATTGAAAGTAGTGATTATCAAACATACGTCACCACTTTTGTCTTTTTTCATATTAAATTGCTTTAAACATTTTCATATGTAACAGAAAGAGAGTTTTTATTATTATGAAAAACCAAAAAAGTATCACTCCCTAGTCCCTCAGTTCTTATTTATATTCACCAAATCAGTTCCTACTTTATCATTTATATTCACCAAATTAAAGAAATAATAAATTTTATGTTGGTAAGATAATAAAATTTTAAAAGTAATGATGTAATTATAAATTTTATTTACATATGAAATAAATGGTTAGTAAATTTAAATGTGGGTTGTTTTAACAAAATATAAACTTGTGAGTCAATTTTTGTATTTAAAAAATCCCAAATCATGATATGAAATTCCCAAATCATGATTTTTAGAGAATATGGGATTCCATCTCATGATCAAATCATGAGATGGAATCAACATGAAATCGCATGTCCAAACGCTGATTCCATCTCATGATTCCATATCGTGATATGGTGTCGCAGGGCCAAACGCCTACTTAATAATATAATGTACCTAAAATAACTTTATATATAAATATATATCTATTATTAATTAACACGATACACACCTACACTTTACTAATTTTCTCAAAATAAATAGGGTTAAATGGGCTTATGAAGGAAAACATTTGTCGATCTTTGAACAATATAACTCAATGTAATAGGTAACAGGAACATCAGGAATAAACTTTTTTATGATATGAACATGATTAATATAGCACTTGTTGGTACGAAAGATCGTGGGATGCTTGTCAAACATTGATAGAATGAATACACATGTGCAAAACACGTACACATGATGAACTTTCTAACAATGAATACTTGGTTCACCCAAAAACACTTGTTCTCCCCCCTTCCCAAAGCCCTACATCATACTTCATAATGGCCTGAAATATGACGCTCCATGGACAGTGCCGAGGCGCAGTTCTGAATGTGAAGCTATATATTGCGACCCCTGAATAATTCCCTATGCTGGCAGCCTCGTTGATGTTAGTTTCAATCGCGCTATGACATGCTATCAAGTGAACAATATAACTGAACTATAAGACGGCTGGTCATACTTAATCAACCAAGCAGAAGGGCCTATTCCTTCATAGCATACTACAAGTCTTCAATTACCACCACCTTATAGCTCCATGCACACAGTCGACAGACCTGCAATACAAGTAGAGCAAACAAACAACGAATTACTAGCCATATCATAAAATGGTACTTTGAGGATTAGGCCACATTACACACGATCCAACGACTATCCAGGTACATGTGGAAGACATTACTCGAAGGTAAATAGGAAAGAAATTACTAGAGCTGAGATGAAATTTGCATATACCATAAGAACCACAGGCTAAGGAGGCAAGCCAGAGAAAAAAGTATTAATACATTTATCAAAATACCAGTCATTAGATAAAAAAAGAAGCTGTCAGCCCAACTTGCATAATCTGAAGGTGAAATCAAGATAATCTATGAATAGATGTTACATAAAATTAAACTCGTCCAATAAATAAATACGATCTTGCAGTTTTAAGCAATGCAAGCAAACAATTCACTCTTTAGCTTTCTTGACAAAATACACCATTACAGCTTTCTTCAGTCAGTAGCTTTCGTTTTTTTTTTTTCAAGCATTCAAATTAACTAGAGCCCCAACACCCAGGTCCCAGAATATAACCTCTCTCTCCATCTCCCTATTCTTCCAATTCCTGTACCATGTCAGCGGTCAACCAACAAGGATACAAATTTATTAATAATCTAATAGCATGTCTGCCCAAACCTCTCCAAAGCCAAAAATGCTTATTTTTTAGAGTTGAGGTGCTTAAGATTTTAGAAAAAAAAGAAGTGCTTTTGAGAAAAAGTAGCTTCTCCCCCGAAGCCCTTTCTGAATCTTGGTCAAGCACAAATTGTTGCTCTAATATTGACAAAGGCGCTTTCCAAATTATTCAAACACAAACTACTACTCTCCATAAGTACTTTCTCGAACAACACTTTTCAAAATAAGCAGATTTTCGAAACTTAGGCAAAGAGGCTATAAGTCCCCCCCCTCCCACCCACACAAAACAGTAGTTATGAACCAAAAATTAGAAGAGAGATAAAACAAATCCTGTAAAACAACATTCATCACTACTATCATGTCCAAGTCCGATCATACTTTCAGCATTATATTTCTTACTTCCCAATAGTGTCACAATAGATAATGGAGGATGTAATAGAATGCACTAGCCTTGCCTCAGCAGGGTTAAAAGGACTTTAAAAGAACTTTTGCGCTAACATTCAAGAAGGTTGAGTTGCAATGGATGGTTCCTCTTCCAAAAGGCAATATTTTCATGCAAACTAAAATCTAACATTCAACAAAGTTGAGATGCAATGGATGATGGTTCCATTACAAATGACATTATTTTCACACAAACAAAGTGAAACTTAAGATGGGACAAAGGGAGTAAAAACAAACTACATTCCCATGTTATCTTATCTTCACAAGGAGAAAAGGTAGGTTGAACGGTTGCAATCACTGAAGAGAGAATAAGTTGACATGTCCTTACTCATTTCAATTGTTAAATTGTACATAATGTTTATTATAATTGTGGTGTCCAGGCCAATTTGAGAGCACCTTGACTAATTCCAAAGGATACTTGCTACTTCCCATCTATCATAGGTATCGGGTAACTCAATCCACAAAGAGACAAATAAGAAGGAATGACCTAGTGTTTTTGCCTTTGATATTTGAATCTGAGACCCATGGTTTTAAACCTAATTCATTGACCACTTGTCCACACAATTAAGTGCAATTGTCCATAATTTATTCTTGACCATATTCACATCCCATGGTCAAGTTGGAATCCACTTCCTCCGGAATGTTCCATTTAGTGTTGTAAGAGAAATCAGAATAGAATCACTCCAGAGAAACTCAAGAAGATAAAATCTGAATAATAAACAAGATATAAATCCAAACTTCACGGATCTTCCCCATTACATTTCCTCACACAATGAGTTTCTGGAGATGGAATCAACCTTTGATGATCTAGAAGTTGGTCATTTCATTGGCTGTATATTATATGTATATATAATATAATGTGTGTGTGTGTGTAGAGAGAGAGATTATAAGAGAGAATTCTGGGTGAAAGTACTGTTGTAGTTGCGAGAAATAGGGAAGCGATGGAAGCTAGATTTCATCCGTCTCTCACTCTTCCATTTTAAAGCCTTTTTTACTATCAGAATGAGAGATATGTCTTCCTGTTATTGATGCATTATTTTATAACTTGTGAAGGTTTAAAAGCAATTTACAAGAATTGGGATGTATAGGCATGACTCGATCACTAGAACAGTGCATTAAATGTGTAATTAACCCACTGGATGTTGAATTATTTAGCTTCTAAAGATGACACAGAAGTTCACATAGCATAATACTCATGTTTATAAAATCATTAGCATTGATCAAAGCAGAAAAAAACTTCTTCAGCAGAGAGAAGAGTGGAAAGAGCCCGAAGAAACGAGGCTGACCTTAAGCTACTCCAAAGTTTTGAAGCCTGTCACAATGAGGTGTTGGGTAATTCCTGTTCCATTGTCGCCTCTGGAGTTCTATATGACAGTAACGACCAAGCATACTTTTGTGATCTCTAATAACATTGTCTTCAATGTTCTCCCGAGCAGCACTACCAAGAGGATAATTCTTATCGAATTCTGCTGATTTAACGAAAAATTCTACACCATATTTATCTGTCATCTTCTTAAACTGATAAGAGTAGTTCTTCTGCAAGGAATAGTACTGAGGCGCCGAGAAAGGAAAATAAGCAAGTAAAAAGATGATAAAAAATGGTAACATTTGAAGGAGGAGAATTAAGTTAGGCCCAGAGGAACCTAAATTCTCCCTCTGGTGGTGGACATTGGTCCTTGACCTGTAGACATAAGAGGTCCTATACATTTCAGACTGACCAAAAAATGCCCTTATAATCTCATCATCATCAAAATCATCTTCAAAAAAGTTGTGGTCCATTCTTCTCCTCCGACGTCTAAGATTATGCTGCTGATTAAACTCAAATTCCTCCACCAAACCCGTCTCATCATACTGCCTTCTTGAGTCATCATCACTCAAACACTTAAATGCCTTGGATACTTTCTTAAAGGCCTCTTCAGATCCCGGAGCCTTGTTTTTGTCAGGATGAACTTTCAAGGAGAGCTTCCGGTATGCCTTCCTTATCTCCTCAACTGAACAGCTCTTTTCTAGACCTAGAATTGCATAATAGTCCTTTATGCTCTGAATTTGTGTAACCAAATGCACGTGTTCTTCAGTATAGTTCCTCTCCTCATCAGATTTGACATGTTTCTCAGTCGAATTTTCTCCAATCTCAGTAGGGTGATCATAAGTTGAGGCATCAAGCTTTTCACAAGCAACCAAAAGATCATTGATATCTAGTTTACTGTTAAGGCGGCATGCAATTCCAATATACTTAAGCGCTTTCTTCTTATTGCCTGACACAATTGCCTCCTTAGCAATACCAATGCATCTTAAGGCTTCATCTTTGTTACCATCCATTCTTATCTCAACTTCAACAATGATCCAAAAAAGGTGAAAATTAAGCTTTAAAACCAAAACCCATTGCACAAGGATACATAATGCCAACAGTCATCCAGAATCTTGTTTCGCAATTCAATTTCACCTGACACCAAAATAGCGAAACCAATCACTTATAATAATATACACAGAAACATAAGAGAGGCACTTTTACACATATTAGTCGTCAACATCACAATACTAAAAGCATTTCGAGGAGATATTGAGATTATGATTGATGGTTTAGCATAAACGACCTTTTTCTCCTACAAAGGTAGAAGTAAGGTGTGCATACATTCTACCCTCTCCAGACCGCACTTGTGGGATTACACCAGGATGTTGTTGCTGCTGGTCTAGCATTTGCAAACCGAATCATAAAATGCAAAGACAAAAACAATAAAACAGAGAGCCCACACACCTTGTTAAATAATTGAAGCTTGATGAGCCACCAACATACAATTCAAATTCACCAAGATAGCCCACCAATTAGTCGAAATTATAGCACACAGAAACGTAAATTAACGCCTTTATTAATTGTCACAGCATTATAAATACATAATAAGGTTTGAATTGCATTGCATTGTAAACCGAAATATATTCAACAGATAACTTCAAACAAAAGTAAACCCAATAACTACAGAACAAATACCCCTTCAAATTTCAATTACACCTAATTAACAACAAAGAAAGTCCATAAATTACATTACGGAGACACGTAAAAGAAGATAATTTAGGCGTATTATTCATCACGATTATCACAATCAGAAAAGCATTTTGAGGTAAGGGCTTGAATTTCCTATCATTTTAAGAAGTAAAATCAACATAATAAATGGAACCAAAAAGTTATAAAAGAAAGAGAGGTTTCACTTTGTTTGGAACGAACCTGAGAAATGAGAGCCCGCGAGAAGAGGAGAGAAAGGGTTAGTTATATTGATGAAGATTCTGAATAAACCAACATGATTGTATTATGTATATGTCCCAGCCTTGTTAATTTAAATAATATTTGTTTTGATTGTTATTTCGTACTTACTAGTTTTGTGTGAGATCGATTTTGTGTCATGCGTAGTTATTTTTAATATTTTTTTATTATTTTATTTTTATTTATTATTTAATAATTATATTTTATCTTTTAATAATTAATAGATCTATCAGGTAACTTACTTATATTTTAGGTTTATCAGACAATCTATCCAAATCTTCTATATATATATATATATATATATAATAGGAGAGGTGATAACGCCTACGTGTCAGCACCACAAAAAATAGATTTTTATATTAATTAAAAAATATTATTAATTACATAATAATAAATTACTATTTTATTTTAAAATGATTTTTAAATTAACTTTTAATTTCAAACGTTTATGGTTCCTTTTTTTGTTGAAAAATATTTTTAACTATCTTTCCACAACCTCCTTATTTATAGCAAAATAAATGCATATAACAATAATAATAATAATAATATTAATATTAATAATAATAATTTATTATTAAATTATTTAAAATCCAAAAAAAATTACAAACACAAAAGGAAAAAAACTGAAAAAAAGGTTATGAGTTCAATTTTTTTTATAAAATGTATAACGTCCCACGTTTATCTAGAATTAAAAAATCCAAAATTAAAAATAAAAATTACAAACATAGAAAGGAAAAAAAACTGTAAAGACGGTTTTTTATTTTTTTTAAAAAATGTAACTTCCCAAGTTTTCTAAAAATAAAAATAAAAAATATACATAAGCACACTTGAAGCGGTTTTATCTCTTTAAGTATAAGTAATAGCCTTCTGTACTCCTTTTGTTTCTTGAAATCAAAATCAGTTTCCATGACATAAAATTTTGGAAATTGTGAGTTCTTCTGTAATCGTTATGCCGCGAGCCCGCGACAATAGGCTATCATTAGAAACACTAGCCATGTAAGTTTAATTATTTATTTGTTTATTTATATTTATTTGATTTTAGTGATAAATTCTCACATAAATTTCAGTGATAGATTCATATTTTTCTTATTTAAGATTTCTCATTCTACTAACTTTAATTGTGAATAAAATTGCATAACACTTTTAGTTTTATTTGGACTCTTTAGATGACACAGTTTTGGATTCTAAATTGAAATAATATCCACATTGTAAGTAGTA